>NC_047104.1:108275257-108875257 GCF_902500255.1 Thalassophryne amazonica | reverse complement strand
AACAGAAATAAACATGTTTTCCACCCTGGACCAAAAATCAGTTTTGGTCTTGATAGATAGTTTCCAGCTCCATGACGACTGCACAGGCGGTGAATTGCTTTCTGACTTCTTAGTAGAGCATGACACAGGAGTGGATTTTCACTCCTGTCCCATCCCACTCCCAGAAAAAAAATCCCATCCTGTCCCAATCCTGGACTGGAGTAAAAAAATAAATCCCATCCCGTCCCACTCCTGTAAAGATGACTCCCAATCCCATCCCGCTCCCACTCAAAATCAGTCCCACTCCCATCCCACTCCCGTATGTCTCGCGCCGTGATGATCAATCAGGGACTGAATATGTAGTGACGTGGAGATATCTGATGTCCTGTATCTGGTAGCAGCCTGTGAGCAGGACTTATGTCTCTTTTGTCCTTTATTTCACAATTATGACAGAGTTTTTGGAGCGAGCAGCAGCACCACAGCAAGCAGCGGAGTTTCTTTCTCTTTTTATTCTACATGCACGCGCGAGCGAATCGTCTGTGGAGAATATTTTATTAATTAACTACACAGATGTATAATAAAACAAATGGTGACTGGTTTCTAAACACAATTATGACAGACAGTTTTTTGGTGGAAGAGCGAGCTGTAGCAAGCAGCAGAGTTTCTTTTTTTTTTTAATTGTTTACATGTGCGCGCATGAACGGGACAGTTGGTCCTCAAGTTGGGTCCTGCAGAGGTGGAAGGACCGCTGAAAGCAGCCGTCATCCAGATTCAGCTCCTGGAGCAAATAATGATACTCTCTGTATTGGGAGCTTTCCACAACAACTCACTCCGTGTGATCAAAGTCCGTCATGTTAACTTGACTGACAACCGGAGCCGGCGAGCAGAATGGAAGCTCCTCCTATTTGATGACACACCGGGGCGAATTTTCGCAGCAAAAGCAGAGCAACACAGCGGGGGAAGGAGGCGCATCCGTCGTGAATTTGTAGCATCTGATTGCGCCCGGTGTGAACGCGTTTTGGTTTTTTTAAATAGATGAAAATCATCAGCTATTTTTGGCATTCCCGCTTCTGCCTGCTCCCGTTCATTTTTATTCCCGCCCCATCCCAATCACAGGATTGATAAAATTTTGACTCCCATCCTGTGGGAATCCCGCAGGAGTCACGTGACCCACGGGAATTCCCGAAAAATGTCATCTTCTACTTCTTAGTTTAGTTTTTAAGATATAAAGTTATGCATAACTGAGGGAATGGTTGCTTTGAGTGACAGCTACTGCGCTGACCCCGAATCTCATAACAACATCGTAACATTCTAGCAGTGACTGCTAGCTATTGTGGACAGATGTGTCATCAAGTTCAACAACCTTCTCACTTCTTCACTCATATTTTGAGATTCTGCAATGTGCTTAGTGTCGCAAATAACTATTACTGGTAGCATTTTTTACTACTTTGCTTCAGAAAGATGAATATAACAATGAAATTACATCAGTGTCGTAGTACTTTTCTGATTAGCTCGAAGCAGCTATTTTCAACCAAGATGTAGTGTAACGTGTAGGTCATAAGTACATGATCTTTCTGAGTAAACCTTACATTGGAGTCGAGCACGTCAATGCTATCCAGGCTCTTGCTGCGGTGAATGCGACCTTTAATGCGGCACAGAGAAGGTTTTCCCTGGGTCATAGGCAATGACAGAGTAGATGCTGAGGGCACTGGCATGGCACCAACCCCACTCGTGGCACCGACAGGACAATCTGAGGTGGGTGTTTCTTCATCTGATGGGGTGACCCTGTAACATAAGGAAAACAACAATAGCTGGGTCATTCCATGCCAAGTCAACCAATCGTCCCCACATGACCTCCTCAAAAAAAATCTGAAGAAAAAAAAAAAATCACAGTTGTTCCCCTACCAGAGAAATAGAATTTCCCCAAATTTTAATGATATAGCTTTAATAAAATTTAGCTTTAATATGTTAGAAAATACAGCCATTTCAAAATCACAGCATTTTTTTTTTATTTATAAAATGTGTTTTTTTGGCCAGCTTTGGAAAGCTATTTGTCCTACAGTATTGAAGCTACACCCCTGAAACTTACAGTCCTGGGTAAAATCACACTGGAAAGGCCATATCTGGCATTAAAACAATGGTAGCCGGCTTCAGGTTTGATCCAATAGGCTTTCAAAACTGCAGAAAATGCAATTTTTTCAAAACATCTCGCTTTGGGTGTGTACTGTGTCAAAATGGATGAATGCAAAAACCTTTTATTGGCATACACTTTCATGGTCAAGCTGCAACTTTAGAATGTTTCAATTTTATATTTCAATGAAAAATGTGGTTGTGAGGCAAACACTGAAATTACTCAATTTCTGTTTTTCAAAAAAATACCCTATAATTGAACACAAAAATCACCAGGTGTCCAATTGATAAAAAAAAATTGAAATTTTAACTATGTATTTATATCAGTGTCAATATTATATATACCAAGTTTCAGCTTTGGGAAAGGAACATTTTTATTTTTAATATTTTATTCATTGTATGCCTTTTTTTTTGCATCAAATCACACATGGATTATGGTGAAAAGTAATTAGATACTGTTCAGTAAGCATTGAAATATGAATTGTGTGGGTTATTACTTTTTGAAATCTGGTTGATTTGGCATGGGATGACCCAGGTGGGATTCCATGATAGATTTGTGCAAAAGTAACATTTTCAGAATGTTGCTGAAACACTACAGTGAAAGGACAAAGTTTCCGACTGATGGGTTTTGTTCATTCGAATAGTCGTCAAAGAAAGGGTAAGGCCCACTAAATGTCATTTTATTTTTTCAAATTCAATATTGCTTCCTCTTATAAGGCTTAATCATACTGGACAAATCCTGTGTGCTCATAGGTTTCTATAGAGACCCATAAGATCTGTTTTGAAGCGCAAAAATTTATGGTCTGGGTGTCACCATGTTGGCAGGACAATAGGGTTTTCAGATCATGGGTTGCCGCGGCTGTAATGCACAACATAGGGGCAGAGTTTGTGTTTCCCTGCCCGAGGCTGAACAAGTCTCACAGTCGCCATGTTTGTGAACCATCGTGTTTCCAAAAAAAAAAAAAAAAAAAAATTACATGAAAAGTAAACATTCAGTCTGCGAGTCATAACCACAAGATTAGGAGCAAAAACCTGAAGAATGAGTGACAGACATCACCTTGCCAGGAAGAGCATTTTTTTCAGCGACTGTTCAGAGCGAGCCCGAGCGGAGATGAAGCAGCCAGCCCGACGGGAGACCCACAGACAGGGGCGTCGAAAAGGGGAGAATAAGGAGAAGGATTCTAGATGCCCATGATTGACAGGGGCCCAGAGAGGCCCCTAATACAATTATGATACTGACAAAATAATATGACACTCAGTTATAAACTTACAATCACGCATATATTTTACTAGCATGTTGCCTGTGGGAGTTCACAAGCTCTGGATTGAGTTTATCAAATAGGTAGCTGACATTTTTCAAGGGTGGTAATAAATTGTGCAAAGTTTCTATAATGAGTTAGAATGGTGTGTGAGTACAGAATGTTTTTAGAACCTTAAAACTCAGTCACACAGCACTTAATGAAGGGCAACGAAGCCCTAACAAAACAAGAACTCTTTACTTTCGTTGGCATCGTTTAACCTTCGCGCAGTTTCGTTCCTGCAGTTGGTGCTTCGTCAGGATTTTTAAACTGTTGAAAAATTTGAACGAATGTCACAGAAAACCTCAATTCATCACCAAAAATGTAAATTCTTGACATTTAACGTTTGCTTAGTTTTTGTAACTTTAGCATTTACTTTGACTTTGTTCGACCAGCTGAATGTTTTCACACAGTGCAGAAGCCAGTGCTGCTGTGGCTGCATTCATGTACAGTCGGAAATTACAGGGCAAACTCTGTTTGCTTGGATTTTTTTTATCTGGGTGGGGGGTCAGCTTCATTGGGCTCAGGCACCTTATATAGGCCAGAAATAATCTTTTGTGTGGATACAATTAATTATTTTGCCACAAGCAACTGCTGAATTTGAAACAACAAAAAAATCGTGTAATTTCCGATGGTACTTGAATGCAGCAACAGCAGCAGCTGCAGCGGTGGCGGCGGCGGCAGCGATCGCCTCCTGTGTGCGCTTATTTTTTCTATTAAATATAACAATATGAGTGTAGTAATGACAATCCAGCCCTTCTGTACATGTAGATAGGTAGATGATTCAGATGATTATATAAGAGCTGTTCTGGAAGGCAGAATTCATGTTGTGGATCAGCTGCTCAGTGATCAGCTGGTGGAAATAATTGCACACACAGACTGATCAGTTTACTGCTTTGATACAGTCAATCATCTTTACACTTATATTTATTCCTCCTTTTGACCGTTTTCTGTTAGAAAACAATATATATGGCTTAGTAACATAATACTGTGATAGAGCAACCACTACAGCATATCAGCGTTTTTTTTTAATTGGAGCAAGCCAGAGTGCACAGCATGTTGTCAGACAGTGAGGATTCTGACAATGAAGGAGATGATCTCTCTTTAGTTCTGGACGAGGAACCAGAGCAGGTGGATCCACCAATGTGCGCATCTCCACAGTGGATCGTATCACGCGCTTCTGTTTGCATTGCAGTTTCTCCAGGACTCAGGCACTATGAACTCTGTCCCAGCACCGAGTCCTGGAAAGCAGAGATGCAGACACACGCTGCTCCAGCAGTGACTCCAGGTGTTTTCGTTTAAAGCGTGGAGATCAGCCTTAGCTTCAGTTTCGTTTTGTTCCTCTTTCGTCCCTTTTGCGCTCTTGATTCGCAGGCTATTCAGTGATGGGAAAAATCAAAATCTCATTCGTCGACCTTTTAACCATGAATTGTGACTTTGTGTTTTTTTCCCCCTTCGTTTAGGAATCGTCACTGCCATGTGACTGGGCCATTAGATGTTAGACCTCAACTGTTTTTAGAAGAAGAACTCAACCCTTTTATTTCCTGTTAATTACAATTTTTTTATGTTAGTTTACTGTCTTAATGTATTTAGAAATTGTTTAGGTTCTTGTTATCATATACTCACTGTTATTATTATTATTTTATTTTTACTTCTATTTGTCATTTAATCTTTAAATGGCCCATAGTGGAAATAAGTGTTTCCATTTTCTTGTGTCATCCATGTATTTCTCATGCTTTTAATATATAGATGATTTACTGCCCCCTGTGGATTGGCATGTGAGTAAATATCAATGTCAATTGTTCAGTGTTGTTAGCTAACATATGTAGCTTCTCTAAAATATTAGTCCAATCAACATTCGGTTTTCATGCCATATAACCTTGACCAGTTTGTGCGTGGTTAAAACTGCATGCAGGCATGCAGTTCTTTTCCTCTTTGCCTGCTGCGCTGAAATTGATGTTCCCTTTGCTTGCAGCATTTTGTTTCCTCTTTATGAAATCTGCATCTGCTCATGGCGATGCAGCCTTATGCCATTTTATTGGCATTGATGGTGTTACAATGCTAATCATATGTAATTAGGCTCACCAGGCATGCGCTTTCAGTTTACAAGGAGATGGGATTCATCAACTTAAGAACACAGTTGCGAACAATTCTGCAGTTTAAGAACATGTTGATGAATCTGACATAGATTTTTCTTAAGAACCTTCTTAGGGACAACTTAAGAAGAATCTAAGAAGATTCTGAAGAAGATATTGGTGAATGAGGCCCAATGTTCACTGTTTACTGTTTCAGTACTCTAGCAAATAATTTCCTTCGGGATAAATAATGCTGATCTCATCTTATACAGGGCTGTAAGTAGCCCTGACATGGGGAAGTGTGGCCCTGGAGGTAAGAAAAGGCTTGTGACAAAAGACTGTACAATTCCTAATCAGACAGCCAAAAAGTGCCATCACTTATGTGCTCTTGAGGGCCCCTTCACACGTAGTGCGAAGTTTGGACAAAGTGCACAAAAACTTCAACCCGTGTAATGTCGTCCCTGCCTGTTGCTGCTTGTACACCTGTTGCTACAACTATTTGCGCACACAAGCACCTGACAGACAAAGGGTGCACTGTGTGAACCATCGCACCCTCTTGCAGCAGGTACTGGTCAAATTCCAGGTGACACACACAAACATCTAACACCGCTCGCATTAGAAAATGTGTGGCCAGTTGCACTCTTCACATGACAACAGACTGCAGACAATCACTTTCATACTCGCAGAGAAATTTGTCTAAGTCCCACACGAGTGTGGCTTTGGTGTGTGCGCTGAGATGACAGGAGGTGTGTCTTCCCACTGAAGCGGTTGTGGATACGACGTACTGTTTTTGGATGGACATGGACAAACAACTGCCCACTGTGGTGCATGTGTGTTTGGTTGCTGTTGTCAAGTGGACATAAATAAAAACATATATCACTGTGGCGACATGCTGCAGCAAACGAGCGCATGCACGGCGCGCACATGGACAGGCTGCTCCCGGGTTGAAACGGACCTCAGATCAGAACACGCAACAACTCACTATCACGTCACCCACATGAGCCCTGTTCCACATGAAGCGGTGTCCTGTGGCGCGTCATTGACAAGACATGCGTGTGGCCGGTTGGAGACACGCCAGCAGATGTGCACATGAATGACATAAGCTACCTGCTTCTCATTTATGTAATTTCATGACTGCATGTCTGTGACCATGGGTCATTTACAGACGAGCAGACGGATCACATTTGTATTGCTCGCTTGATAAATGCGGTGTTTTATATGGTGTGTGATTTAAATTGTCTTTGTAATACTTCCATGTCCTTCCTGATATGAGGCAGATCCCCACAGCTTTCAAAGAACAGCTCCATAGCTCAGTGGAAACCTGTACCAACATTCAACGTCCTACGGTTTGCATCAAGCAGAGGTCATGAAATTCTTCAAAAGAAGAAATTCAACACAGCACGGCCTGGTATATCTCCAGGTGTCAAGGGAGACCCTCCGAGCCAACACAGGATGGCTCAGTGTCATAAAACCCCACCCTTTACAAGATTTTAGATTCTCTAAAGTGCATTCCTCACAAGAGTCTGAATTCCTTATCAAGATCCCAAACCAGATGTTGCCAGCTCCTCTCTCATAAAAAAACAGACCACAGAAAGACATATCTGCCCCCAAAAGTCCTAGAATATGTCTTTACAACAAGATTCAAGTAAATCATCTCACTGAAGAGCTGCCATCAACTTGTTGATCACAGTCCAGTTTTTCTGGTCAAAATCTACCCCAAATTGTCAGAGTTCACATTTTGTGATAAAATCCAAAACCCAGTCCCTTCCAGGTCCATGGAACAAAAGTGACCCCTGTTGGACAAATTGGAGAAGGGCATGTAACAATTATGTACAGTGTTATAAAGTTGTAACCACGTTTAAAAAGTGCATTTATTGTTGTAACAGAAAAAAAGAAAGGAAAAAGAACATGTGACCATTTAACCTTACATGTGAGATTTAACACACACCACACACACACACACACACACACACACACACACACACAACACACACCACACACACACACACACACACACACACAACACACACACACCACACACACACATATATATAGTATCTTGTGTTCTGATTATAGATTGTAGGAAGTTTTATCAAGTGTGTTTTTCATATTTGTGTTGTGTGTGTATTTCCACGGAAAACCATTTATCCTGCAGGACTGTTTGGTTTTAAAGCGGGAATCTAAGAGTGGCCAGTGATTTATTATAACATTAGACAAAAGAAACACAAAGAAAAATACAGTACCCAGAATTCTTGGGGTTGGAGCTTTTAACCCTTTAAAAGCCGGCGGCCCCCGGGAAAACGCTCTCTTCTCCTCTTACTCGACCCTCTTCTTTTCTCCTCTTCTTTTCTTGGGTCTCAAGATGCTGCCTAGCCATCAAAAAGTTTATGACCCTTGTCTTGCAACCACGTGTTGTGTAAACTTATTTCTTGTTTGTGCGCACCAACAAGAAATTACTTGTCTTTTTTCTACAAATAACTTTTCAACTTTTGTAAAGTTAAACGCACAGGCGCATTTAACTTTGACGATTTTTCAATTAAAACCTTTTTCTTCTGAACTCCAAATTCCTCTCGTGAACATTTTTCTCACAAAGTCACTTTTTGTATTGAGTTTCTGATTTGACCCAACTTTCAAAGACGGCGACAAAAGATGAATTTTAGATTTTTCTGGATAGAGAATAAAGACACTCAAACCTTTATTCTGACAATCCCAGACCACAAGTGCTGCAGAGATAGAAACATCCAGGTCAGCTGAGACGTCAACAGCGATTTGAACCGCCGCCACAAGTCACAGCTAACATGGAAAGCATCCCCGGTAACCAACAAAACTGTGCGGGTTGACCAGCAGAGTCTCTTTGTCAAGGTCCCTGAAGCAGCTGTGTGACAGACAGATCATCAACTGAAAACAAGACGATTCCAGCACCTGACCTACGGAGACCGATCTGCAACAGCACCTCCAAAGTAAGACCAGGCTACAGTGTCAGATAAAAACAGAGTGGCTTTAATTAACTCTATCCACCAGTACTAACCATTTCTCATGTTAATAAATACCAAGTAAATTCCCTGCTGATTAGGACGAAATTCATTCTTAAATTCCCGCAACTATACCAAACGACATAAACGTCATATAATCATTGCTCATTGAACTTCATCATCATCAAATTGCTTATTGTGATAGGTCCTGTTATTTAACTCCTGCCTGAGTTAAATAAATGTTTAAACGTGTGAGTTGTCTGTGATTTTTTATGGTTTTACAGAGGGTGTCAGATTGACCTGCAGAACGTACGACCTGAAAGATTGAGACTGAGTAATTAAATTGAGACTGATTAATTAATGAATGTTTAATTAAAGTACCTATGCTTCAAATAGATGATGCCCTTCTTCGAGGTAAAATTATCCACAAGTGATAACTTCAAACATTCTAAAACACATATTATATTCTTCCTGATCCTGCTACACTGACTGGCAATCAGAGCTTTTGGATCGTGCGGGTTCACGTCTAGTGGGTCGTATGATTTTTTTTCCACATAAGTGGCGCGATGTGGTCCCACAGGTACCATCGGGTTTTTTATATTTTCTCCACATAAGCGACGCTATGTGCCGCAGCTGGCACTGTGTGTTCCTAACCAGAAGACAACCGGCACACCGGTTCGTGCACGCCCTGCCCGTCGGTGTGATGTTTTCGTGGTGCACTCATTTCGAACTGTTTGTGCTGTTTTCGAAACTGTTTTGCCGTTTTTTGTCCAAAACGGCGTCCAAACTTTGCACTATGTGTGAAGGGGCCATAAGCCAATGTCCTTTATCCAAGTTGTTGATGAGGTGCATTGAGGGACTGTTGGGGGTGTGTGTGAATGTGAGGCAAAAGTGCCATGAATGTCTACCTCAGATGGAAAAGACACAATGCAGCTGATTTATCAACAGACACACAATATGAGCTGCAACAAAAGGCTGGAGTCAGAAACACTGCTGTTCTCTCTGGTAAAAAATATTTATCAGACATTTATGGACACGTCTCAATCTTGTAAACATTTCTTTTGTGGAATTGATGTGGTGTGTCCACATCCACTATCCCGATGCCGTTTTTGCATCTGCTTCCTCTGTGAATGAAGATACCCGAGGATCAAAGGGACATAACTTTCCTCTTGTTGTCTTTACTTTTTAAAAGGACATGCTTTCCTGTCGGGTGCAGTGGCATTTAAGGAAGTGAGAATAATTGGGCTGAATGTCAGCGTGTAGCCTGCAGATGGAGACGAGGTATGAGAGGCATCCACTTCTCCTCTATTATAAAGTCAGAATGAAGCTGCTATGACTCTCATATATATACTGTAAAGCAGCAAAAGTGAATTCCCTGGAATCACAGGGAATCCACAGGGAAAATATATTGTTATTGTAATTTCAGTCTATATGTCAGATCACATATGAAGGAAAAGCTGGACTCTAATGTGACAATCAATAACTCAGCAAGTTAAGTCTTTCATTAAAAAAAGGCTTTAAGCTGACAGTAGCTCACTGACAGCCTGACAGTCATTCTGCACACAGAGGAGGCTGGAGATCAATTAGTGTTTCTTTAAAGAGAACATGCAATGTCTCTTTCAGATAACAGTCTAAAACAACACATCAAATCCTCTAATTTACTCATGACAACATTGTAAAATTCCAACATGTTAAGTGAACGAAAAGTAAGGATGAAAGCAGCAGTGGAAATCTGAAAAACCTGCTGGACTCACACAAATCTTTAATCACAATTTCGATTGACACATGAGGCAAACTATTTCCAGATATATTATTTGAAACTAGGTTGGACAAATGAAGAACAATATATCATTTAAATCCCATGGCATTGTTTCCTTACTTCTGTAGCAGGATCCAGAAGAATATAATATGTTTTAGATTATTTGAAATTATCACTTGTGGATATTTACCTCAAATACTGGGGGGCACCACCTATGACTGAATGATATTATAACAAGGTTATATCGCTGATTTTAGGGTCAGTCAATAGGGAATATTAAAATCAGACTGTAATCTTCAGGAGTAAGTTCCACATGTCAAGTCCGATCCCCTCGGTAAAACCATACAAAAATCACAGACAACTTCACATGTTTAAACATTTATTTAACTCAGTCAGGAGTTAAATAAAGGGCCTTTCACAATGAATACGTCAGATGCGTCAATGCGTCAAAAATCAGTCTAAAAAGCATTATTTTTCAATGAGGCGCGTTGCTTTTTAGATGCGTCAGATGCGTTGCGTCAAAAGCTGAGCTAAACTGACGCTTCTGACGGAAGCGTGCATTGCCGCTTGTCGGCAGGCTGACGCGGGTCAAAGTTCAATCCAATCCAAACTTTCCGATGCTCTGAGCTGTGACGTACCTTGTGTGTTTCCAATAGGAACGACGCGTCGGGCCAAAACACGGAAGACTAGTGACAGAACCGCTGATCTCTACAAAATGGATCGGTGTAGAAACCACTGATCTCTACAAAATGGATCTGTGCAGAAACCACTGATCTCTACAAAAGGGACTGGTGCAGAAACCACTGATCTCTACAAAATGGATCGGTGTAGAAACCACTGATCTCTACAAAATGGATCTGTGCAGAAACCAATGATCTGTGCAAAACATACGTGTCACAGGACTGCTCATTTATGGAGCAGTTTTCTGAAGAAAAATCCTTCTAAATGTTTTTTGTTGTTGTTTGTTACCTCAGAATTTCTGATTACTGTTAAAAAAGTTTAGAACACTTGTAATTAAAATAGCTAATATCAATAAATGGTTCTTTAGAAACCTTTCATCTGTAAATTAAAACCACCTGTTATTTCATATTAGATAATTTCTTGTTGGAAATTTGTACATTTTTTAAGTCTGGTAGATTTATATCTCATTTCAACCAGAAAGACAATGTAAATACAAATGTTTATTAGAAATGCAACAAGAAATAATTTAACAGTGACTGCAGTGTGATTGTAAAGTAGGATTTCTGTGATATAAACCTCATGATGATTTTTTTTATATAGTCATTCCAACTTGTAATTTCACCAAAATATGTAACTGCCTTTAATGTTGTTATCAGGACAGAGTCATTTCTAAAATATGAATTTGAGCACAATAAGTGGAGAGCTTCTACCTGTGCAAATATCTTTTGACTTTGATTTCGCGAACATTTTTAATGATCCGTTCATTTATTGTTAAAATGTAAAATGAAACAGCTTTTTAAAAAATAATAAAATAGCTGCTGTTGAAAGAGCCTTTTATTTATAAGCAGGTGATGTTATGCTGGATTCTCGGGACCAGATGAAGGTCTCTTCTGCAGCTTTGAACTCTGGTGGTGTTGCTGAAGACACTTTTGTCCTATTTTGAAGAGCAGAGATGTTTTCTTTCGACTGGACTTCATGGTGTTCAGCTCATCAATGGAAGTTTGGTTGTCTGCACAGCAAATGTTCCTGATTGGGACAAATAAAAATATTTATTTAAATATAAAGAAACACTAAACAGTTTATATAAAAAAGGAAAAAAAAAAAGGGAAAAAAGGATGGAAAAAACAAATGCCCGAAAAAATAAGTTATTTAAAGTTGAGCTTTTGTGGTGTCTGAAAAAAGCTGTAGCTTTATTTGGTAAAAATAAAAAAGACTGAACCATTTAGAAATTAAAGCATTCACTCAGATCAACTGTGCTAAAAGGCTAAGCTAACGTTAGCCGATCATTAAACCTTCACAGCAGTTCAGTAAACGTTACGTTTTATTTTTACATTATTCTCACCTCAATAAAGCTGCAGAACTAAACTCCATTGGGCAAACTGGGACTTCGCATATATCCAAAAAGTGGGAGATTTCGGACTGAGTGGGTTTGCTCCATCACCCCGGCTGCCTGCCTCGCTCTGCCCAGTGATGAGGCCTGAAGGCCGGCTTGTCCATGCGGGTCGGCCCGCTGTCAGTTCGATCGATATCCCACTAAGTCGTCACTTCGAAAAGTAGCTGAAAAAAAGCTTCTCCCAGCAGGGTGATGGGAGAATCATTCTACTGCTGTTTTTTAAAGCTTTTTTGTGGTTCAGGCGACCCAAATTCAAGATGGCGATCGCTGAACTTTTTTCAGGTTGTGTAAACGGCCAGAGTGTGACGTGGCAATCTCTGCCCCCTTGCCGCTTCCAAAGCGATGCATCTGACGTCATGTGTCGGATGCGTCGACGGATTGGGACACGTTGACGGATTGGCCTAAAGTATTCAGTGTGAAAGGCCCATAACAGTACATATCACAGTCAGGCAATTTGATGATGATGAATTTCACTGAGCAATATGACGTTTAGATATGATTTAGATGCGGGAGTTTAAGAATGAATTTCATCCTAATCAGCAGGGAATTTACTTTAGTATTATTAAGGCGAGATATTGTTAATGAAGGTGAATAGAATTTAAATAAAAGCCACTCTGTTTTTATCTGACACCGTAGCTCGGTCTTACTTGGACGCTGTGCAGATGGGTCTCCGTGGGTCATGTGCTGGAAATCGTCTTGTTTTCAGTCAGTGATCCGTCCGTCACACAGCTGCTTCAGGGACCTTGACAAAGAGACTCTGCCGGTCACCCCGCCCGGTTTCGTTGGCTACCGGGGACGCTTTCCATTGTTAGGCTGTGACTTGTGGCGGCAGTTCAAATCGCTGTTGACGTTTCAGCTGACCTGGATGTTTTTTCTCTGCAGCGCTTGTAGTCGGGGATAGTCAGAATAAAGGCTTGAGTATCTTTATTTTCCTATTCGCCAAAACAAAAATTCGTCTTTCGTCGCCGAAGCCGGGTCAAATCACAAAATTAGATACAAAAATAGTTGACTTTGTAAGAAAAATGTTTGCGAGATGAATTTGGAGTTCAAGGAGAAAAAAGGTTTTAATTTGAAAAATCTCTAAAGGAATTTAAATGTCCCTGCGCATTTAACTTTACAAAAGTAGAAAAAGTTATCTGTAGAAAAAGAAAAAGTGATTTCTTTTTGGCACGCACAAACAAGAAATAAGTTTAACATAAGACATGGTTGCAGACAAAAGGGTCGTAAAATTTTTGGACGGCTAGGCCGCATCTCGAGACCCAAGAAAAGAGAGCGTAAGAGGAAGAGCAAAGAGGAAGAGTGGAAGAGCAAGAGGCAAGAGAGCGATTCCACGGGGGCGCCTGCTTTTAAAGGGTTAAAAGCTCCACCCCCAAGAAATCTGGGTAGTTTCTTCTTCGTTCCTTTGTCTAGTTTTCTAATAAATCAGCATCTGTTATTTTTAAATTCCCACTTACAAACCAAGCAAGTCCTGTATTGCAAAACTCTAGTAAACAAGGTTTTCCGTGGAGATACCACACAACACAATTATATGAAAAACACACTTGATAAACTTCCTACAATCTATAATCAGAGCACAAAATACCAGATATATATAAATCTCACGTGTAAGGTTAAATGGTCACATGTTGTTTCTTTTTCTTTTCTTTTTTATGTTACAACAATAAAATGCACTTTTTAAACATGGTTACAACTTTATAACACTGTACATAATTGTTACATGCCCTTCCCCAATTCGTCCAACAGGGGTCACTCTTGTTCCATGGACTGGAAGGAACTGGGTTTTGGATTTCATCACAAAATGTGAACTCTTTCAATTTGGGATCAATTTTGACCAGAAAAACTGGACTGTGATCAACAAATTGATGGCAATTCTTCAGTGAGATGCACTTACTGGAATCGTGTTGTAAAGACATATTTCGAGGACTTTGGGGGGCAAATATGTCTTTCTGTGGTCTGTTTTTTAATTGAGAGAGGAGCTGGCAACATCTGGTTTGGGATCTTGATAAGGGATTCACACTCTTTTGAGGAATGCACTTTAGAGAATCTTAAATCCTGGAAAGGGTGGGGGTTTATGACACTGAGCCATCCTGTGTTGGCTTGGAGGGCCTCCACCCCTGCCACATTTCTCCATGTAATGTGTTATGTTAGGAAGAGCATCAACTGTGCCAAATCAACATGCAGGTCCACCTTGGATCTGCTGGGGCGACCATGAGTGAAAACAAGGGAGCAGCACTTTTATTATGCTGTTGAGGGAGAGGTGATGGTCTTGTGGTTAAACTGTTGGGCTTGAGACCAGAGGATCCTTGGTTCAAATCCCAGCCTGACCAGAAAATCACTAAGGGCCCTTGGGCATTTATTGTGTGGAAAAATGTTGAGGTCCTCAGAAATACTATAGATTTCACATTTTATTTTTAAGAACATGACACAAGTGCTGACCACAGTAGAATGTGGATGCTCTTGCACAATAAGACCTTGGACGTTCCCAGGGAATGCCATGGAGTCACCAGTGTGCACAGGAGGAGTGGATTCATCTCTGAGGGCTGTCTGAATATCATCCACAGGCAGAGTAGGCCTGTGCATTTATTGATAACATTGAAGGGAAAACAGCAACCACGCTGAGCTAAATTCCTCTGTCACAAGCCTCACACTGAACAGAATCTTATTCTATTCAACAAAGGTAAGAATAAGAGTACTCACAGCTACTACAAAGATCCAATTTAAGATGAACCTTAAACACAACAACTTCCTACCTACCAGAGGGCAAACTAGTCTCATATTGCAGTACGTACTTAATTGTATATAATGGACTATGATTTTTTCCTTTTGAACCACAATGTTTGATGTGAAGCAGCAAGCAATATCAAACTAGATTAATGCCTTCAGTCTTGTGTGAGACTTCTACCATGTTTGTCTCTGCAGAATCACTTAAAAAGCACTGCCTGGGGATCTCTTGTGTCACTACACTGAAACAGAGCATTTGCTACCATTAAGGTGCCTTGACACTTGCACGCATTTAACCCCTGGCATTTGGAATATTCTAAAAGGTAGTTATTTGTAATATTTATATTTTAATGGCTTGGTAAAACAGTTGCATTTCCATCCCTTCTTATGAGTATCTGTAAAATTATGTCTATGACAGCTTTAACATCTCGTCATAATCATTCAGATGAGCTGCATTGTGATGTGCTGCACTGACGCAATGATTAACACTGACAGTTTTTTAACTTTTTGCGCAATGATTGCGCAATTTGGGACTTTCGTGCCCAATTTGGGACTTTTGTCCCAAATTGCGCACAAAAATAAATGGTTGCCATTTATTCTTTTATTATTGGAGTTTATTTGTTTAGTGCTTTGAGTCCTCAGAAAGACCTATACAAGTGCAGGTGGGTCCTTCATTCATGCGAGTTCATGACTTGACCTCTATGACCATGGGTGATTTACAGAGGAACAGAAGGATCATACTTGTATTGTCCACTCAATAAGAGGGATTAAATATTAAAAGTTGCAGCTTTTTTTTTTTTTGGTGTGTGGGTTTTTTTCCCCCACATCAGCAGTGCGATGTGGTATCAAGCATTCCAGTGCTCGCACTATGTTTGTGCGCGCACACGAGCATGCATGAAACCGTCGCCACAATATCGTTCATGCCTGACCTCCCTGTGTCCCTTGCAGTGGCTGGTACACTAGTTGATCTTTCTCATGTTCCACGAAACCCATATACATCCAAGTTGTCAAATTTTGATGCAAACAGTGTCCTTTTGACAGAACATCACTCTGTGACATGCAGGGAAATGTTCATTCTACCTCGTTCCGTAAAGCCCCCTTTCCACAGGACGGTGTCCTTTGAGAATACGTTGTTCATTATATAAATTGTCAGGACAGAGAAGGAACACAATAACCCTTTCTGGGTCATTGATTCAGCATCCCTTGTGTGTCATTGTTGTCTCCTGTGGCGTTGGGGGACTACAGATAATGTCATATTTCCAAGGAGATCAATGTTCAGGGAATGTCTGGATGAAACATATCTTTAGGTGACTTTATGTAACATGACCAGAATGTTCCGGGAACCAAAAAAGAAGCTTTCCTTAAAATGTTCGCAGGATGTTAGGCTTCATGTTTTCAAAACATTTCAAAACACACACACACAACAGCATGTGGCTTTTGAATGCATGTTGTGCCATCCTGTAGGAGCATGTACAGAATATAACAACAAAACAATTTACAAATATAGCTAAATCTTCATGAAAACTTTATTTAGTTTGTTTGTGATTGGGCTCAAAGACCAGGCAATTAAAACCAGTGGTGGGCACACTTCCGATAATCCGATAACAGATAATTATCGAAGATAATGTTTTCATTATTGGATTCTCTTTTTAGATACATTTAAAAACCATCATCGGACTAATTATCTTCCGATAAATTACCGTCCGATAACTTTTAGACCGATAACGTACTAAACTAAGCTGAACAATGAAAAACATTTTTAAAACTGTTAAAGCTGTTGAGACCTACCTGTTAAAAGTTTCCTAATAGACATGTTGTTCTATCCTCTACAATCAGAAACCACTCTATCATCTGTAAGCAAAGGAGAACTGGTGACCAAAAAAAAGTCATTTCCTTTAATACCATACTAATATAATCGCAATGTCACCAAGTCATCCAGAGACATACATGTTTAACGTATGGTTCAAATTTTAACCACTCACTTTAGACAAGTTATTTAAAATTATTGTCATGTCTGAAGTTTATAAAGTGAAAATATCAGATATATGTTTTCGTTTTAAAGTAATGTGCTAATTTTTAAGGTTTTGTGAGCACATGCTGCGCCAGCCAGCAATGCATTATGGGTAGCATAAGGTAATCTCAGACATTCACGACAGGACAAATGCATTTCAGACACTCTGTTCAGGGTCCACAGATAACAGCATTAAACTCTAGTGCCTAAAACTCTCGTGAATATATTCTCTGGGTTTATAGACACGGATTATCTGGAATTTTGTTTGACATTTTTTCAAGGCCGCTACTGCCATCTACTGGCCAGGAGTGTTCATGGCAGTATTAAACGTCTGGGTACATGGCTGCTCTCAAAGTGTTGGTATTGTCCATTGTCCAGGCGCTTTTTGTGTGCATATATTTGGTAACTTTGTATTCTAAAACTACGGTTAGAAGTAATTCCGACTCCTTATCGGTCCACACGAACGAGGTTGGCGCCATGTTTTTAGTTTTTGTGGAAGTGATGACAAGAGAATAAGGCTCCTGATTGGACAGAATTTTAATCAGTACCGCCACCCAAAGGTTTGGCAGACTAATTACAACACATTTATACGGTTTGATGTGGATGGATTTTTTTTTTAAACGACGTCGTGTGGATGAAGTTTTTTCCCCAAACTGAAAGGGTAAGATATTCGGTTTTACAAATACCTGACAACGTGTGTACATGGCCTTATGTCTGTGAAAGGCACTATATAAATAAATTTACTTACTTACTTACTAATATGAGTGCAGGTTTTACATCATAAAAGTTTTAAAACATGCAATTGCGATGACACTTCCAGGGCGCCGTAAAAATGCCTGTTTTTACGAATAAAAATGGAATATTTTACAAAAGCACATTTATCTTTAAACCAACACACGACACACGTCACATTAACGTGTTGGTTTACATAATGGATTACTGAAACAATCACTGTTTAGCACTTTTACCCAGAATGCTTTGCAGTCTGTGTTTGTTACAAAACCTCAGAATTAGTGCCTTATTCAACATTAAAAGATATATGTTATATTTTAACTTTGTACAAATGACAGAATTGACATTAATGGAGTTATTCTATCAGTATTTTCAAAAAACTATAAGTTAGTATGACTTTATTTTTCAAGACCTCCGCCTGACTGGAGTGTTGAAATTGATAGGGAGCTGGCCTTATGGCTGCTCTTGGTGTGCCTCTGTGGTGGGAGCGATGTTGTAAACAAGGGCTTCCAACAGGGGCAGAATGTTGAAAGAAAAATGATTATGATTATGATTATGATTAGTAAAGAGTTGATTACGTGGGTACTCTTCGGGATTTGTCTGTGCTGCTTCCTGCAGGGGGCAGCATGGTCTAACATTCATTGCTTATTCTTCAGGTCATTTACCGCTTTGATGCTTTCAAAAATGGTCGTGTTAAAATCAATTTCAGCTCTTTAGTACTGCAATGTCCCATAGACGACACCGGAATTTATTGATTATCTGTAACTTCTGCTACATTTTGGGTGGTTATTCGGTTTATCTTTATCAAAGATAACTTTTCAGTTATCTTATCTGTTATCGAAGTAAATTTTTTGGTTATCTGTGCCCACCACTGATTAAAACTCATAACTCGCAACCTAAAATGTTATAAATAACTCCATAACTGCTTTCAGACTAGGTAAAGAGATATCATATAAATATCATACCATATACTGAAGCCACTCAATTACTATTATTCAGTCAATAATGCACAACAATAAAATGTCAAATTTGTTTAAATTATCCATCTCAGTCTGAGCCCAAACACCTGTAAGAATCTGAACCTGATTTATTTATTTTTTATTTTATACAGAAATTTATTTATTGATTGACATACCTTGATTAACATACCTTATAGTAAAAAAGCCACATATATTCTTGTGTAAATTCCTTGTAAATCCACTCAAAGCCACTGTGTCTTTTTCCCATGAAAAAAGTCTACATTAATAAAAACTCATTTAAATTCTTGTGTAAATTCATGCAGCCTAAATCCATTCAAAGCCAGTCTTTTTTTCCCAATGAAAGAAACTCTAGATTAATGAAAAACGTCACATAATCTTTTCTAAAATCCTGTTTGAACAGCACAATGTTTATTTTCCAGAGAGAGAAAAATTCTTACCGTGTTTCCTGAGGGCACAGTTCACTTTTCCCGTTTATTTTATCTTTCAGGTGTGTTGATGAAGCCAGTGACAATTCCACGGATTCTTGTCCTTATCAGACTTTTTCAAACAATCTTTCTCGCCATCTTCTCTCTGTCCGACGTCGGTCCGTGACAGAGACGTGCTGCACAAGTCTTCTTTTAAAAACTTTAGCACTCTAAAGGTTTGCGATGTCCACATGCTACCTTTAGCTTTACAGGAGACACACAGCGTCGCCGCAGCAACCAACCAGTCTCACTGTCGCAACAACCAGGCTTTTTTTTTCTCAGAGGACACTGATTTTTATCACTATCCGCGGACTGCCGCGGTCTTATAAAACTTGCACGATGTCATTAAAAAAAAGAACACTTTGCGAAAGACATTTTAAAAACTCAGTGACAATCATGATTACAGAGTAAAACACTAACACTAATCCATGGAATTTCGCGGATCCACGGATTTTTCACAGCCCTGCATTTCTTTCAGACGGCAAGAGTTTACAAAAAGACGGAAAACCGTCCAAAGACGGCGAATAAGCATCCCTGCATATAGGGCCGATTGAGAAGTTTTGAGCCTGACCCAGAAATAGCAGGATGTGGGTCTTCATCAAGTCAACATTACTCAAGATTGTGCCCAGTGAGTCAAATTTCACACATTCTCGAACAATGCTGTAACTCAATTCAGTTTTATTTAAATTATCGAAAAAGTGTTTGGGTGGTGGCATGGAGGCACAACAGCAACAAGAAAGTCCAAGGTTCAACCCCAAATCACTTACCGCCCCGGGACCAAGCACCAGAGATCGGATGCCTTGTCCCGGGTGCACGAAGATGAAGTCAAAACTGAGCTGTCGGATCCACCGGAGTCCATCATTCCAGAGTCCACTATCGTGGCAACCCTCACCTGGGACGTTGAGAAGACCATCCGGGAGGCTCTGGAACGGAGCCGGGACCCCGGAACTGGTCCGAGGAACAGACTTTACGTCCCACCAGAGGCTAGAGCTGCAGTTCTGGATTTCTGTCACGGTTCCAAGCTCTCCTGTCATCCGGGGGTGCAAAGGACCGTGGCAGTTATCCGGCAGCGCTTCTGGTGGGCGTCCATGGAGGCTGACGTCCGGGAGTATATCCAGGCCTGCACCACCTGTGCCAGGGGCAAAGCCGAGCACAAGAAGACCCAAGGGCTTCTCCAGCCACTGCCAGTGCCTCATCGCCCATGGTCCCATATCGGCAATACGGTCCCAGGGCAATACCACCATCCTCACGATAGTGGACCGATTCTCCAAGGCGGCCCACTTCATGGCCCTCCCAAAGCTCCCTACTGCCCAGGAGGCTGCTGACCTCCTGGTCCACCACATCGTCCATCTGCATGTGATACCAACTGACACTGTCTCGGATTGTGGTCCCCAGTTTTCCTCTCAAGTCTGGAGGAGTTTCTGCAGAGAACTGGGGGCCACCGTGAGCCACTCGTCTGGGTACCACCCACAGACGAACGGACAGGTAGAACGGGCCAACCAAGAACTGGAACAGACCCTTTGCTGTGTGACATCCACGCATCCGATGGCCTGGAGTAACCATCTGGCCTGGATTGAGTATGCCCATAACAATCAGGTGTCTTCTGCCACCGGCCTCTCCCCATTTGAGGTGTGTCTGGGGTACCAGCCCCCATTGTTTCCCGTGGTGGAGGGAGAGGTCGGTGTGCCCTCTGTCCAGGCCCACCTGTGGAGGTGCCGTCGGGTGTGGCGCACCGCCCGTTCTGCCTTGTTGAAGACCCGGACAAGGGCTAAGGCCCATTCAGACCACCGGCGGACCCCGGCCCCTGCATACCAGCCTGGGCAGGAGGTGTGGTTGTCTACGAAGGACATTCCCTTACAAGTGGACTCCCCGAAATTGAAGGACATGTACATTGGCCCCTTCAAGATCCTCAAGGTCCTCAGCCCGGCCGCAGTGAAGCTCCAACTCCCAGCTTCACTGCGGATCCACCCCGTGTTCCATGTTTCCCGGATCAAACCACACCACACCTCACCCCTCTGTGCTCCCGGTCCGGCGCTGCCTCCTGCCCGCATCGTTGACGGGGAGCCGGCTTGGACCGTGCGCCGGCTCCTGGACGTCCGTTGGATGGGCCGGGGGTTTCAGTATTTGGTGGACTGGGAGGGGTATGGACCCGAAGAACGCTCCTGGGTGAAGAGGAGCTTCATCCTGGATCCGGCCCTCCTGGCCGATTTCTACTGCCACCACCCGGACAAGCCTGGTCGGGCGCCAGGAGGCGCCCATTGAGGGGGGGGTCCTGTTGTGTGGGCCGCCAGAAGAGGAGGTACTGCTGGCCCACCACCACCAGATGGCGCCCTGCCTGGAGTGCGGGCTTCAGGCTCGAGAGGGCGCTGCCGCCACGGACACAGCTGGGGGTGACAGCTGTTACTCATCATCTCATGACAGCTGTCACCCATCTGCACTTCATCATTCTCCTCCATAAAAACCAGACTTCATCTCCACCTCGTTGCCGAGATATCATCTACCAGTAGAGGTAACTTTCTCGGCCGTTGTTTTTGTCTTTTCAGACAGTGTTTGCTTCTGTATTGTTTGCAGTCAGTTCTGTGAGTGCTCGCAGCTGGAGGCTGAGTTTATGATACGTGGACGCTGATGTCTTCGCTGCCCACAGCAGACTGTTGATAAGTACTCATTACTACTGCACATGCCAGTGTTCTGGATTAGAGGTGGAGGTGGAATTCCCACCATTTGTTATTACTGGGTGTGCACACACCCACCTTTGATTGTTTCTTCTGCTCCTCGCCAGCAGTACCAGATCCGACGCTCGAGACGGTGGCCACCTGGGGACTCGGGACTTGGCGCTCCAGTATTCTCCAGTTCAGTGGCGGAGGAAATCGTGTGGTTCCGGTTCTTCTCAGGACAGACATCTTCTATCCTCGAGCCTGCCCACACGTCACCTTTGTGATTGACTATTGTCTTACATTCTGTAATCTGTTGTATTGTGGTTGTGCTCATTCACAACAGTAAAAGTGTTCATTTTTACTCTATCATTGTCCGTTCATTTACGCCCCCTGTTGTGGGTCCGTGTCACGACACTTCCCAACAGGGGGATTCCGTTGTTGCGTATTTGACCCAATTATTCAAAAGAGAACTGGAAATACCCGAAGGAGTGGAACTTCAGATACAACGCGCTCACAGAACCCCCCCCCCCCATTCAAGCCGAAGCCAGGTGAGCGAACCAGACATATAGTGGTCAATTTTCTGAAGTTTGAAACTAATGAAATGCTGTTGAAAAAGGCCTGGCAAAAGAAAATACGAGTCGCAAACCAGCTGATTCAGTTTGATCACGATTATCCAGCGGAAATCGTCCAGAAAAGGCGCTCTTACCTGGATATTAAAAGAGTGCTGAAAGAGCGAGGAATTCCTTTCCAAACTCCATTCACAAGGATTAGGATCCATTGGAAAGACGGCGTTAAGAGCTATGACACCGCTGAGAGTGCTGCGCGGGACATGAGAGACAAAGGAGTCCCCGTGCCCATGCCGCATGGCGAACACGGAGGAAGAGATCAGACATCTGCAGCGAGTGAGTGGCAGCGCGCCGGCAGCGGGGGAACCAGCAAAGATACGGCACAATGCACACACGAGAGATTCCGGGAATACGAGCGGTAGTAAAATGACTACTGTTTGACTGATTAAGGCTATGTTATGGACTTCTGGTTTGCGCCTCATACAGTAGTAAGTAAACAATTAATGATTAAGCAGTGGACAATGAGGGGAGAGACGGGCCTAATTAAGCAAAAATGCCGACGGGGGGGGGGGGGGGGGGGCTTTGGGTTGTTTTATGTTGGACATTGCTAGACCTTTGATTCATCCCCAGGATGTCTTGTGAGTCTAGGAGCAGGCCCTCACCTTTTGTGGGGACTCCCTGCCCACCCACCAACAGAGACAAGAGGAGAGGTTTGAATGAATACCTCACTGTGGAAGTCACACGTTTCTTGTTCAGGTTGTTCATAGTATGTTTGGTTTGTTTCTTTTTGTTTTACACTGTCTGGGGGCACACATATTGATGCAAATCTACAAATACGAATTGCTAAAGTTTATATCTTTGAATGTAATGGGCTAACACTCCAATGAAAAGGGGGAAGGTTTTACAAAATTGAAGAAGGAAAAAAAATTCAGTTTGCTCTACTGCAGGAGACATCATTTAAAACGATCAGAACACGAAAAAACTTAAAAAATTAGGATTCAGAAATTCATACTACAGCGCATTAAACAAGGTCGTAAACGTGAGTTGCAATTTGATATCTAACTCTACAAAGTTTGAACTAAAAAAGGAGATAAAGGAAAAAGAAAGTCGCTACATTATAGTCAAAGGGAGGCTGGATGACACAATGATTACAGTAGTTAATATCTATGCATCTCCAGAAAGTGATAAACAGTTCTTCAAGTCTCTGTTTAATGCTATTGCAGTTGAAGCAGAAGGAACTTTGGTTTGTGCGGGTGACTTGAACATAGTTTTGAATCATAGGCTCGACACAACTAGTGCCAATGTAAGTAAAAGGACTCTAACTAGATTTGTAAAAAATATCCTTAGAAGAATTAGGATTGACTGATATATGGAGGAACTATGAACCCCTTTGAGAAAGATTTTATGCATTACTCTGCTTGAACATAAGACACACTCTTGGATAGTTTTTTTTTACCAACAAATCAGACATATACAAGATTGAGGAATGGTAAGATTGGAAGCGCAGACCTATCTGATCATAATGCTCTATATATGAAAAATTAATATATCTAACAGGAAAAAACAGATATTGTGGAAGGATGAATTGGGCATTTAAACAATGAAACAATAGTAGAAGACATAAAAGGAGATGTAAAACATATACTGAGAACAATAATGGAGAGGTAGACCCAACAGTGTTGTGGGATGCTCTTAAAGTAGTAATCAGGGGAAAACTTATAGCCAAAACTGCATGGTTAAAGAAAAATAAAATTAAAATTTATGAAGAATGTTCTGAAAGACTCAAAGAACACGAGCTACAATTTGTGAAAACAAAAACAACAGAAATCGCTCAGCAAATTCAAGATAAAAAAACAAAACAAATTCATAATATACTAATTGAAGAAATTGAGAAAAAGCACGTCTTTTTTAAGCAAACTTACTATGAAACTGGCCCTAGAGCTACAAAGTTATTAGCTAAAAGAATAAGAAACACAAACATTAAATACAATTAACGAAATCAAGTATCTAGATAACAAATTAGTTATAAGCCAGAGGATATTGAAAGAATATTTACAAACACTATAGCCAACTATATTCCAACCTCCTTCAGGGAGGTGAAGAAGAAAAGAGGATTTTCTTCAACAATTTGAGCTTCCATCTAAGGTTTGAACCAGAATAAAGTCCTCACAGCAGAGATTACAAAGGAGGAAATATTGAAAGCCATAAGCGCCCTGAAAAACCATAAAACACCAGGAGCAACGGATTTCCCCCAGAATGGTATAAAGTATTTAAAAATGACCTAATAGATAGCCTACAGAACTCCTTGAAGTGGGACTTTAAAAGAAAATAAAATGCCAGCTTCTTGGTCTGAAGCAATAATATCACTTATCCAAAACCATGCAAGAACAAACAAGACTGTGCAAGCTATAGGCCCATCTTGGTATTACTGTTGTAAAGTGTAGGAACACGGACCCACAACAGGGGCGCAATGAACGGACAATGGAGGAAGGTGAATAACAAGGTTTACTATTGTGAAACGAGCACAATGAATACAACAATCACAATTTGGGGTCGAATCCGCTGGTGTCGTGTGGGCATGCTCGAAGGTAGGAGTATTCCGTCTCAGTCGAACCGGAACCACCCAGATCTCCTCTGCCACCGAACCTGGAAATACTGGAACCGCCAAGTCCGAATTCCCAGGTGGCCACTGCCTCCGCTCGTCGGATCCGGTACTGCTGGCGGGAGAGAGCAACAACACACAGGTGTGGATGCGACAGCACCCAGTAACGGAGAGGGGAGAAGCCGCCTCCACCTCTTGTCAATGTATAGCAGGAAGGTGAGTACTATCCAAGCAATGTAGCTACCAGTAGTCAACAGTCCTGAAAAGGTTTAACAGTTTAGCTGGTTGTTCAGAATATGAATGCAGAGAATGTTACCTCAGTCTTAGGCGATATCTCGGCACTGAGGTGGAGACGCCGTCCTCCTGATATACCTCTGTGCTGAGTGGAACAGCTGTGTCCAGTGATGGGTGACAGCTGTCACCCCGGCTGCTCCCACAAGGCGGCAGCGCCCTCTGGTGCCTGGAGCCCGCACTCCATGCAGGGCGCCCTCTGGTGGTGGTGGGGCCATCAGTACCTCCTCTTCAGCGGCCCACACAACAATTACTCAAGGATTCAAGGATTCAAAGGAATTTTATTGTCATATGCACAGAAAAACATGTTCCCTGCACAATGAAATGTGTACTGCATTTACCCATCCTAATTGCCAGTAGGAGCAGAAGTCGCCATTAGGCGCCCGGGGACAGAGACTATAAAATTTATACACCAATAATATCCAAAAGACTAAAATACATTTTATCAGACTTGATCGATGAAGACCAGACAGGATTTGTACAGCAACGTCAGACACATGATAACATTAGGAGGACATTACATATAACAGAGAGAGCGCAAAGGGAAAAAATAAGTACAGTTTCTTTTGAGTATTGATGCTGAAAAAGCATTTGACTCCGTAAACTGGAATTTTTTATATTTGGCGCTGGAGAGAAGGGATTCAACTCTAAATCTATAGAAATCATTAACACACTTTATTCGCAACCAACAGCCAGAATTAAAATAAATGGAAATTTAACTGGGGGAAATTAAATTGGAAAGATCAACCAGACAGGGATGCTGTCTCTCCCCATCCCTGTTTGCTCTTTTTATCAAGCCCTTGGCACAAGCGTAAGACAAATACCAAAATAAAGGGAGCCATATTAAAAGAGGCTGAACATAAAATCGGACTTTTTGCGGATGACGTGATTGCTTATCTCGAACAACCAGAGAAATCTCTCCAGGAACTAATGGCACTGTTAAAACAATTTGAGCACCTGTCTGGCTATAAAATAAATATTTCTAAAACACAAGTTTTAAAACTCAATTTTACTCCAAGCAGATAAATTAAAAAACATTTAAATTTAAATGGGGAATGCAATCTATTAAATACTTAGGGGTTGAAATAACGTCAGATTGATCAGATATCAATACAAAAAACTTTTCACAGGTACAGGAGAGAATACAGAATGATATTGAAAGGTGGTCTACATTACCTCTGGACTTCAGCTCTAGAATTGGAATTGTAAAAATGAAACATTTGCCCAGGTTTTTATTTTATTTCAAGCATTGCCAGTAGGGCTCACCAACACACAATTGTGACATGGGATAGAATGATTTCAGGTTTATTGGGATAATAAGAGACCTAGAGTGAGATTGGAATTCTCCAGCTGCCCAAAGAAAAAGGGGGAATGTCGCTACCCAAGTTAAAAGAATATTATTACGCATGCCAGTTGAGATATCTATACTGCTGGTGCAATCCCTATTATAATGCAAAATGGAAAGAAATTGAGAGCGGTACTTTAGAGGAACCCATACAAAATTTGGTTGGAGATAAAGATGAATATGAAAATTTAAAATCAAATTGGACCCTATACTAAATCATACCTTGTCACTATGGTTTAAAATACTCAAAATGTACAAGACTGGAAAAAAGTGAATTAAAGCTGAAATGGGTGGCATATGACAGCAATTTTAAGCCAGCAAAATATGACCAAAATTATAACTACTGAACAATTAGAGGATGACAGCTTGGTGTGTACTGGAGGAAAAATGGGCAGCTGAGGAGTTTTGAAAAATTAAAGGAACAATATCACCTTGGAAAAGCATGATTTCTTCAGCTATAGTAAGAAGCTAATAATCATTCGATTATTCTTCTCTACAAGAGTCAAGACAGAAGTCAGACCACCAGAGCAAGAATTTAGCTGAGGAAGCTTCTGCGAGTTGAAGCGAAAACGTCCTCGCGTCAAGCACCCAGTCCAGTCGAAGATTCAAGCTTCTCTACTATGAAAACCACCTGGACAACTGTGAGCCTACACAGAAACATTCTTCCGCTATCTACAAATGAGGGATTATTACAAAAGTGAAATACAGGGGAACTCTTCCACAGGAGAGAGTGTATAATTCAAACAATAACTAAAGCCTATAAAGACAGTAACATCAAAATAATAACAACAATTTATAAAGCTCTAACTGAGCATGATAAAAACACAACTGAAAAGGTTAAAGGTAATTGGGAGAAAGAGCTCCACATAAAAATTGATGATCAAGACTGGATAAATATGTGGAGGCATCATCACACTACTACCAGCTCTACTACACACTACTACCATGGATTTTCATGGAAGAACCTGATCCATGTTTTTTATTACACCCAAACTTAAAAAGTAAACGGTTAAAAATATAACAAACATGTTGGCGGGAATGTGGAGGAATAAATATAGACCATGCTCATATCTTCTGGAAATGTCCATTATTGTTATGTTTTGGGAATGGTTTGCAATGGTACTTTGTGAAGTGTTGGGATATACAGTTCCATTAACACCTGAACTGATTTATCTGTATAATTTTTCAGAAGACACCATTCACATAATGATGTACATTTGTTTAAAATGATGTCATTAGCAGCCAAAAAATGTATAAGCAGGACATGGGGCACAACATCTGTGCCAACAAAAGACCAATGGACATCAACGATAAAAGACATTTATCTAATGGAAAAGATAACACATAGATTGAGATTACAAGAAGTGAAAGTGGAAAAACAATGGGGAAAATGGACAATATATAATGCAAACTGAAGATATAGTGTCGCCCAGGTATGTGTGTAACCATTTGTTCTTTGTTTATTGTGTTTGTTTTTTTCCTTTTTTGCACTGTTAAAAACCAATAAAAATAAAGTAAAAAAAACAAAACAAAAACTATTGCTTGTGTTTCAAAATTAGAAACTGACAGGAAACTTCTTGCCAGCAGTCAATCACACTGACAAACGTGCGCAGGTGTGTGGGTGTGTTGCATCACTGAGCTTGTCGAGGCTGTGCACGTCCTTGACTGTCACATCACCCTGCCACATCTTCACTTCCAAACCTCTTTCACATCAATAATGGAGAATCTTTTCACTTGAACACAATCATAATGAGTCATAACGAGTCACTGTCCTGCTCAGACGACATGCTGGCTGCTGTGAGAGGGCACAAATAATGACTCACTGCAAAGGAACACCAAACAGCTACCAATTACTGAAGTACTGAACCCTCAAAACACACACACACACACACACACACACACGCTGTCAACATGAGATGTAAGTGAGGGGGCGGATGAGGAAACGTCACACTGTGAACATTTATTAAACCAGACATCCACAAAGGGTCAAGAAATACAAAAAAACATAAGCGGCATGTGTATGTGTGTGTGTGTCTAAGAGAGAGAGAGAAACATTCAAAATGTTGTAAGATGGAGATTTATCATAACATGTGTCCCTGCTGAGGTTTCATACCGCATAATACTTAAAGCTACTGTATAGTGTGTAGGATTATGGGAAGTTTATTAGCAGAAATGGAAAATAGCATTTGTAACCATCTGTTCATACTCATGAGCCCTTCATATGTACATGATGGTGCGCCGGGCCCCCTTTTGGGAGACCACCATGCTGCACCACCATGATGACACAGGAACCCAAAAGGAACATGAGGAATCAGTGGCTGCTCCCAACAGTAAACTCCAGTCGGCTCAGATGAAGCCCGTCCAAAAGAAGAAGAGATTGCAGCTCCTTGAGTGGCCAGTTGAGGCTGACTCCAAAAGCAAGCAGGTTCCCATTCAGCACTGTCTTAAAATGTCCAACTTTAGAACAGAAATAAACATGTTTTCCACCCTGGACCAAAAAATCAGTTTTGGTCTTGATAGATAGTTTCCAGCTCCATGACGACTGCACAGGCGGTGAATTGCTTTCTGACTTCTAGTAGAGCATGACACAGGAGTGGATTTTCACTCCTGTCCCATCCCCTCCCAGAAAAAAAATCCCATCCTGTCCCAATCCTGGACTGGAGTAAAAAAATAAATCCCATCCCGTCCCACTCCTGTAAAGATGACTCCCAATCCCATCCCGCTCCCACTCAAAATCAGTCCCCTCCCATCCCACTCCCGTATGTCTCGCGCCGTGATGATCATCAGGGACTGAATATGTAGTGACGTGGAGATATCTGATGTCCTGTATCTGGTAGCAGCCTGTGAGCAGGACTTATGTCTCTTTGTCCTTTATTTCACAATTATGACAGAGTTTTTGGAGCGAGCAGCAGCACCACAGCAAGCAGCGGAGTTTCTTTCTCTTTTTATTCTACATGCCACGCGCGAGCGAATCGTCTGTGGAGAATATTTTATTAATTAACTACACAGATGTATAATAAAACAAATGGTGACTGGTTTCTAACACAATTATGAAGACAGTTTTTTGGTGAAGAGCGAGCTGTAGCAAGCAGCAGAGTTTCTTTTTTTTTTAATTGTTTACATGTGCGCGCATGAACGGGACAGTTGGTCCTCAAGTTGGGTCCTGCAGAGGTGGAAGGACCGCTGAAAGCAGCCGTCATCCAGATTCAGCTCCTGGAGCAAATAATGATACTCTCTGTATTGGGAGCTTTCCACAACAACTCACTCCGTGTGATCAAAGTCCGTCATGTTAACTTGACTGACAACCGGAGCCGGCGAGCAGAATGGAAGCTCCTCCTATTTGATGACACACCGGGGCGAATTTTCGCAGCAAAAAGCAGAGCAACACAGCGGGGGAAGGAGGCGCATCCGTCGTGAATTTGTAGCATCTGATTGCGCCCGGTGTGAACGCGTTTTTGGTTTTTTTAAATAGATGAAAATCATCAGCTATTTTTGGCATTCCCGCTTCTGCCTGCTCCCGTTCATTTTTATTCCCGCCCCATCCCAATCACAGGATTGATAAAATTTTGACTCCCATCCTGTGGGAATCCGCAGGAGTCACGTGACCCACGGGAATTCCCGAAAAAATGTCATCGTCTACTTCTTAGTTTAGTTTTTAAGATATAAAGTTATGCATAACTGAGGGAATGGTTGCTTTGAGTGACAGCTACTGCGCTGACCCCCGAATCTCATAACAACATCGTAACATTCTAGCAGTGACTGCTAGCTATTGTGGACAGATGTGTCATCAAGTTCAACAACCTTCTCACTTCTTCACTCATATTTTGAGATTCTGCAATGTGCTTAGTGTCGCAAATACTATTACTGGTAGCATTTTTTACTACTTTGCTTCAGAAAGATGAATATAACAATGAAATTACATCAGTGTCGTAGTACTTTTCTGATTAGCTCGAAGCAGCTATTTTCAACCAAGATGTAGTGTAACGTGTAGGTCATAAGTACATGATCTTTCTGAGTAAACCTTACATTGGAGTCGAGCACGTCAATGCTATCCAGGCTCTTGCTGCGGTGAATGCGACCTTTAATGCGGCACAGAGAAGGTTTTCCCTGGTCATAGGCAATGACAGAGTAGATGCTGAGGGCACTGGCATGGCACCAACCCCACTCGTGCACCGACAGGACAATCTGAGGTGGGTGTTTCTTCATCTGATGGGTGACCCTGTAACATAAGGAAAACAACAATAGCTGGGTCATTCCATGCCAAGGTCAACCAATCGTCCCCACATGACCTCCTCAAAAAAAATCTGAAGAAAAAAAAAAAATCACAGTTGTTCCCCTACCAGAGAAATAGAATTTCCCCAAATTTAATGATATAGCTTTAATAAAATTTAGCTTTAATATGTTAGAAAATACAGCCATTTCAAAATCACAGCATTTTTTTTTATTTATAAAATGTGTTTTTTTGGCCAGCTTTGGAAAGCTATTTGTCCTACAGTATTGAAGCTACAACCCCTGAAACTTACAGTCCTGGTAAAATCACACTGGAAAGGCCATATCTGGCATTAAAACAATGGTAGCCGGCTTCAGGTTTGATCCAATAGGCTTTCAAAACTGCAGAAAATGCAATTTTTTTCAAAACATCTCGCTTTGGGTGTGTACTGTGTCAAAATGGGATGAATGCAAAAACCTTTTATTGGCATACACTTTCATGGTCAAGCTGCAACTTTAGAAATGTTTCAATTTTTATATTTCAATGAAAAATGTGGTTGTGAGGCAAACACTGAAATTACTCAATTTCTGTTTTGCAAAAAAATATACCCTATAATTGAACACAAAAATCACCAGGTGTCCAATTGATAAAAAAAAATTGAAATTTTTAACTATGTATTTATATCAGTGGCAATATTATATATACCAAGTTTCAGCTTTGGGAAGGAACATTTTATTTTTAATATTTTATTCATTGTATGCCTTTTTTTGCATCAAATCACACATGGATTATGGTGAAAAGTAATTAGATACTGTTCAGTAAGCATTGAAATATGAATTGTGTGGGTTATTACTTTTTGAAATCTGGTTGATTTGGCATGGGATGACCCAGGTGGGATTCCATGATAGATTTGTGCAAAAGTAACATTTTCAGAATGTTGCTGAAACACTACAGTGAAAGGACAAAGTTTCCGACTGATGGGTTTTGTTCATTCGAATAGTCGTCAAAGAAAGGGTAAGGCCCACTAAATGTCATTTATTTTTTCAAATTCAATATTGCTTCCTCTTATAAGGCTTAATCATACTGGACAAATCCTGTGTGCTCATAGGTTTCTATAGAGACCCATAAGATCTGTTTTGAAGCGCAAAAATTTATGGTCTGGGGTGTCACCATGTTGGCAGGAAAATAGGGTTTTCAGATCATGGGTTGCCGCGGCTGTAATGCACAACATAGGGGCAGAGTTTGTGTTTCCCTGCCCGAGGCTGAACAAGTCTCACAGTCGCCATGTTTGTGAACCATCGTGTTTCCAAAAAAAAAAAAAAAAAAAAAAAATTACATGAAAAGTAAACATTCAGTCTGCGAGTCATAACCACAAGATTAGGAGCAAAAACCTGAAGAATGAGTGACAGACATCACCTTGCCAGGAAGAGCATTTTTTTCAGCGACTGTTCAGAGCGAGCCCGAGCGGAGATGAAGCAGCCAGCCCGACGGGAGACCCACAGACAGGGGCGTCGAAAAGGGGAGAATAAGGAGAAGGATTCTAGATGCCCATGATTGACAGGGGCCCAGAGAGGCCCCTAATACAATTATGATACTGACATAATAATATGACACTCAGTTATAAACTTACAATCACGCATATATTTTACTAGCATGTTGCCTGTGGGAGTTCACAAGCTCTGGATTGAGTTTATCAAATAGGTAGCTGACATTTTTCAAGGGTGGTAATAAATTGTGCAAAGTTTCTATAATGAGTTAGAATGGTGTGTGAGTACAGAATGTTTTTAGAACCTTAAACTCAGTCACACAGCACTTAATGAAGGGCAACGAAGCCCTAACAAAACAAGAACTCTTTACTTTCGTTGGCATCGTTTAACCTTCGCGCAGTTTCGTTCCTGCAGTTGGTGCTTCGTCAGGATTTTTAAACTGTTGAAAAATTTGAACGAATGTCACAGAAAACCTCAATTCATCACCAAAAATGTAAATTCTTGACATTTTAAACGTTTGCTTAGTTTTGTAACTTTAGCATTTACTTTGACTTTGTTCGACCAGCTGAATGTTTTCACACAGTGCAGAAGCCAGTGCTGCTGTGGCTGCATTCATGTACAGTCGGAAATTACAGGGCAAACTCTGTTTGCTTGGATTTTTTTTTATCTGGGTGGGGGGTCAGCTTCATTGGGCTCAGGCACCTTATATAGGCCAGAAATAATCTTTTGTGTGGATACAATTAATTATTTTGCCACAAGCAACTGCTGAATTTGAAACAACAAAAAAATCGTGTAATTTCCGATGGTACTTGAATGCAGCAACAGCAGCAGCTGCAGCGGTGGCGGCGGCGGCAGCGATCGCCTCCTGTGTGCGCTTATTTTTTCTATTAAATATAACAATATGAGTGTAGTAATGACAATCCAGCCCTTCTGTACATGTAGATAGGTAGATGATTCAGATGATTATATAAGAGCTGTTCTGGAAGGCAGAATTCATGTTGTGGATCAGCTGCTCAGTGATCAGCTGGTGGAAATAATTGCACACACAGACTGATCAGTTTACTGCTTTGATACAGTCAATCATCTTTACACTTATATTTATTCCTCCTTTTGACCGTTTTCTGTTAGAAAACAATATATATGGCTTAGTAACATAATACTGTGATAGAGCAACCACTACAGCATATCAGCGTTTTTTTTAATTGGAGCAAGCCAGAGTGCACAGCATGTTGTCAGACAGTGAGGATTCTGACAATGAAGGAGATGATCTCTCTTTAGTTCTGGACGAGGAACCAGAGCAGGTGGATCCACCAATGTGCGCATCTCCACAGTGGATCGTATCACGCACTTCTGTTTGCATTGCAGTTTCTCCAGGACTCAGGCACTATGAACTCTGTCCCAGCACCGAGTCCTGGAAAGCAGAGATGCAGACACACGCTGCTCCAGCAGTGACTCCAGGTGTTTTCGTTTAAAGCGTGGAGATCAGCCTTAGCTTCAGTTTCGTTTTGTTCCTCTTTCGTCCCTTTTGCGCTCTTGATTCGCAGGCTATTCAGTGATGGGAAAAATCAAAATCTCATTCGTCGACCTTTTAACCATGAATTGTGACTTTGTGTTTTTTTTCCCCCTTCGTTTAGGAATCGTCACTGCCATGTGACTGGGCCATTAGATGTTAGACCTCAACTGTTTTTAGAAGAAGAACTCAACCTTTTATTTCCTGTTAATTACAATTTTTTTATGTTAGTTTACTGTCTTAATGTATTTAGAAATTGTTTAGGTTCTTGTTATCATATACTCACTGTTATTATTATTATTTTATTTTTACTTCTATTTTGTCATTTAATCTTTAAATGGCCCATAGTGGAAATAAGTGTTTCCATTTTCTTGTGTCATCCATGTATTTCTCATGCTTTTAATATATAGATGATTTACTGCCCCCTGTTGGATTGGCATGTGAGTAAATATCAATGTCAATTGTTCAGTGTTGTTAGCTAACATATGTAGCTTCTCTAAAAATATTAGTCCAATCAACATTCGGTTTTCATGCCATATAACCTTGACCAGTTTGTGCGTGGTTAAAACTGCATGCAGGCATGCAGTTCTTTTTCCTCTTTGCCTGCTGCGCTGAAATTGATGTTCCCTTTGCTTGCAGCATTTTGTTTCCTCTTTATGAAATCTGCATCTGCTCATGGCGATGCAGCCTTATGCCATTTTATTGGCATTGATGGTTGTTACAAATGCTAATCATATGTTAATTAGGCTCACCAGGCATGCGCTTTCAGTTTACAAGGAGATGGGATTCATCAACTTAAGAACACAGTTGCGAACAATTCTGCAGTTTAAGAACATGTTGATGAATCTGACATAGATTTTTCTTAAGAACCTTCTTAGGGACAACTTAAGAAGGAATCTAAGAAGATTCTGAAGAAGATATTGGTGAATGAGGCCCAATGTTCACTGTTTACTGTTTCAGTACTCTAGCAAAATAATTTCCTTCGGGATAAATAATGCTGATCTCATCTTATACCAGGGCTGTAAGTAGCCCTGACATGGGGGAAGTGTGGCCCTGGAGGTAAGAAAAGGCTTGTGACAAAAGACTGTACAATTCCTAAATCAGACAGCCAAAAAAGTGCCATCACTTATGTGCTCTTGAGGGCCCCTTCACACGTAGTGCGAAGTTTGGACAAAGTGCACAAAAACTTCAACCCGTGTAATGTCGTCCCTGCCTGTTGCTGCTTGTACACCTGTTGCTACAACTATTTGCGCACACAAGCACCTGACAGACAAAGGGTGCACTGTGTGAACCCATCGCACCCTCTTGCAGCAGGTACTGGTCAAATTCCAGGTGACACACACAAACATCTAACACCGCTCGCATTAGAAAATGTGTGGCCAGTTGCACTCTTCACATGACAACAGACTGCAGACAATCACTTTCATACTCGCAGAGAAATTTGTCTAAGTCCCACACGAGTGTGGCTTTGGTGTGTGCGCTGAGATGACAGGAGGTGTGGTCCTTCCCACTGAAGCGGTTGTGGATACGACGTACTGTTTTTGGATGGACATGGACAAACAACTGCCCACTGTGGTGCATGTGTGTTTGGTTGCTGTTGTCAAGTGGACATAAATAAAAACATATATCACTGTGGCGACATGCTGCAGCAAACGAGCGCATGCACGGCGCGCACATGGACAGGCTGCTCCCGGGTTGAAACGGACCTTCAGATCAGAACACGCAACAACTCACTATCACGTCACCCACATGAGCCCTGTTTCACATGAAGCGGTGTCCTGTGGCGCGTCATTGACAAGACATGCGTGTGGCCGGTTGGAGACACGCCAGCAGATGTGCACATGAATGACATAAGCTACCTGCTTCTCATTTATGTAATTTCATGACTGCATGTCTGTGACCATGGGTCATTTACAGACGAGCAGACGGATCACATTTGTATTGCTCGCTTGATAAATGCGGTGTTTTATATGGTGTGTGATTTAAATTGTCTTTGTAATACTTCCATGTCCTTCCTGATATGAGGCAGATCCCCACAGCTTTCAAAGAACAGCTCCATAGCTCAGTGGAAACCTGTACCAACATTCAACGTCCTACGTTTGCATCAAGCAGAGGTCATGAAATTTCTTCAAAAGAAGAAATTCAACACAGCACGGCCTGGTATATCTCCAGGTGTCAAAGGGAGACCCTCCGAGCCAACACAGGATGGCTCAGTGTCATAAAACCCCACCCTTTACAAGATTTAAGATTCTCTAAAGTGCATTCCTCACAAGAGTCTGAATTCCTTATCAAGATCCCAAACCAGATGTTGCCAGCTCCTCTCTCATAAAAAAACAGACCACAGAAAGACATATCTGCCCCCAAAAGTCCTAGAAATATGTCTTTACAACAAGATTCAAGTAAAATCATCTCACTGAAGAGCTGCCATCAACTTGTTGATCACAGTCCAGTTTTTCTGGTCAAAATCTACCCCAAATTGTCAGAGTTCACATTTTGTGATAAAATCCAAAACCCAGTCCCTTCCAGTCCATGGAACAAAAGTGACCCCTGTTGGACAAATTGGAGAAGGGCATGTAACAATTATGTACAGTGTTATAAAGTTGTAACCACGTTTAAAAAGTGCATTTTATTGTTGTAACAGAAAAAAGAAAAGGAAAAAGAAACATGTGACCATTTAACCTTACATGTGAGATTTACACACACACACACACACACACACACACACACACACACACACACACACACACACACACACACACACACACACACACACACACACACACACACACACACACACATATATATAGTATCTTGTGTTCTGATTATAGATTGTAGGAAGTTTATCAAGTGTGTTTTTCATATTTGTGTTGTGTGTGTATTTCCACGGAAAACCATTTATCCTGCAGGACTTGTTTGGTTTTAAAGCGGGAATCTAAGAGTGGCCAGTGATTTATTATAACATTAGACAAAGAAACACAAAGAAAACTACAGTACCCAGAATTCTTGGGGTTGGAGCTTTTAACCCTTTAAAAGCCGGCGCCCCCGGGAAAACGCTCTCTTCTCTCTTACTCGACCTCTTCTTTTCTCCTCTTCTTTTCTTGGGTCTCAAGATGCTGCCTAGCCATCAAAAAAGTTTATGACCCTTTGTCTTCAACCACGTGTTGTGTAAAACTTATTTCTTGTTTGTGCGCACCAACAAGAAATTACTTTGTCTTTTTTCTACAAATAACTTTTCAACTTTTGTAAAGTTAAACGCACAGGCGCATTTAACTTTGACGATTTTTCAAATTAAAACCTTTTTCTTCTTGAACTCCAAATTCCTCTCGTGAACATTTTTCTCACAAAGTCAACTTTTGTATTGAGTTTCTGATTTGACCCAACTTTCAAAGACGGCGACAAAAGATGAATTTTAGATTTTTCTGGATAGAGAATAAAGACACTCAAACCTTTATTCTGACAATCCCAGACCACAAGTGCTGCAGAGATAGAAACATCCAGGTCAGCTGAGACGTCAACAGCGATTTGAACCGCCGCCACAAGTCACAGCATAACAATGGAAAGCATCCCCGGTAACCAACAAAACTGTGCGGGTTGACCAGCAGAGTCTCTTTGTCAAGGTCCCTGAAGCAGCTGTGTGACAGACAGATCATCAACTGAAAACAAGACGATTCCAGCACCTGACCTACGGAGACCGATCTGCACAGCACCTCCAAAGTAAGACCAGGCTACAGTGTCAGATAAAAACAGAGTGGCTTTAATTAACTCTATCCACCAGTACTAACCATTTCTCATGTTAATAAATACCAAAGTAAATTCCCTGCTGATTAGGACGAAATTCATTCTTAAATTCCCGCAACTATACCAAACGACATAAACGTCATATAATCATTGCTCATTGAACTTCATCATCATCAAATTGCTTATTGTGATAGGTCCTGTTATTTAACTCCTGCCTGAGTTAAATAAATGTTTAAACGTGTGAAGTTGTCTGTGATTTTTTATGGTTTTACAGAGGGTGTCAGATTTGACCTGCAGAACGTACGACTGAAAGATTGAGACTGAGTAATTAAATTGAGACTGATTAATTAATGAATGTTTAAATTAAAGTACCTATGCTTCAAATAGATGATGCCCTTCTTCGAGGTAAAATTATCCACAAGTGATAACTTCAAACATTCTAAAACACATATTATATTCTTCCTGATCCTGCTACACTGACTGGCAATCAGAGCTTTTGGATCGTGCGGGTTCACGTCTAGTGGGTCGTATGATTTTTTTTCCACATAAGTGGCGCGATGTGGTCCCACAGGTACCATCTGGTTTTTTATATTTTCTCCACATAAGCGACGCTATGTGCCGCAGCTGGCACTGTGTGTTCCTAACCAGAAGACACCGGCACACCGGGTTCGTGCACGCCTGCCCGTCGGTGTGATGTTTTCGTGGTGCACTCATTTCGAACTGTTTTGTGCTGTTTTCGAACTGTTTTGCCGTTTTTGTCCAAAACGGCGTCCAAACTTTGCACTATGTGTGAAGGGGCCATAAGCAATGTCCTTTATCCAAGTTGTTGATGAGGTGCATTGAGGGACTGTTGGGGTGTGTGTGAATGTGAGGCAAAAGTGCCATGAATGTCTACCTCAGATGGAAAAGACAAAATGCAGCTGATTTATCAACAGCACACAATATGAGCTGCAACAAAAGGCTGGAGTCAGAAACACTGCTGTTCTCTCTGGTAAAAAATATTTATCAGACATTTATGGACACGTCTCAATCTTGTAAACATTTCTTTTGTGGAATTGATGTGGTGTGTCCACATCCACTATCCCGATGCCGTTTTTGCATCTGCTTCCTCTGTGAATGAAGATACCCCGAGGATCAAAGGGACATAACTTTCCTCTTGTTGTCTTTACTTTTTAAAAGGACATGCTTTCCTGTCGGGTGCAGTGGCATTTAAGGAAGTGAGAATAATTGGGCTGAATGTCAGCGTGTAGCCTGCAGATGGAGACGAGGTATGAGAGGCATCCACTTCTCCTCTATTATAAAGTCAGAATGAAGCTGCTATGACTCTCATATATATACTGTAAAGCAGCAAAAGTGAATTCCCTGGAATCACAGGGAATCCACAGGGAAAATATATTGTTATTGTAATTTCAGTCTTAATGTCAGATCACATATGAAGGAAAAGCTGGACTCTAATGTGACAATCAATAAATCAGCAAGTTAAGTCTTTCATTAAAAAAAGGCTTTAAAGCTGACAGTAGCTCACTGACAGCCTGACAGTCATTCTGCACACAGAGGAGGCTGGAGATCAATTAGTGTTTCTTTAAAGAGAACATGCAAATGTCTCTTTCAGATAACAGTCTAAAACAACACATCAAATCCTCTAATTTTACTCATGACAACATTGTAAAATTCCAACATGTTAAGTGAAAGAAAAAGTAAGGATGAAAGCAGCAGTGAAATCTGAAAACCTGCTGGGACTCACACAAATCTTTAATCACAATTTCGATTGACACATGAGGCAAACTATTTCCAGATATATTATTTGAAACTAGGTTGGACAAATGAAGAACAATATATCATTTAAATCCCATGGCATTGTTTCCTTACTTCTGTAGCAGGATCCAGAAGAATATAATATGTTTTAGATTATTTGAAATTATCACTTGTGGATAATTTTACCTCAAATACTGGGGGCACCACCTATGACTGAATGATATTATAACAAGGTTATATCGCTGATTTTAGGGTCAGTCAATAGGGAATATTAAAATCAGACTGTAATCTTCAGGAGTAAGTTCCACATGTCAAGTCCGATCCCCTCTGTAAAACCATACAAAAATCACAGACAACTTCACATGTTTAAACATTTATTTAACTCAGTCAGGAGTTAAATAAAGGGCCTTTCACAATGAATACGTCAGATGCGTCAAATGCGTCAAAAATCAGTCTAAAAAGCATTATTTTCAATGAGGCGCGTTGCTTTTTAGATGCGTCAGATGCGTTGCGTCAAAAGCTGAGCTAAACTGACGCTTCTGACGGAAGCGTGCATTGCCGCTTGTCGGCAGGCTGACGCGGTCAAAGTTCAATCCAATCCAACTTTCGATGCTCTGAGCTGTGACGTACCTTTGTGTTGTCCAATAGGAACGACGCGTCGGGCCAAAACACGGAAGACTAGTGACAGAAACCGCTGATCTCTACAAAATGGATCGGTGTAGAAACCACTGATCTCTACAAAATGGATCTGTGCAGAAACCACTGATCTCTACAAAAGGGACTGGTGCAGAAACCACTGATCTCTACAAAATGGATCGGTGTAGAAACCACTGATCTCTACAAAATGGATCTGTGCAGAAACCAATGATCTGTGCAAAACATACGTGTCACAGGACTGCTCATTTATGGAGCAGTTTTCTGAAGAAAAATCCTTCTAAATGTTTTTTGTTGTTGTTTGTTACCTCAGAATTTCTGATTACTGTTAAAAAAGTTTAGAACACTTGTAATTAAAATAGCTAAATATATCAATAAATGGTTCTTTAGAAACCTTTCATCTGTAAATTAAAACCACCTGTTATTTCATATTAGATAATTTCTTGTTGGAAATTTGTACATTTTTTTAAGTCTGGTAGATTATTTATATCTCATTTCAACCAGAAAGACAATGTAAATACAAATGTTTATTAGAAATGCAACAAGAAATAATTTAACAGTGACTGCAGTGTGATTGTAAAGTAGGATTTCTGTGATATAAACCTCATGATGATTTTTTTATATAGTCATTCCAACTTGTAATTTCACCAAAATATGTAACTGCCTTTAATGTTGTTATCAGGACAGAGTCATTTCTAAAATATGAATTTGAGCACAATAAGTGGAGAGCTTCTACCTGTGCAAATATCTTTTGACTTTGATTTCGCGAACATTTTTAATGATCCGTTCATTTATTGTTAAAATGTAAAATGAAACAGCTTTTTAAAAAATAATAAAATAGCTGCTGTTGAAAGAGCCTTTTATTTATAAGCAGGTGATGTTATGCTGGATTCTCGGGACCAGATGAGGTCTCTTCTGCAGCTTTGAACTCTGGTGGTGTTGCTGAAGACACTTTTGTCCTATTTTGAAGAGCAGAGATGTTTTCTTTCGACTGGGACTTCATGGTGTTCAGCTCATCAATGGAAGTTTGGTTGTCTGCACAGCAAATGTTCCTGATTGGGACAAATAAAAATATTTATTTAAATATAAAGAAACACTAAACAGTTTATATATAAAAAAGGAAAAAAAAAAAGGGAAAAAAGGATGGAAAAAACAAATGCCCGAAAAAATAAGTTATTTAAAGTTGAGCTTTTGTGGTGTCTGAAAAAAGCTGTAGCTTTATTTGGTAAAAATAAAAAAGACTGAACCATTTAGAAATTAAAGCATTCACTCAGATCAACTGTGCTAAAAGGCTAAGCTAACGTTAGCCGATCATTAAACCTTCACAGCAGTTCAGTAAACGTTACGTTTTATTTTTACATTATTCTCACCTCAATAAAGCTGCAGAACTAAACTCCATTGGGCAAACTGGGACTTCGCATATATCCAAAAAGTGGGAGATTTCGGACTGAGTGGGTTTGCTCCATCACCCCGGCTGCCTGCCTCGCTCTGCCCAGTGATGAGGCCTGAAGGCCGGCTTGTCCATGCGGGTCGGCCCGCTGTCGCAGTTCGATCGATATCCCACTAAGTCGTCACTTCGAAAAGTAGCTGAAAAAAAGCTTCTCCCAGCAGGGTGATGGGAGAATCATTCTACTGCTGTTTTTTAAAGCTTTTTTGTGGTTCAGGCGACCCAAATTCAAGATGGCGATCGCTGAACTTTTTTCAGGTTGTGTAAACGGCCAGAGTGTGACGTGGCAATCTCTGCCCCCTTGCCGCTTCCAAAGCGATGCATCTGACGTCATGTGTCGGATGCGTCGACGGATTGGGACACGTTGACGGATTGGCCTAAAGTATTCAGTGTGAAAGGCCCATAACAGTACATATCACAGTCAGGCAATTTGATGATGATGAATTTCACTGAGCAATATGACGTTTAGATATGATTTAGATGCGGGAGTTTAAGAATGAATTTCATCCTAATCAGCAGGGAATTTACTTTAGTATTTATTAAGGCGAGATATTGTTAATGAAGGTGAATAGAATTTAAATAAAAGCCACTCTGTTTTTATCTGACACCGTAGCTCGGTCTTACTTGGACGCTGTGCAGATGGGTCTCCGTGGGTCATGTGCTGGAAATCGTCTTGTTTTCAGTCAGTGATCCGTCCGTCACACAGCTGCTTCAGGGACCTTGACAAAGAGACTCTGCCGGTCACCCCGCCCGGTTTCGTTGGCTACCGGGGACGCTTTCCATTGTTAGGCTGTGACTTGTGGCGGCAGTTCAAATCGCTGTTGACGTTTCAGCTGACCTGGATGTTTTTATCTCTGCAGCGCTTGTAGTCGGGGATAGTCAGAATAAAGGCTTGAGTATCTTTATTTTCCTATTCGCCAAAACAAAAATTCGTCTTTCGTCGCCGAAGCCGGGTCAAATCACAAAATTAGATACAAAAATAGTTGACTTTGTAAGAAAAATGTTTGCGAGATGAATTTGGAGTTCAAGGAGAAAAAAGGTTTTAATTTGAAAAATCTCTAAAGGAATTTAAATGTCCCTGCGCATTTAACTTTACAAAAGTAGAAAAAGTTATCTGTAGAAAAAAGAAAAAGTGATTTCTTTTTGGCACGCACAAACAAGAAATAAGTTTAACATAAGACATGGTTGCAGACAAAAGGGTCGTAAAATTTTTGGACGGCTAGGCCGCATCTCGAGACCCAAGAAAAGAGAGCGTAAGAGGAAGAGCAAAGAGGAAGAGTGGAAGAGCAAGAGGCAAGAGAGCGATTCCACGGGGGCGCCTGCTTTTAAAGGGTTAAAAGCTCCACCCCAAGAAATCTGGGTAGTTTCTTCTTCGTTCCTTTGTCTAGTTTTCTAATAAATCAGCATCTGTTATTCTTAAATTCCCACTTACAAACCAAGCAAGTCCTGTATTGCAAAACTCTAGTAAACAAGGTTTTCCGTGGAGATACCACACAACACAATTATATGAAAAACACACTTGATAAACTTCCTACAATCTATAATCAGAGCACAAAATACCAGATATATATAAATCTCACGTGTAAGGTTAAATGGTCACATGTTGTTTCTTTTTCTTTTCTTTTTTATGTTACAACAATAAAATGCACTTTTTAAACATGGTTACAACTTTATAACACTGTACATAATTGTTACATGCCCTTCCCCAATTCGTCCAACAGGGGTCACTCTTGTTCCATGGACTGGAAGGAACTGGGTTTTGGATTTCATCACAAATGTGAACTCTTTCAATTTGGGATCAATTTTGACCAGAAAAACTGGACTGTGATCAACAAATTGATGGCAATTCTTCAGTGAGATGCACTTACTGGAATCGTGTTGTAAAGACATATTTCGAGGACTTTGGGGGGCAAATATGTCTTTCTGTGGTCTGTTTTTTAATTGAGAGAGGAGCTGGCAACATCTGGTTTGGGATCTTGATAAGGGATTCACACTCTTTTGAGGAATGCACTTTAGAGAATCTAAATCCTGGAAAGGGTGGGGGTTTATGACACTGAGCCATCCTGTGTTGGCTTGGAGGGCCTCCACCCCTGCCACATTTCTCCATGTAATGTGTTATGTTAGGAAGAGCATCAACTGTGCCAAATCAACATGCAGGTCCACCTTGGATCTGCTGGGGCGACCATGAGTGAAAACAAGGGAGCAGCACTTTTATTATGCTGTTGAGGGAGAGGTGATGGTCTTGTGGTTAAACTGTTGGGCTTGAGACCAGAGGATCCTTGGTTCAAATCCCAGCCTGACCAGAAAATCACTAAGGGCCCTTGGGCATTTATTGTGTGGAAAAATGTTGAGGTCCTCAGAAATACTATAGATTTCACATTTTATTTTTAAGAACATGACACAAGTGCTGACCACAGTAGAATGTGGATGCTCTTGCACAATAAGACCTTGGACGTTCCCAGGGAATGCCATGGAGTCACCAGTGTGCACAGGAGGAGTGGATTCATCTCTGAGGGCTGTCTGAATATCATCCACAGGCAGAGTAGGCCTGTGCATTTATTGATAACATTGAAGGGAAAACAGCAACCACGCTGAGCTAAATTCCTCTGTCACAAGCCTCACACTGAACAGAATCTTATTCTATTCAACAAAGGTAAGAATAAGAGTACTCACAGCTACTACAAAGATCCAATTTAAGATGAACCTTAAACACAACAACTTCCTACCTACCAGAGGGCAAACTAGTCTCATATTGCAGTACGTACTTAATTGTATATAATGGACTATGATTTTTTCCTTTTGAACCACAATGTTTGATGTGAAGCAGCAAGCAATATCAAACTAGATTAATGCCTTCAGTCTTGTGTGAGACTTCTACCATGTTTGTCTCTGCAGAATCACTTAAAAAGCACTGCCTGGGGATCTCTTGTGTCACTACACTGAAACAGAGCATTTGCTACCATTAAGGTGCCTTGACACTTGCACGCATTTAACCCCTGGCATTTGGAATATTCTAAAAGGTAGTTATTTGTAATATTTATATTTTAATGGCTTGGTAAAACAGTTGCATTTCCATCCCTTCTTATGAGTATCTGTAAAATTATGTCTATGACAGCTTTAACATCTCGTCATAATCATTCAGATGAGCTGCATTGTGATGTGCTGCACTGACGCAATGATTAACACTGACAGTTTTTTAACTTTTTGCGCAATGATTGCGCAATTGGGACTTTCGTGCCCAATTTGGGACTTTTGTCCCAAATTGCGCACAAAATAATAAATGGTTGCCATTTATTCTTTTATTATTGGAGTTTATTTTGTTTAGTGCTTTGAGTCCTCAGAAAGACCTATACAAGTGCAGGTGGGTCCTTCATTCATGCGAGTTCATGACTTGACCTCTATGACCATGGGTGATTTACAGAGGAACAGAAGGATCATACTTGTATTGTCCACTCAATAAGAGGGATTAAATATTAAAAGTTGCAGCTTTTTTTTTTTTGGTGTGTGGGTTTTTTTCCCCCACATCAGCAGTGCGATGTGGTATCAAGCATTCCAGGTGCTCGCACTATGTTTGTGCGCGCACACGAGCATGCATGAAACCGTCGCCACAATATCGTTCATGCCTGACCTCCCTGTGTCCCTTGCAGTGGCTGGTACACTAGTTGATCTTTCCTCATGTTCCACGAAACCCAATATTACATCCAAGTTGTCAAATTTTGATGCAAACAGTGTCCTTTTGACAGAACATCACTCTGTGACATGCAGGGAAATGTTCATTCTACCTCGTTCCGTAAAGCCCCCTTTCCACAGGACGGTGTCCTTTGAGAATACGTTGTTCATTATATAAATTTGTCAGGACAGAGAAGGAACACAATAACACCTTTCTGGGTCATTGATTCAGCATCCCTTGTGTGTCATTGTTGTCTCCTGTGGCGTTGGGGGACTACAGATAATGTCATATTTCCAAGGAGATCTGCACTGAGCAGGATTTTCCCAGTTTATAGACATATATGCTGGATTTTAGCGGAGTTTGCCGTGGTCTAAAAGCATGACGTCATATTTCTTCACTGTTCGTCCACTAGGACTTCAAACAATTCCATCGCACCCCTCACTGAGTGACAGAGGTAGCTAGACACACACACAGAGAGAGAGAGAGAGACAGAGAGGGCAAGCAGATTTGGAGCTTTAATATGGAGCTGTGCTTATGCTGCACTTGTGCTGAAGTGATAATGGGGCTTTGGCCAATTAGAAGCTCAGAATGAACAATCAGAGACCCGCGGGAAAAGTAGAGGACGCACAGAACATGCACAAAACTTTTGAATTAACTCTGTGGACATCAGCTGACAAGAAACTCATTTTAAGGCTTTATAAAATGAACTTTATTCATAAAAGTTATGGCAAACAGCGCTAATCATGTGCATTCATTCAGCGTTCATTGGCCAACCATGGCATCGTCTGTGCATTCTTTTTGTGTCGTCGGTGCATCCTTTGAGGGTCCTCCTGCCTCAGTGTCCTTTCTGTGTTTGTTTGGAACATGTTCCATACTTCACAGTGACCATGGCAACTATGGCTTCCAGTAAGCATGCCTTGTATGATCTTGGTGTGTGTTGCGCATTCCTTAAGCATCCTGTGATGTCCTACACAATGTTCTGGTTGCGAAAGGGACACAGAATGGACTCCATCCATATGTAATGACGACATTGTTGTGGGCTGGGGTGTTTGGCTGGCTTTGTTTTTGTTTTCTGTTTCTCCCACCAGGTGGTATGCATTCAGGACTGAGTGGCTGAGCATCACCCTGAACACCTGAGGCTTGTTTTCACGTGCAGGTCATCAGGACTCACAGCTGTGGTGTATTCTGTCTTGATCAGAGATTGCTGCATTTAAACCTTGAATGCACAGTGTGTGATTGCCAGAGACTCGACCTTGTGAGCAGACATGTGAGATCGACGTCAGGAGAACAATCTCACCATTACGGATGCAGAGACCGCTCCAGGTTTGACGCCACAGTCTGTGAAGGAGGATTGGGTGAGGTCTCACGCTCTTCAGCACACTTCCTGAGGTAATTTGGTTTTGGTGACTTTTATGAAGTAATGACAGTGGATTTGGTGTCCCTCACACCTTGTGTTATTGAGCTGTCACGTTATGCTAATTGTCTAATCAGCTTCTGCTGCAGTGGAGATTTGAACTGAGTTGTTCCGTGCCTGCAGGGTGAGAAGCTGATATATATATTTAAGCCAGGAAGTGTTTGCTGATTGTGTGCACCTTTTGAGCTGTGTCTCTCTGGGTGGACAGTGTTGGACTCACCTCATGTTTTCTTTCTTCACAGACTCGGTTTGTCGCGGCCACCTGGGGGGTGTCGGCGGGGTCCCTGGGTCCGAACTGCTGTGGCTCCGGACCGTTTGCGCTGCTGAGAGCGCACCGTGTTTTCACCTCACCAGACCACGGACATTTTTGGTTGTTTATCACTGCACTCATTATCATTATTAAATTCTGTTATATTTTGAACCGTGCTCTGCTTATTTCATGCTGGGTCCTGTCAAACGCTGGGTCGGTGCTCCGACCGCGTCCGACACATAACAAACATGTCACATCATGAGAGAAACGGGCACTGACCCAGTGAAATGATGTGATGAGTTGGGAGTGAGAATGCATATGATCCTGGTGTGTGGTAAGATATTGTATTTTCCAACTTTGATCTCCTGTTGCAGAACCACACTTTGTCCTTTTGGTCTCTGAGCTTATGTGCTGTTTTGGATGGTCGACCTGGTTTGTTTGATCTTTGTGTTCTGAAATCTGCTAGTTCTGCATTTATCCATCAGCTTGTTACCTCATGGACACCTCCGCAATTGACCTGAATTCCTGTGTATGAGCCTGGACCATCCCTGTGTGACTGAACTCACCACCATCTGGTCTGTTCTCTGCATTGGGGTCACGCCTGAACTCATCCATTACTGGCCCTTAGTCATTTTTGGCTTTTGCTTGTCAGCATCTTTTCGCTCTGTTGTTTATGAGGTCCTTCTTATGCGACATAAACTTGCATGACATAATTTGAGCTGAAAACTAGGGCATTAACATTCAGTGTAAAAAAAACACGAACAAATCAAAAACATTAAAAAATGATTCAGAATAATGTCACAAGCAAACATATAACCAGTGATCCTGCACTAAGCTACAAGGAAGATATGTCTTAAGATATTAGGAGGCTGTTTTGAGCCAACTGAGAGAGTAAAATAGACACAGCCTGGTCTGTGCAGACTTAAGTTAGTTTTACTCCTCGTGGAGAAACTCAGTCAGGCTGAAGGCCACTCATGGTGTGTGGTAAACAAAGAATGCTGGAATGTCACAGCACAAAAATAAAGGAAAAAAAAGACAGCATTCGGCACTGTCTGCAGCAACAGGTGAAATGAATGAATATTTCATGAGCTTCAACTCAAAATAGAGAACCTCTGTCTGTGTGCTTGTTTGATGTGTCAGTAGGAAAGCTTTATCGATTATTTTATCCGAGAAACCCAACAATGTATGCACGGTAAAGCCCAAATGTGCAGCAAAATTAGTTGGCTACTCCATTACCACAAAACAAGAGCAATCTTATGACATCTGCCAATCCATATCCAGATAACCTTCCAAATTCATTGAAGTCTTCCATGGCCTAATATATATCTGTGGTACAAATTTGATGAGAATCCATGAAGTAGTTTTGATGTAATTCTTAAAAGCATATAAAGTGAAACTTGATCCAGAATCCAGATACAGCTCACCTCTAAAATTTAATGGAGTCTTCCATGGCCTAATATGTATCTGTGGTGCAACTTTCATCAAAATCTGTGCAATAGCTTTGACATAATCCTGCTGACAGACAGACAGACAAATAAATAAATAAATAAACAGATGCAGATGATTTTATTATGTCCTTGGCGGACGTACATGCAGTCTGGCCATACAGTCCTTTCTGTGTGGAATTTGCATGTTCTCCCAGTGTACTCTGGGTGCTCCAACATCCTCCCAGTTTCAAACACATGCAGGTTAGGCGAATTGGAAACTTTAAATTGACTGAAGCTGTGTCTGTCTGAATGTGGCCAGGGGACTGACTGGAGGCATGTCCAGGGTGATTAACTGAACTTATTTAGTAAAATTCAATGCACACACCAAGGTATATACTACATTAAAAATACATGGATGATGCAATAAAGTGAAAACACTACTGTGGTCAATACATAAAAATACGAAAATCAAACAAATATCAATAAACACAAATACATGATATATGAACAATTCTAACAATATATAAAATAAATTAACAATAATGGTACACATAGCAGATAAAAAAAGCTAAAAAAAAAATGGTGTTACATGAGACAATGATATTGCTACATTTGAAATGAATAACAACTACCTTTAAAAAAGAACCCACTCATCAGTGTGTAAAGATTCATTAATAAATATTAAAAGGGTTACGTTCCTCCTCCAAAAGTGATTAAATAAAAAAAAAATTTTTTTACATAATATTTAAAACAGGTCTTATCAGACTGGGGTTTTATATGCCATGGCAAATTATTCCATAGCCTGGCATCAATAAAAAAAGAGAACTAACCAAAGGATTTAACAGTAGAGATAGCAAGGCAAAGCAGACGTGAGTGGGTGTGATGATGAGATGGATTTAATACAAAAAATTAATACTGAGGTGCATTACCATGTATTACGTTATGCATGAGACTGAGTTGAAGTTGTTTAACTCAGAGACTCATTGGTAACATCTGAACCTGTGCAAACACTGAATGAGCGCTGGGATTGGCTCCAGCATCCCCATGACCCTAAATTGGAATCAGCAGACATAGCAAATTAATGAACGAATAATTTTTTTTATAAACTGAACAAAAATATAAACGCAACACTTTTGTTTTTGCTCCCATTTTTCATGAGCTCAACTCAAAGATCTACAGTGAGGCAAAAAAGTATTTAGTCAGTCTCTGATTGTGCAAGTTCTCCTACTTAGAAAGATGAGAGAGGTCTGTAAAGTTCATCATAGGGACACTTCAACTGTGAGAGACAAAATGAGAAAAAAATCCAGGAAATCACATTGTAGGATTTTTAAAGAATTTATTTGTAAATTATGGCAGAAAATAAGTATTTGGTCAATTACAAAAGTTCAACTCAATACTTTGTAACATAATCTTTGTTGGCAATGACAGAGGTCAAACGTTTCCTGTAAGTCTTCACCAGGTTTGCACACACTGTAGCTGGTATTTTGGCCCATTCCTCCATGCAGATCTCCTCTAGAGCAGTGATGTTTTGGGGCTGTCGCTGGGCAACATGGACTTTCAACTCCCTCAACAAATTTTGTATGGGGTTGAGGTCTGGAGACTGGCCAGGCCACTCCAGGACCTTTAAATGCTTTTACGGGGCCACTACTTCGTTGCTCGAGCGGTGGGTTTGGGATCATTGTCATGCTGGAAGACCCAGCCATGTTGCATCATCAATGCTCTCACTGATGGAAGGAGGTTTTGGCTTAAAATCTCACGATACATGGCCACGTTCATTCTACCCTTAACACAGATCAGTCATCCTGTCCCCTTTGCAGAAAAACAGCCCCAAAGCATGATGTTTCTACCCCCATGCTTCACAGTAGATATAGTGTTCTTGGAATGCAACTCAGCATTCTTCTTCCTCCAAACACGGCGGGTTGAGTTTTTACGAAAATGTTCTATTTTGGTTTCATCTGACCACATGATATTCTCCCAATCTTCTTCTGGATCATCCATATGCTCTCTGGCAAACTTCAGACGGGCCTGGACACATACTGGCTTAAGCAGGGGGACACGCCTGGCACTGCAGGATTTGAGTCCCTCTCTGCATAGTATGTAGCCTTTGTTACTTTGGTCCGAGGTCTCTGCAGGTCATTCATCAGGTCCCTTCGTGTAGTTCTGGGATTTTTGTTCACCGTTCTCATGATCATTTTTCAATCAATCAATCAATCAATTTTATTTATATAGCGCCAAATCACAACAAACAGTTGCCCCAAGGCGCTTTATATTGTAAGGCAAGGCCATACAATAATTACGTAAAAACCCCAATGGTCAAAACGACCCCCTGTGAGCAAGCACTTGGCGACAGTGGGAAGGAAAAACTCCCTTTTAACAGGAAGAACCTCCAGCAGAACCAGGCTCAGGGAGGGGCAGTCTTCTGCTGGGACTGGTTGGGGCTGAGGGAGAGAACCAGGAAAAAGACATGCTGTGGAGGGGAGCAGAGATCAATCACTAATGATTAAATGCAGAGTGGTGCATACAGAGCAAAAAGAGAAAGAAACACTCAGTGCATTATGGGAACCCCCCAGCAGTCTAAGTCTATAGCAGCATAACTAAGGGATGGTTCAGGGTCACCTGATCCAGCCCTAACTATAAGCTTTAGCAAAAAGGAAAGTTTTAAGCCTAATCTTAAAAGTAGAGAGGGTGTCTGTCTCCCTGATCCGAATTGGGAGCTGGTTCCACAGGAGAGGAGCCTGAAAGCTGAAGGCTCTGCCTCCCATTCTACTCTTACAAACCCTAGGAACTACAAGTAAGCCTGCAGTCTGAGAGCGAAGTGCTCTATTGGGTGATATGGTACTATGAGGTCCCTAAGATAAGAAGGGACCTGATTATTCAAAACCTTATAAGTAAGAAGAAGAATTTTAAATTATATTCTAGAATTAACAGGAAGCCAATGAAGAGAGGCCAATATGGGTGATATGCTCTCTCCTTCTAGTCCCCGTCAGTACTCTAGCTGCAGCATTTTGAATTAACTGAAGGCTTAATTTTTGACCCCATGTGATTACATCTTGCGTGGAGCCCCAGATCGAGGAGATTATCAATGGTCTTGTATGTTTTCCATTTTCTTACAATTGCTCCCACAGTTGATCTATTCACACCAACCTGCTTGACTACTGTAGATTCACTCTTTCCAGCCTGGTGCACATCTACAATTTTCTTCCTAGTGTCCTTCAACAGCTCTTTGGTCTTGGCCTTGGTTGAGTTTGGAGTCTGACTCTTTGAGGCTGTGGACAGGTGCCATTTATACAGATAACGAGTTCCAACAGGTGCCAGTAATACAGGTAACAGGTGGAGGACAGAAGAGCATCTTAAAGAAGAAGTTACAGGTCTGTGAGAGCCAGAAATCTTGCTTGTTTGTGGGTGACCATATACTTATTTTCCACCATAATTTACAAATAAATTCTTTAAAAATCCTACAATGTGATTTCTGGATTTTTTTTTTTCTCATTTTGTCTCTCACAGTTGAAGTGTATCTATGATGAAAATTACAGACCTCTCTCATCTTTCTAAGTAGGAGAACTTGCACAATCAGGGGCTGACTAAATACTTTTTTGCCCCATTGTAAAACCTTTTCTATATACACAAAAAGACCTATTTCTCTCAAATATTCTTCACAAATCTGTCTAACTCTGTGTTACTGAGCACTTCTCCTTTGCCGAGATAATCCATCCCACCTCACAGGTGTGGCATATAAAGATGCTGATTAGACAGCATGATTATTGCACAGGTGTGCCTTAGCCTGGCCACAATAAAAGGCCACTGTGAAATGTTCAGTTTTATCACACAGCACAATGTCACAGATGTCGCAAGTTCATGCAGTTGGCATGCTGACTGCAGGATTGTCCACCAGACCTGTTGCCAGTGAACTGAATGTTCATTTTTCAACCATAAGCCACCTCCAAAGCCATTTTAGAGACTTTGACAGTACATCCAACCAGCCTCACAACTGCAGACCACGTGTAACCACATCAACCCAGGACCTCCACATCTAGCATGTTCACCCCCAAGACCCTCTGAGACCAGCCACCCGGACAGCTGCTGCAACAATCAGTTTGCAGAACCAAAGAATTTCTGCACAAACTGTCACAAACCATCTCAGGGAATCTCCTCTGCATGCTTGTTGTCCTCATTGGGGTCTCAACCTGACTGCAGTTCATCATCGTAACCGACTTGAGTGGGAAAATTCTCACATTCGATGGTGAACTCTATGCACAGGAGATGCGTTGCACTGCATGAGGCAAATGGTGGTCACACCAGACACTGACTGGTTTTATGACCCCCCCACACACACACAATACAGCAAAACTGCACATTTCAAAGTGGCCTTTTATTGTGGCCAGTCTAAGGTACACCTGTGTATGAAAAAGATTATTCATTCATTAATTTTTTATGTCTGCTTATTCCAGTTTAGGGTCATGGAGATGCTGTAGCCAATCCCATAGCTCATTCGGTGAAAGGCAAGTAATGCCTGAGGTCATGCAGAGTTTGTACAGGTTCAGATGTTACCAATGAGTCTCTGAGTTAAAGAACTTCAACTCAGTCTCATGCATAACGTAATACATGGTAATGCACCTCAGTATTTAACTTCTTCATTTGTATTAAATCCATCTCATCATAACACCGACTCACGTCCACTTCATCTTTCTATCTCTTCTGTTAAATCCTTTGGTCAGTTCTCTTTTTCTTTTATTGATGCCAGGCTGTGGAATCGTTTGCTGTGGCATATAAAATGTTTATATTTTTGTTCACTGTAAAATATGAAGTGACCAAATGTTCCAATTTAAAAAAGAAAAAGAAACAAGACTATTGGAAGAAAAATGAACTGCAACAACATCTGAATTTGATTTACATGGGAACAATGAACTGGGGTGCACTGATGTTAGTGAATCTGTCAACAGTCATCAGCTCGGTTGAGCAGTTAGCATGGGACGCAAACAGAGAGACAGATGAGTACAGCTTTTGTGGAACTTTTTTCTGATTCCAAATAGAATCTGTGAATTGCCATCACTCTCACAGACCACACATGGATAAAAAAAAACCTAAAATTCGTAGGATGTCAAACGTAAATGACTCACTAAATTGTGTTGAAATCTATATGCTTGAGATACTTTGTCCACAAACAGAAATGAAAAGACTACACCTCCACCCTCTTCCACTGCTTTGCAGAAGTAATGCGTTCCCACACCATTCTGTCTTGAGTTTTGTCAAATTTTCCTTTTTTTGACATTTGTATTCACAAATGCTATCATCAAAAGGTGGGCATAACAGCGTTAAGCACATGAATGCAAAGATGCAGCACGTCAAAGAGACATGGAACCAGAGCCTAAAGGGGACAAAAGGCAGAGGTGGAAGAAAGAAAGGCAAAGACAGAACATACTACAGAGGGACAATGGACAGAGGGACATTGTCAGCGTGTGGCTCAGAGGTCATTCTGACTGCTTCTTAATGCTTGACTGTTCAGCCAGAAGTTATAACAGCCGATGCACACACATCATTCTACTCAAGGGCTCTACTTCCGCTCCAGGGGACAAGCGGTGACATGAGGTGCATTGCACATCCCACTTGATAATCTTGGTGACCCGTCCTCAAAGAAGAACAAAATAAATGTCTCACGGCTGAAGAGAAGAATAGCTGGTCAGACTTAGGGGGAACACATAAGCCCTTCAAAAGTGACCTGAAAATCTGTCGTGCTTCTCTGATTAGGCAGGACAGGCCTGACAGATGGACAGACCAGATTAGGCATGTAAACATCTATCAAACAAGGCGGGACAATGGTCATGTCTGAATGCTGTCTGACCCCTGTGGAGAGACACGGGCACAAGTAAGGCAACGGTTGGACTAGCAGTGACCCCCATACAAGGATGACAGACAACAGAACACACAAACACTGATGCACCAACTTTATTACACCACATATAGTTTAGTTCTTCACATGTTGCTTAGGGCATTTATCAATCAATCAATCAATTTTTTTATATAGCGCCAAATCACAACAAACAGTTGCCCCAAGGCGCTTTATATTGTAAGGCAAGGCCATACAATAATTATGTAAAACCCCGACGGTCAAAACGACCCCCTGTGAGCAAGCACTTGGCTACAGTGGGAAGGAAAAACTCCCTTTTAACAGGAAGAAACAGAGCAGAGATCGATCACTAATGATTAAATGCAGAGTGGTGCATACAGAGCAAAAAGAGAAAGAAACAGTGCATCATGGGAACCCCCCAGCAGTCTACGTCTATAGCAGCATAACTAAGGGATGGTTCAGGGTCACCTGATCCAGCCCTAACTATAAGCTTGAGCAAAAAGGAAAGTTTTAAGCCTAATCTTAAAAGTAGAGAGGGTGTCTGTCTCCCTGATCTGAATTGGGAGCTGGTTCCACAGGAGAGGAGCCTGAAAGCTGAAGGCTCTGCCTCCCATTCTACTCTTACAAACCCTAGGAACTACAAGTAAGCCTGCAGTCTGAGAGCGAAGCGCTCTATTGGGGTGATATGGTACTACGAGGTCCCTAAGATAAGATGGGACCTGATTATTCAAAACCTTATAAGTAAGAAGAAGAATTTTAAATTCTATTCTAGAATTAACAGGAAGCCAATGAAGAGAGGCCAATATGGGTGAGATATGCTCTCTCCTTCTAGTCCCCGTCAGTACTCTAGCTGCAGCATTTTGAATTAACTGAAGGCTTTTTAGGGAACTTTTAGGACAACCTGATAATAATGAATTACAATAGTCCAGCCTAGAGGAAATAAATGCATGAATTAGTTTTTCAGCATCACTCTGAGACAAGACCTTTCTGATTTTAGAGATATTGCGTGAATGCAAAAAAGCAGTCCTACATATTTGTTTAATATGCGCTTTGAATGACATATCCTGATCAAAAATGACTCCAAGATTTCTCACAGTATTACTAGAGGTCAGGGTAATGCCATCCACAGTAAGGATCTGGTTACACACCATGTTTCTAAGATTTGTGGGGCCAAGTACAATAACTTCAGTTTTATCTGAGTTTAAAAGCAGGAAATTAGAGGTCACCATGTCTTTATGTCTGTAAGACAATCCTGCAGTTTAGCTAATTGGTGTGTGTCCTCTGGCTTCATGGATAGATAAAGCTGGGTATCATCTGCATAACAATGAAAATTTAAGCAATACCGTCTAATAATACTGCCTAAGGGAAGCATGTATAAAGTGAATAAAATTGGTCCTAGCACAGATCCTTTTGGAACTCCATAATTAACTTTAGTCTGTGAAGAAGATTCCCCATTTACATGAACAAATTGTAATCTATTAGACAAATATGATTCAAACCACCGCAGCGCAGTGCCTTTAATACCTATGGCATGCTCTAATCTCTGTAATAAAATTTTATGGTCAACAGTATCAAAAGCAGCACTGAGGTCTAACAGAACAAGCACAGAGATGAGTCCACTGTCCGAGGCCATAAGAAGATCATTTGTAACCTTCACTAATGCTGTTTCTGTACTATGATGAATTCTAAAACCTGACTGAAACTCTTCAAATAGACCATTCCTCTGCAGATGATCAGTTAGCTGTTTTACAACTACCCTTTCAAGAATTTTTGAGAGAAAAGGAAGGTTGGAGATTGGCCTATAATTAGCTAAGATAGCTGGGTCAAGTGATGGCTTTTTAAGTAATGGTTTAATTACTGCCACCTTAAAAGCCTGTGGTACATAGCCAACTAACAAAGATAGATTGATCATATTTAAGATCGAAGCATTAAATAATGGTAGGGCTTCCTTGAGCAGCCTGGTAGGAATGGGGTCTAATAAACATGTTGATGGTTTGGATGAAGTAACTAATGAAAATAACTCAGACAGAACAATCGTAGAGAAAGAGTCTAACCAAATACAGGCATCACTGAAAGCAGCCAAAGATAACGATACGTCTTTGGGATGGTTATGAGTAATTTTTTCTCTAATAGTTAAAATTTTGTTAGCAAAGAAAGTCATGAAGTCATTACTAGTTAAAGTTAATGGAATACTCAGCTCAATAGAGCTCTGACTCTTTGTCAGCCTGGCTACAGTGCTGAAAAGAAACCTGGGGTTGTTCTTATTTTCTTCAATTAGTGATGAGTAGAAAGATGTCCTAGCTTTACGGAGGGCTTTTTTATAGAGCAACAGACTCTTTTTTCAGGCTAAGTGAAGATCTTCTAAATTAGTGAGACGCCATTTCCTCTCCAACGTACGGGTTATCTGCTTTAAGCTACGAGTTTGTGAGTTATACCACGGAGTCAGGCACTTCTGATTTAAAGCTCTCTTTTTTAGAGAAGCTACAGCATCCAAAGTTGTCTTCAATGAGGATGTAAAACTACTGACGAGATACTCTATCTCACTTACAGAGTTTAGGTAGCTACTCTGCACTGTGTTGGTATATGGCATTAGAGAACATAAAGAAGGAATCATATCCTTAAACCTAGTTACAGCGCTTTCTGAAAGACTTCTAGTGTAATGAAACTTATTCCCCACTGCTGGGTAGTCCATCAGAGTAAATGTAAATGTTATTAAGAAATGATCAGACAGAAGGGAGTTTTCAGGGAATACTGTTAAGTCTTCTATTTCCATACCATAAGTCAGAACAAGATCTAAGATATGATTAAAGTGGTGGGTGGACTCATTTACTTTTTGAGCAAAGCCAATAGAGTCTAATAATAGATTAAATGCAGTGTTGAGGCTGTCATTCTCAGCATCTGTGTGGATGTTAAAATCGCCCACTATAATTATCTTATCTGAGCTAAGCACTAAGTCAGACAAATGATCTGAAAATTCACAGAGAAACTCACAGTAACGACCAGGTGGACGATAGATAATAACAAATAAAACTGGTTTTTGGGACTTCCAATTTGGATGGACAAGACTAAGAGTCAAGCTTTCAAATGAATTAAAGCTCTGTCTGGGTTTTTGATTAATTAATAAGCTGGAATGGAAGATTGCTGCTAATCCTCCGCCCCGGCCCGTGCTACGAGCATTCTGACAGTTAGTGTGACTCGGGGGTGTTGACTCATTTAAACTAACATATTCATCCTGCTGTAACCAGGTTTCTGTAAGGCAGAATAAATCAATATGTTGATCAATTATTATATCATTTACCAACAGGGACTTAGAAGAGAGAGACCTAATGTTTAATAGACCACATTTAACTGTTTTAGTCTGTGGTGCAGTTGAAGGTGCTATATTATTTTTTCTTTTTGAATTTTTATGCTTAAATAGATTTTTGCTGGTTATTGGTAGTCTGGGAGCAGGCACCGTCTCTACGGGGATGGGGTAATGAGGGGATGGCAGGGGGAGAGAAGCTGCAGAGAGGTGTGTAAGACTACAACTCTGCTTCCTGGTCCCAACCCTGGATAGTCACGGTTTGGAGGATTTAAGAAAATTGGCCAGATTTCTAGAAATGAGAGCTGCTCCATCCAACGTGGGATGGATGCCGTCTCTCCTAACAAGACCAGGTTTTCCCCAGAAGCTTTGCCAATTATCTATGAAGCCCACCTCATTTTTTGGACACCACTCAGACAGCCAGCAATTCAAGGAGAACATGCGGCTAAACATGTCACTCCCGGTCTGATTGGGGAGGGGCCCAGAGAAAACTACAGAGTCCGACATTGTTTTTGCAAAGTTACACACCGATTTAATGTTAATTTTAGTGACCTCCGATTGGCGTAACCGGGTGTCATTACTGCCGACGTGAATTACAATCTTACCAAATTTACGCTTAGCCTTAGCCAGCAGTTTCAAATTTCCTTCAATGTCGCCTGATCTGGCCCCCGGAAGACAATTGACTATGGTTGCTGGTGTCGCTAACTTCACATTTCGCAAAACAGAGTCGCCAATAACCAGAGTTTGATCCTCGACGGGTGTGTCGTCGAGTGGGGAAAAACGGTTAGAGATGTGAACGGGTTGGCGGTGTACACGGGGCTTCTGTTTAGGGCTACGCTTCCTCCTCACAGTCACCCAGTCAGCCTGCTTTCCCGGCTGCTCGAGATCTGCCAGGGGGGAACTAACGGCGGCTAAGCTACCTTGGTCCGCACCGACTACAGGGGCCTGGCTAGCTGTAGAATTTTCCACGGTGCGGAGCCGAGTCTTCAATTCGCCCAGCCTGGCCTCCAAAGCTACGAATAAGCTACACTTATTACAAGTACCGTTACTGCTAAAGGAGGCCGAGGAATAACTAAACATTTCACACCCAGAGCAGAAAAGTGCGGGAGAGACAGGAGAAGCCGCCATGCTAAATCGGCTAAGAGCTAGTAGCTACGCTAAGCTAGCGGATTCCTAAAAACACGCAAAGTGAATAATGTGTAAATAATTTAGAGGTGATTCAGCAGAAGGAGTGCTTTAGTTAAGGCACGTAAAGATTACACTGGGAAACAAATCGTAATCTAGATAACTAGATCAATCTAACTGCGCAGATTAAACAGCTAACAGATACAGCAAAACGCCGCTGTGCTCCGGAACAGGAAGTGATACAATACCGCAGTGAGAGCCAACCACCAGTAGAGGCAAGCAAGCCATTTACACTTCATTTCATAAAGCGTTTGATTATTTGTTATCAGTCGAGCAGACCAAACATGTCCAATTGCAGAATCCCTTACCAAAAAACAGTACTGACAAGTATACTCAACAAAAATATAAACGCAACACTTTTTGGTTTTGCTCCCATTTTGTATGAGATGAACTCAAAGATCTAAAACTTTTTTCACATACACAATATCACCATTTCCCTCAAATATTGTTCACAAACCAGTCTAAATCTGTGATAGTGAGCACTTCTCCTTTGTTGAGATAATCATCCCACCTCACAGGTGTGCCATATCAAGATGCTGATTAGACACCATGATTAGTGCACAGGTGTGCCTTAGACTGCCCACAATAAAAGGCCACTCTGAAAGGTGCAGTTTTTTTTTATTTGGGGGGATACCAGTCAGTATCTGGTGTGACCACCATTTGCCTCATGCAGTGCAACACATCTCCTTCGCATCATCCGTGAAGAGAACACCTCTCCAACGTGCCAAACGCCAGCGAATGTGAGCATTTGCCCACTCAAGTCGGTTACGACGACAAACTGGAGTCAGGTCGAGACCCGATGAGGATGACGAGCATGCAGATGAGCTTCCTGAGACGGTTTCTGACAGTTTGTGCAGAAATTCTTTGGTTATGCAAACCGATTGTTTCAGCAGCTGTCCGAGTGGCTGGTCCCAGATGATCTTGGAGGTGAACATGCTGGATGTGGAGGTCCTGGGCTGGTGTGGTTACACGTGGTCTGCGGTTGTGAGGCTGGTTGGATGTACTGCCAAATTCTCTGAAACGCCTTTGGAGACGGCTTATGGTAGAGACATGAACATTCAATACACGAGCAACAGCTCTGGTTGACATTCCTGCTGTCAGCATGCCACTTGGACGCTCCCTCAAATCTTGCGACATCTGTGGCATTGTGCTGTGTGATAAAACTGCACCTTTCAGAGTGGCCTTTTATTGTGGGCAGTCTAAGGCACCCCTGTGCACTAATCATGGTGTCTAATCAGCATCTTGATATGGCACACCTGTGAGGTGGGATGGATTATCTCAGCAAAGGAGAAGTGCTCACTATCACAGATTTAGACTGGTTTGTGAACAATATTTGAGAGAAATGGTGATATTGTGTATGTGGAAAAAGTTTTAGATCTTTGAGTTCATCTCATACAAAATGGGAGCAAAACCAAAAGTGTTGCGTTTATATTTTTGTTCAGTATATATAAAAAGTAAACCAGAGGTATACTTGAAACATACTTGCATATACTACTTTTTGGTAAGGGATGACAACTCCTCAGGACAACACACTCACACACTCATTCATCTTCAACTGCTTATCCAAGATCAGGTCACAGGGTGCTGACGCGTATTCCAGCAGTCAGAAGGCATGAGGCAGGGTGCACCCTGGACAGGACTGTCAGTCGCAGGGCCACATATAGACAAACAAACACAGTAACACTTGCACGCATGTCGCACACCTACAGACAATTTAAAGTTTCAATCCACCTATCCTGCATGTCTTTGGATGTGGGAGGAAGCCGGAGCACCCGGAGAGAACCCATGCAAACACAGGGAGAACATGCAAACTCCACACAGAAAGACCACAGGTGGGAAGCGATCCCATGATCTTCTTGCTGTGAGGCAAGAATGCTAACCACACCAGTTTCTATATTCATGGCGTCAAACTGGGTAAACGGATTGTTGTTGGTTATGTGGCCAAACCCTGCTGGTCACACATTGTAGATGAAAATTGTACTCCAAACGCTTAATAAATCAGAAACTAAAGCAGCACAAATAAAACAGCAAATGGAGCACTAACAAAGTAGACCAGTTTGGTTCACTTTGGAGCAAGCTGTAGGGATGGTGACCTCTGAATCACCTTAAAAATAATCTTTAATAGCTCAGAAACCATAGCAGCACAAACGAAAATTTTAACGGCACAAATCTGCACAAACGAACCACTAACCACTCAGTATGTTTTCTTGGATTTTTTACATGGATGGGGGGTCAGCTTCACAGGGCTGATGAAAACAGAAACAGGCTCACAGCTGATAACACAGAGAAGCTTCTTTTCAACAAAAAGAATCTGCCACTCACATTTTCAAAAAAAAAAAATGCTTAGTGCTCACAGACATAAATAGTTATTGATGGACAGTTTCAGTTCAGTTATTAGTGTTGTATATTTTGTAGCGCTGATGTCCACAGGTTACATTTCAGTGAGCTGTCTAGCAGTGTCATGTTTGTTAAGAAACACACAATTAATGTTAAAGGACAATTTGTTGTAGTCAAAAAGTGATGTTACGTGATTTAAGTGAAATGTTTGTAAATAAAAACAAAGCTAATAATATTGGTAGCAGTTATAGTCAAAAAGTAAGGAAGGAACAACTGATGAATAAAACATATTTTCAAAGTCATAAAACTGTAATGGTATCATTAATTATTTGTATCAGTACTCGGTATCAACAAGTACCCAAATGTATGTACTCGTAACTTGTACTCGGTCTGGAAAAAAGCGGTATCGGTGCATCTTTAGCCAGAACAGGCTGTGTCCTCCTGTGTTTGTCAGGCAGTGATAATCGTGCCAGTCAGAAGTCACCAGAGGCCAAGAACGTGTGACTCACAGATTTTAAAAGTCAGTGCTGCTCTGTGTCCAGGTCTACCAGCAGAGGGTGAGTGTCTCATAGACCTCTGCTTACAATCACTTGGGTGGTAATGATTTAGAGATTAAAGAAATAAAATAACTGACAACACACACACACAGAACAGATAGGATTAAAGGGGAATGCTACTGTGTTGCTTAGTGGCCTACAGTACTTCTGGACAATACTGCGCTACCTGATTGACTGTTGTTCTGAACACCTGTGCACTTTCACATTTTCACAGAGGATATTACAGTTGGACACGATGGCCAGACCTCATGAGTACCTCTTCCTGGATGAGGCTGGCTTCAACCTGCAGAAACGAAGGCAAAGAGGCCGTAACATCATTGGCCAAAGAGCCATCACTGAGGTTCCTGGCTAACGGGGGGTAATATTACTCTTTGTGCGGCCATGAGTTCGGAGGGGCTTGTCCACCGGCATGCTGTCCTTGGGTCTTATAACACCCAATGTCTCCTCACCTTCCTAGAGGAGCTAAGAGACATCCTCCTGGACCATCACCAACACCATCCTGTGTCCGCACATCCCATTTATGTGATCATTTGGGACAATGTCAGCTTCCACAGAACAAACCAAATCAGAGAGTGGTTCACCACCAACAGTAACCAGTTTTTAAATGTCTGTCTGCCACCCTACTCCCCTTTCCTGAACCCTATAGAGGAGTTCTCATCGTGGAGATGGAAGGTTTATGACAGACAACCATACACTAGAGAGAACCTCCTAAGGGCAATGGAGCTGGCCTGTGTTGACATCCCAGTGGAGGCCTTCCAAGGATGGATTCGCCATTCCAGGGCGTTTTTTCCGCGGTGCCTGGCAAGAGAGATTATAGCCTGCGATGTGGATGAGGTGATGTGGCCCGATGCAGCTCAGCGACATGATGCCGCACAGTGATTGTGGTGTGTGCGTGGTGTGAATAAAGTAAATAAAACAACTTCACACCCTGAACATGTTTTCAAGGGTACTGTTATGTGCAATAGATTCTGTTTTTGCATTGAGTTGTGTTACAGTAGTGTACATGCACTATTTTCTATAGATTTATACTCTTCATATGAAACTCACAAATCTAAATGCCTAATCCTCTACAGAGATTTAAGAAGATCCGTTACTGTAAAGTTTATAGAAATATGCATTGGCAGTTATGAAACAAAGACACCTTCTCACAAATTGAGCATTGTGTTTTCAATTGTTTTGCTGTAGTGGTAATGATGTGTATAGTGTTTACATTTTTGAAAGCTTCGAGCTGCTCTTTTTGGTGTGAAAGTTGAGTTTTGAATTGCGAAGATGTGGTTGTGTTGTGTAGCTTTAGAAAAGGGTGTTGTGTTTAGAGATTGGGGGACATGGAGAAACGGTTTGTGAAATGTGTTTTAGCATTTGAGAAAAACTGTAATGTGACGTGTGTCGTGTGTTGGTTAAAGATAAATGTGCTTTGTAAAACATTCCATTTTATTTGTAAAACAGGCATTTTTACGGAGCCCTGGAAGTGTCATCGCAAAATGTTTTGCATGTGGAGAGAATGTGCGCACGTTTTATTAGTGCCGTGCGTATGTTTGATGATGTGTGCACGTTTTATGATGTTGTAAAACGTGCACTCAATATTAGTAAGTAAGTAAGTAAATTTATTTATATAGTGCCTTTCACAGACATAAGTCACAAAGCACTTCACGGGTTAAAATGCAATAATAAATAATAAAAACATAGATAAAACAAAGGACAAGGTTAACAATTGGTCAGTTCTGAAAAGCATTATCTTGACACATAAATGTTGGCTTTACACTGTGCGTGTTTTGGCCATTTTTCAGATGATTTTTCATTCGTGCGAGAATTTTTTGGACCGAGTTTCAGGTTAATCGCGCGTCCTGCATCATGTAGTGGAGTAACAAGCTTTAACATCTCACGACCACCTCCTGCTGCTGAAGAGCTACAAGCATCCAACCGCAGAGCTGTCTTGTAATATTTTTTTTGTTGTTGTTGTTTTGTTTTTAAACTTAATTTGTATATATATATATATAAAAAAAGCCATTTGCAAAGCCAAAAAGTTGAGCTGACCACCATCTGATATAACCGGGTCAAAATAAATAGAACACTGCCATCTACTGGTACCCAGACGCTTAGTACTTGGGGTGACTACTGCCATGAACACTACTGGCCAGTAGATGACAGTAGCGGCCTTGAAAACTTGCCAAACAAAATTCCAGATAATCCGTGTCTGCTACATTTAAGATGCGTGGAATTTAACAAACGCAAATACAATAACGTCTATAAACCCAGAGAATATATTCACGAGAGTTTTAGGCACTAGAGTTTAATGCTGTTGTCCGTGGAGCCTGAACAGAGTGTCTGAAATGCATTTGTCCTGTCGTGAACGTCTGAGATTACCCTATGCTACCCATAATGCATTGCTGCCGGGCACAGCATGTGCTCACAAAACCTTAAAAATTAGCAAAATAAATGAATAACGAAAACATATATCTGATATTTTCACTTTATAAAACTTCAGACATGACAGTAATTTTAAATAACTTGTCCAAAGTGAGTAGGTTAAAATTTGAACCATAAGTTAAAAATGTATGCCTCTGGATGACTGGGGTGATATTGCGATTATATCAGTATGGTGTTAAAGGAAATAGTAGAGAAGCTTGAATCTTCGACTGGACTGGGTTGCTTGACATGAGGACGTTTCGCTTCAAATCACAGAAGCTTCCTCAGCTAAAATTCTTGCTCTGGTAGTCTGACTTCTGTCTTGACTCTTGTAGAGAAGAATAAACCAGAAGCCAACAAAAGCTGGAGTTTTTTAACCTAACCAGCTCCCTTCTACCGAGAGGCTGACTGCTATAGGCTAGTGACTAAACAATAGCTCTAATTAGCACCTATTGTGCTCTAGTTAGCACTCTCCTAATGACAGGACATAAGCCTCCCCTGATGGCTCCCTTGACGACTCTCTCCTGATGACATGAATAACTCATTACCATGAACAAAAGACTGAAACTGCTTTGACCTGAGTACCTCATTGTAAACAGGGGACAAAGCGTGTCTGAGACCCGCTCCACGGTTAAGGCTGGGTTTCAACTGTTTTACAAAGAATGCTTCCTTGACACCTCTCTCAACCATTTCTTCTCTCTGGCTAAGATTTAACTTCCTTGTCCTCAACGTGTGGTAGTGTCTTTCAGGTGGAGATGAACTGCAGACTGAGGTCCACTGGTGACCTCTCTGCGGTGTTGGTATAGCCTCTTGTGTAAAAGTTTTAAACCAGTCAACACCTTGAGACAGAAATTAGTTCACCCTAAGGACAGGATCCCTAGTTACAAACAGAGCAATGTAGTGTATCATATCAGATGTCAGGAAAACTGTAATGAACACTAGGTGAGACGAAGCAACTTTTACAAGCAACCCAGTCCAGTCGAAGATTCAAACTTCTCTACTATGGAAACCACCTGGACAACTGAGAGCCTACACAAAAACATGTTAAAGGAAATTATTTTTTGGGGGGGGGTCACCAGTTCTCCTTTGCCTACAGAGGATAGAGTGGTTTCTTCTGAAAACGCTCTCTTCTGTTTGTAGAAGGTAGAACAATATACCCAGTGCTCAGCAAAATCACTAGCCCGACGTCCCGGGCTATGTACTTTTTCACTCGGGCTACTAAAATTTTACACCCCTGCCCGACGGGCTACCTAAAAATATACCCGATATCTTGGCTGGCTGAGGATGATAGGAGGTGGCGCCGTCCTTCTGTGTGTTACGTGCGCAGCCAGGCACCCGCTCGCTCTCCCGCCCGCTTTCTCTCACGCGCACACACGAGCCAGCCGCATGTGCACGAAGCACCGAGTACGATGAAGTGAGAAGAATAGAAGCAAAACAGTTGCTGGTTTAGTCTGCAGTCACCACGCTACTATTCAGAATTGAAGCATCGCAAACACTCGCAATATAGACGTCTTTTGATGGTAGGTTAATAAAGTAAAAAGAAAAAAAGAAAAAAAGAAACGCACGTGCGAAACAATTATATTATTTATTTAATTCATTTGTTCTTTTTTTTGAACACAGATGGATTACGTCGATATTTTAGTTCTGTGCAGCCAAAAAACACAGGTCAGAATGAAGAGGGGGCAGAGAGAGAGGGACAGTCCAGCACAGATGAGCAGGCAACCACACAGGACCAGGCCAAGTCAGCGTCAGAGCAGCCAGCCTCCACAGGAACAGAGCGACAAGCCAGCCCAAAAGAAAGAGTTCTGAAAAATCAGACTATGAAGCAAAAAGAAAGCGCACATTTGTGGTTTCATGGACTAAGGAATTCCCTTGGCTGGAATATGATAAGGTGAACAAAACAATGTTCTGTCAAGTGTGTCGTCAATTCCCTACAATTTCTGACTCCAACAATGCTTTTGTACTTGGTACTAGTAATTTAAGGAAAGACCCCATCAGAACCCATGACAACTCCCTGTCACATAAGAAGTGCATTAGTGCCCAGTCTGCAGCTTTATTCCCAGAAGAGACACCAATTGCAAAAACCATACAACACATGAACAAAGCACAGCAGGATATAATGACTAGACTTTTTAGAACAGCATTTTATGTTGCAAAAAGTGAATTGCCAATGGCAAAATTTGGCAGTCTTTGCAAACTTCAAAAAGCAAATGGCATAGATGTAGGTTCTACTTACCACAATGACCATGCCTGCAGAGATTTTATTAGGGCTATAGCAAAAACCTCTAGAGACCAGATTCAAAAAGATATCAAAGACAGCAGGTTTTTGTCTGTGCTCGCGGATGGGAGCACAGATGCTGGGTTATTGAACAGGAGCTGGTTCATGTTAGATATGTAAAGGGAAATGGTGACATATCTACCTACATGGTGAAATGCCAACCAGTCAGAAGCTCAAATGCTGCAGGGGTTCTAGAAGCCATTGATGAAGCTGTGGACCATGTAGGCATCAGGGCAGACACTTGGGAAAAAAAAGTGGTCTGTGCCAATTTTGATGGTGCTGCTGTAATGATTGGAGACAAAACTGGAGTAGCTGGGCGGCTCAAAGAAAGGGCACCTCACATCATTACTATACATTGTGTGGCACATAAATTAGAGCTGGCAGTGCTGGACAGTATTAAAGGATGCGAGTACCTAGCAAAATTTGAAGACACACTCAAAAGCATCTTTAAGATTATTATTATTCGCCAAAAAAGAGAAGGGAACTGACTGAAATAAGTGAAATACTCAATGAAAAACTGGCACATTTTAGTGGCCTAAAAGCACCCGGTGGCTGCCAAGCAGGCTGAGATGTCTAAAGGCTGTGGAAAAAAACTACACTCAAACAGTTACCCATTTAGAAAACATGTCAGGAGGAAGTGGTGTTACACCAGAAGATGCTGCAAAAGCAAAGGGGATTGTGCAGGAGATGAAAAGTGAGAGATTTGTTAGATTTCTGCATTTTATGTTAGATTACAGCACAATCCTTTCCAAATGCAGCACTGAAATGCAGCATGACAAACTGAGCATTATGCGAACAAATCAGTTAGTTGAGAGCACAACATCACACCTAATCGCCTTAAAACCAAGCCAGGTGAATTTCAAAGATCCCTGGACACCAAACTCACAGTAAATGATGATGAGAGTATTTCTTACAGTGGAACAAAACTCACAAAAAGCCAGCGACCTGTTAGGGGGGGATGTGAAGACAAGGACAAAAGTGCCATTAGTACACTGTTCTTGAAGATTATTGACAACACAGTTAAGTACATGGACAACCGATTTAAAATCTTTCTCAAAACCCTTGTCTTGTTTCCAAGTTTTTGACCCTTCTACTCTTCCCAGCTCAAGACTAGAGCTGTCAACTTTGGGGATGAAGAGGTGGACTGTCTTGTCAAACATTTTGATACTTTGCTAATGAGGAGGAAAAAGTCAAAATTCCAGAAGAATGGATGGATCTAAAATGTGGCTTTCAGCACACCGTGGTAGCAAACTAGACACCTTGTACAAAGATCTCTTATCTGAGAATCCTGAAAACCTGTCCCATGTGTTGTTGTTAGTGAAGTTAATGCTGACACTAAGTCCATCAACAGCCATTTGTGAGAGAGGATTTTCCTGCATGAACCGTGTGAAAACAGTATACCGCACAAGTCTCCAGGCTGAAACACTGAATGACCTTATGCACATCTCCATAAATGGGGAATCAGTGGAATCCTTTTGTCCTGAGACAGCAATTCATTTCTGGGTGTTGAGCACAAAGGGCACAAGACATATTGTACACAAAACAGGAAAGACAGTGAGCAGAGAAGAGGAGACTGTGGCACAAGAGGAAATGTCTGAAGATGATGAGACTGTTCCCTCAACAACTGGCATTTTCTAATTTGCCAGAATAATCCATTTTCTTGTTCTTGTTCTGTGTTAATAAAGTTCCAAAAATGTTAATTAGGTTAAATGTGTTATCACTTGCATTAAAACATTAAAAACAAAAAATGGGCCAGTTCATTTCATTTCGGGCTACCAAAACCTGAAGAGTGCCTGCCCGAAGGGCTACTAGGGATTTTGAAATTTTGCGAGCCCTGATACCTATTAGGAAACTTTTAACAGGTAGGTCTCAACTGCTTTTAAGTTTTAAAAATGTTTTCACTGTTCAGCTTGGTTTACTATGTTATCGGTCTAAAAGTTATCGGATGGCAATTCATCGGAAGATAATTAGTCCGATGATGGTTTTTAAAGTTATCTAAAAAGATAATCTGATAATGAAAACATTATCTTCGATAATTATCGGAAGTGTGCCCACCACTGGCATTCAGTAGCAGAATTCTAAATCAATTTTGCGCTAATTACATTTGGTTTTCTCCCAAGTGAAAACATGAACCCCAAACCATCAAAAAAATGGAACCTAGTTTGAAAAATATCAGCATTCCCCGTTAAGGAGGCTGACTTATTGAATCTGCTGTTTAGCGGCATAAACATCTGAGGGGATTACAACCATTCTGCTGAAGTACGAACTATCAACTTCTTAATGGAGAGAAACTCTGAATCCAAACCAACTCTATCTCACGGCATTTCATGATGGCATCACGAAAAGTACATTAATCTATTTTTTTGCGATACCATCATGAAAAGTGCTACATTTTCATGATGGCATCACGAAAGGTACATTAATCTATTGGTTCATGCTTCTGTCACGAAAAGTGCTACATTTTCATGATGGCGTAACGAAAAGTACATTAATCTATTTTTTTGCAATACCATCACGAAAAGCACCACATTTTAATGATGGCATCACGAAAAGTACATTAATCTATTGGTTTGTAATACCGTCACAAAGTGCCCCATTGTCATGTTGACGTCATGAAAAGTACATTAATCTATTGGTTCATGATACCGTCACAAAAAGCGCCAGATTTTCATGATGGCATCACGAAAAGTACATTAATTTATTGGTTCACGATACCGTCACGAAAAGTGCCACATTGTCATGATGGTGTCACGAAAAGTACATTAATTTATTGGTTCACGATACCGTCACGAAAAGTGCCACATTGTCATGATGGTGTCACGAAAAGTACATCAATTTATTGGTTCATGATACCTTCAAGAAAAGTGCCACAATGTCATGATGGCTTCACGAAAAGTACATTAATCTATTGGTTCATATTCCCGTCATGAAAAGCACCTCATTTTCATGATGGAGTCACGAAAAGTGCACTAATCTATTGGTTCGCAATACTGTCACAAAAACCGCCACAGTTTATGATGGCATCAGAAAAAGTACATTCATCTGTTGGTTTGTGATACCATCACAAAAATGTGGTACTTTTTGTGATGGGAGCATGAATTAATTTCGTGACAGGAACACGGAATGCGGGGTGATGTGGGGTGGTGGGGGAGAGGAGGATCTGTGGGGGTTATGGTTAGAGTTAGAAATAGTGAAATAAAATCCACATCACGAAAATGTGACTCATTTCGTGATGGGAACATGAAAAGAAGCAAAAAGCGTGAGACTGGTCTTCCCAAACACATGTACGACCTCACAGACTGTATAAATAACTGAGTTCTGAGGCTGTCAAGTCAGGACTTGTCTTTTTAGGTTTTTAGGTTTTAGGTTTCATGGTTTTAATACAGAAAGGCTTTTTCTGAGTTGAGGGAGAGACGAAGAAGTACTGATGACAGGCCAACCCAGGACTTGGGCTCCTGCTGAAGTAAACGCATGACATTGTCAGTTTGTGTGAGATTGTGCATCGTGTCTTCATGAGTATAACTGGAGGAATGGAGCTGCTCAGTTTATAGTTACTGAGTATCTATACATCTTCTGTGTCTTCTTTTGAAGGGCTAGGCAGGAGGATGTGTGGAGAGGCATATCGGGGAGCAGTGGTGGTACTTGTGCATCAAGGGTAGTTTTAAGGTAGATAAGAGGAGAAGCTGACTTTATGCATCACTGAGCAGTTGGACTGAGACACAGGATGGGCTGTCACTGTGGAGGGGAGCAGAGTTGACATCTGGCACACAACACAGGACGCCCACACATTAGGAAGAGCTACAGCCAGTTCAAAGCAACATCATCAGCCTAATTATTATTTGTAGATCAGACTAATTACAGGGTTGTGTTCTACTTGTGTCACACTGTGAATGGAAGACTTGTAGTACCTACTGTTTATTCTTCATCGATGTTCTCCTGCAAAATTGTCTAATAACAGTGATCACTGAAGCCTGCCTGCAAAACATTTGAAAATATAAAATTAAAAGAAGCTCCTTTGCAGGAGCTTCTTTTAATTTTATAAGGTCTTCCCATTAGTCTCTTGGTCTTGTTGTCAATGTCATCCCTGCATTGGTTTTCAGGTGAATTTAAGGTTGAGTGTAAGGTCTTACTGTTGGTTTGAGTGGGACTTCTCCCCAATACACTCAGGACCACTTATGCCCCAACTCTCTCTCCTTGCTGTTCCTGTGCCTTATATATATATATATATATATATATATATATATATATATATATATATATATATATATATATATATATATATATATACACTTTTTTACTGAGAGAAAAACTGTTTGACAATATAATGTGAACAAAATAATTCTTTATTTTGAGACTATAAAGAAAAAAGACAACCCTGTATGGTGGAAAAGAGGCAGAAAAAGATCAAAAACAAAATTAATTTGCAAAGTCACCCACCATAAATTCCAAAAAGTAGTTTAAATAAAATAGTACCAAATAAAAATCACACACAGAACAACCCCACCCCACCCATTATGTGGCTGCTCTGACCGAGCAGCCACATAATTCCATAAAAACACAGTGGTGAGCAGTGGCAGACAAGAGTTCAATTTGGCAACATCTGTCGTTCTGTAAAATAAGATATAAAAAGGTTGCCATTTATGAAAAAACTTCCCAGTGGATCCTCTCACAAGGTTTCTTTTAACCATTGAGAGATAGAGGGACAATTTGCTGATTTCCAATATAACAAGACAGTCCATCTCACTATCAGTGATGCAAATGCTACAATATAACTATAATGGAACTGAACTATCAGGGATCCCAAATATTGCTACCAATGGGCATGGCTGCAGAGTGAGTCCAAGAACTTTTGACATAATACCAAAGAAACTAAGCCAAAACTATGTAAGTTTGGACAAAGAAAGAACATATGATTTAAATGGCAAGGAGAGCCATTCTCTGCATTGGTGTTTATGTATTTATTTGTCTGTCTGTTAGCAGGATTACGTCAAAACTACTTCACAGATTTTGACGACATTTTCACCACACATAGATATTAGGGCACGGAAGACTCCATCAAATTTTGGAAGTCCGCCCTGCCTTCACTGCGCATGCGTCATTTCTGAGATCAGCAGCTCACCTGAGATAGAGTCTCTTCATCCAAAGCAATCAGATGGATTAACGGGATTATTAGATGACAAGTAGTGGGGCAGCATAGCAAAACAATTGTGCATTTTTTGACTAAAGCATCAGATTTGGCACACATATTCTAAATTAACTAATGTTTATTGCCAACTATAGGGCCATCCTGGAGCGGACCTCTAATGAGCCACAGGGGTGAATAAAGAATTACACAGGGGTCAAAATCATGTTGGAAAATATCATATCTCATCATAACAACTCCAAAAAGGTATAGTTTGGACTATCTATGACTGAATGTTATGGAGCTATGGGGTAAAAACAGCAAAAATGGTGACAAAGGTCAGTTTCAGTTTATACAGGGTTCAAAAATTAAAGTTGCTCCAATTTTGGTAAAAAAAGAAATACAAATTACTGGTTGAAATAAAAGGATCAAAAAATGAAATAGTTTTGCCTGGGTTGAATGCTTGGTCTCCAAAGGACAGGTCAAACAAGTTTGACGTCCATTGGATTCTATGACATGTGACATATGTTACCCCATAACATGATAACTAAGCATGACAGATGGTGCAAACTATTCATTTTTAAAATGCCGTTAACCCAACCAATAATTTGCATCATCCACCCTGCCTTCACTGTGGACCGATTTTTAGGGGGGACCATTCAGTCTGCAACACTGGATCCAGATTCTGGATCAAGATTTCACTTTAAAAAGGCTTTGAAGGGTTACATCAAAACTACTTCACCGATTCTCACCAAACTTGCACCACAGATAGATATTAGGGCATGGACTGAATTTTGGAGGTGATCCGCATCTGGATCGGGAGACATGAGAAATCTCAAACTGCTCTTGTTTTAAATTGCAACTGTAAACACATCTAGTTGCTTCATTATGTTTTAATATTACTTTGACTCAGTTTTATTCTTTTAATTTACTTTTTATTGTGTATTTAGTTCGGCAGCACATTGGTTCTCAGCTAGTTTCTTTAAATGTGTTATAAAAATTGATGGTAGCGTAGAGACGAAACATGTTTGTGCAATGGACATGGTCCAGTAAAGTTTTTTAAAAAACAGGAGAATAAGCTTGAGTGTGTGGTTATTCGTGTTATACTATATAAATTAATGACACGACTTGACTTGGCCTATGGTCCCAGAGATATGAATATCGCTGCCAAAAAGGGAAATCAATCAACAGGTTTGAGACTTTCAACACAGATACACTTCTGATGGTTAGGTCCAAGAAGTAATTGACTGACTGGACCACTGGTACTCCTGATTCAGGGCAATCACAAACCTAGATACTCTGACTCAGCTAATTTATGAAATGCCTAAATGTGTTTGTCTGCCATGTGATTGGCTGATATGATACAGTTGTCTTCAAGATAATAGCAGTGTATTTAAAAAAAAATTAGTAAAGCACAAAATTCTGATAAAAGCTTTTATTTCCATACACAGAAATGCATAGGGAACACACTGCACATTCTATTTCAAATCAAAACATGAAAACAAAATTATCAAGTTTGTGATTTCTTTACAGAACGTGAAGAAAAAGGAATATTAAGCTGTCCAATAAATAGCAGTGTCTGCATTTGTCTTTACAAACACAAACATTTATTGCATAAACTGAAAAATGCTTGAAGATTTAGTTTTCCTGTGAATCACTGAACTAATATTTAGTTGTTTCTGAGAACAGCTTCTGTGTTGCATGGAGTCAACCAACTTGTGGCATCTGTGAACAGGTATTCCATCCCAGGAGGATTGGACTATATTCAACAGTTCCTCTGCATTTCCTGGTTTTGCCTCAGAAATAGCATTTTTGATGTCACCCCACAAGTTTTCTATTGGATTAAAGTCCCAGGATTCGGCTGGCCACTCCATAATGTAAATCTTGTTGGTCTGGAACCAAGATGCTGATTGCTTTGGGGTCCTTGTCTCATCGCAACATCAATCTAAAGGGCATTTCCTCTTTGGCATAAGGCAACATGACCTCTTGAAGTTTTTCAATGTATTCAAATGGATCCATAATCCCTGGTATGTGATAAATAGGCCCGACACCACAGTATGAGAAACATCCCCATATCATGATGCTTGCACCACCATGTTTCATTGGTTTCAGTGTGCTGTGGCTTGAATTCAGTTTTGGGGGGATTGCCTGACAAACTGTCTGTGGCCCCTAGACTCCAAAAGAACAATCTTGTTTTCAACAGTTCACAAAATGTTTCTCTTTAGGCCAGTCAATGTGTTCTTTGGCAAACTGTAACCTCTTTCAGCACGTCATTTTTTTCCACAATGGGGCTTTGTGGGGGGCTTCATGCTCACAGCGTGGCTTCACATAGGCATTTTCTAGTTGTTATAGTACTCATACATAACTTTACACCTTCTTTGATTACCCTGGAGATGTTTGCCATTCTGGCTATTCTTTGAACCATTTGAATGGCGGTTTTCCATTTTCCTTCCATGTCTTTCTGGTTTTGTTGCCATTTTAAAGCATTTGAGATCATCTTAACTGAGCAGCCTATCATTTTCTGCAATTCTTTATGTATTTTACTCTCTCCAACCAACTTTTGTAATCAAAGTACGTTGTTCTTGTGAACAATGTCTGGAACAACCCATTTTACTCATTTTCAAAGAGAAATTAGGGAAAAACCCTGTTGTGTCTGATAATTTGTGAACGTTTAAGCTGGATTTTACGGTCGGAAATTGAGTTTTAGCGGAGCCGGTAAAACGCTCCACTAAAACTTATATTTGTGACTGTAGTCCAGCATTAACGTCCACAAATCATCAGACATAAGGGGGTTATTCCCATTCTAATTCAATTCCATAATTTGCACAGTTTATTTTTCTGTAAGTAATTCGGTCGGCAAAGCTTACCATAGCAACCGCGTCTTCATGCCAAACTGGAAATTCTGTGAGTAGACCCACAGATTTCTCCATCACATCAGCTGCATTGAGTAATTCTGTATCAGAATCCAGATCAATACTTTCGTATGATAGATTAAATTCACCTATTCTGACATTGTCGTCACTACACAAGTTTCTCTTGCACTCAGCTGACAGCACCACTATTGACATCTAGCCGGACGTGCGGAGTAATACATCGAATGTGAAACGGTCGAATATTTTGCCACTGTCAATGCTGACAGGGGTTTCTCTATATTGTCAATATATATTATCAAATATTAATGTCTTTACTTTGATGTACTCTCTGTGATCGGGTCTGATTCTGTTCTCTATTTTTCATATATACGAGGTCTATTAGAAAAGTATCCGACCTTATTATTTTTTTCAAAAACCATATGGATTTGAATCACGTGTGATTGCGTCAGACAAGCTTGAACCCTCGTGCGCATGCGTGAGTTTTTCCATGCCTGTCGGTTGCGTTGCTTTGCGCCATGCGGCACCGCCGCGACGCGCGGAATTCCTCCGCACGTCTGTCTCAATGTGCCGAAAAAATGCTGATGTCCACGTCTTTTCACAATTCCTGTGCTTGTCAGACGACGTCCCGGATAAAACACAGCGTCCAGTTTGGAAATGAACGGCACATTCCACTGTTCCACTGTTGTTCATTAAATTTTTTAACACCAAACAATCTAAAAACCTATTAAGATTATCTACTCCCTAGGACCTATGGTTAAACATCAAGTCTCTACCACAGACTGATAATGACTTATCATGTACAAAAAATGTGTACACACACACGCACACACACACACGCACCAATATACTGCCCCACCTAATATTTTGATGGGACATACCCAAAAATAAATCATACATGCGAGGTCTATTAGAAAAGTATCCGACCTTATTATTTTTTTCAAAAACCATATGGATTTAAATCACGTGTGATTGCGTCAGACAAGCTTGAACCCTCGTGCGCATGAGTGAGTTTTTCCATGCCTGTCGGTTGCGTCATTCGCCTGTGAGCAGGCTTTGAGTGAGGAGTGGTCCAGCCCCCTCGCCGGATTTTCATTGTCAGGAAATGGCGGAATGATTTGGGCTTTTTTTACATCAGAATTTTTTCAGAAACTGTTAGAGACTGGCAGCTGGAAACCATTAGAAAAATTTATCTGGCTTTCGGTGAAAATGTTACGGGCTTGGTAGAGAATAAGGAGTGTTACTGTCGCTTTAAGGACGGCCCCAGCGGCTGTGGGGTGCGCCGCGCTGCGAAGCCGCCATCGACAAGCTGAAAGACCATTTCATTTCTAAACGGATGGCTGTCTGGATCCGTGACCATCGTGTGCCATTTCTCTGGTTATCACAAGAGCTGGACATCAACCATTTTCTGGCAGATTTCACTTTTAACAAGAGATTTTGTCATGGAAAGCCGAGCGGAGGCTTCGCGCGTCACGATGGATTCGCTACTGGAGCGACACAAAACCACCTCCCTTTTGGTCTCACAGGACGGCTTTGAGATGGCATTCAGACAGCTGTCGGTGGTTTTTCCATGGAGTGATTATCCGAGAAATTGTGGATGTGCCTGGACATGCCAGAACATGTCCCGTGAGGCTTCATCACGGCGTTGCTGTGCGCCATGCGGCACCGCCGCGACGCGCGGAATTCCTCCGCACGTCTGTCTCAATGTGCCAAAAAAGTGCTGATGTCCACGTCTTTTCACAATTCCTGTGCTAGTCAGACGACGTCCCAGATAAAACACAGTGTCCAGTTTGGAAATGAACGGCACATTCCACTGTTACAGGAGTTTTTGTCATGGAAAGAGGAGCGGAGGCTTTGCCAGAGAAATGGCACACGATTCTCACGGATCCAGACAGCCTTCCGTTTAGAAATGAAATGGTCGTTCAGCCTGTCGATGGCGGCTTCGGAGCAAGGCGCGCCCCACAGCCGCTGGGGGCTGTCCTTAAAGCGACAGTAACACTCCTTATTTTCTACCAAGCCCGTAACATTTTCACCGAAAGCCAAATAAATTTTTCTAATGGTTTCCAGCTGCCAGTCTCTAACAGTTTCTGAAAAAATTCTAATGGAAAAAAAGCCCAAATCATTCCGCCATTGAAAATCTGGCAAGGGGGCTGGACCACTCCTCACTCAAAGCCTGCTCACAGGTGAATGACGCAACCGACAGGCGTGGAAAAACTCACGCATGCACACGAGGGTTCAAGCTTGTCTGACGCAATCACACGTGATTCAAATCCATATGGTTTTTGAAAAAAATAATAAGGTCGGATACTTTTCTAATAGACCTCGTATATAGTAACATTCATTCTCAGAGGCGTGTGAAATCACTTCGAGCAGAGGTCTAAAACTTGACAACATTTTCCAAGCTTCCTTCAGCTTGTGATCTTCATGAAATCTCTATCCACAAAGGTGCTACTTCAGATGTGCAGCAGGTGTAACCCATATGTAGATTCAAACCTGCATTTGAATCCTGCTCATGATATGTCTTTCCTAGGAAAAGACAATCTGCATTGTTCCAGTCTAGCCAGGGTACTGGCCTTGGCAGAGGAAGCAACCTGCATCAGACTGGTATCTTGTCCAAGGGAATTAGTACAACTTCATCCACAGGCTGTAGAATCTAGCGATAATCATGGGCACCAACAGGCCTCAGGGAAGAAGGACTTACTTCTTCATTTCAGGTGAATAGGATGTGCAACAACGGTTCTTCCAGACTCTGCTTCACAGAGTTTCCATCAAATCAAATCAAATCAATTTTATTTATATAGCTCCAAATCACAACAAACAGTTGCCCCAAGGCACCTTATATTGTAAGGCAAGGCCATACAATAATTATGGAAAAACCCCAACGGTCAAAATGACCCCATGTGAGCAAGCACCCGGCAACAGCGGGAAGGAACCCCCCCCCCCCCCCAACAGGAAGAACCCCCCAGCAGAACCAGGTCCAGGGAGGGGCAGTCCTCTGCTGGGACTGGTTGGGGCTGAGGGAGAGAACCAGGAAAAAGACATGCTGTGGAGGGGAGCAGAAATCAATCACTAATGATTAAATGCAGAGTGGTGCATACAGAGCAAAAAGAGAAAGAAACACTCAGTGCATCATGGGAACCCCCCAGCAGTCTAAGTCTATAGCAGCATAACTAAGGGATGGCTCAGGGTCACCTGATCCAGCTCTAACTATAAGATTTAGCAAAAAGGAAAGTTTTAAGCCTAATCTTAAAAGTAGAGAGGGTGTCTGTCTCCCTGATCTGAATTGGGAGCTGGTTCCACAGGAGAGGAGCCTGAAAGCTGAAGGCTCTGCCTCCCATTCTACTCTTACAAACCCTAGGAACTACAAGTAAGCCTGCAGTCTGAGAGCGAAGCGCTCTATTGGGGTGATATGGTACTATGAGGTCCCTAAGATAAGATGGGACCTGATTATTCAAAACCTTATAAGTAAGAAGAAGAATTTTAAATTCTATTCTAGAATTAACAGGAAGCCAATGAAGAGAGGCCAATATGGGTGAGATATGCTCTCTCCTTCTAGTCCCTGCTAGCACTCTAGCTGCAGCATTTTGAATTAACTGAAGGCTTTTCAGGGAACTTTTAGGACAACCTGATAATAATGAATTACAGTAGTCCAGCCTAGAGGAAATAAATGCATGAATTAGTTTTTCAGCATCACTCTGAGACAAGACCTTTCTAATTTTAGAGATATTGCGCAAATGCAAAAAAAGCAGTCCTACATATTTGTTTAATATGCGCATTGAATGACATATCCTGATCAAAAATGACTCCAAGATTTCTCACAGTATTACTAGAGGTCAGGGTAATGCCATCCAGAGTAAGGATCTGGTTAGACACCATGTTTCTAAGATTTGTGGGGCCAAGTACAATAACTTCAGTTTTATCTGAGTTTAAAATCAGGAAATTAGAGGTCATCCATGTCTTTATGTCTGTAAGACAATCCTGCAGTTTAGCTAATTGGTGTGTGTCCTCTGGCTTCATGGATAGATAAAGCTGGGTATCATCTGCGTAACAGTGAAAATTTAAGCAATACCATCTAATAATACTGCCTAAGGGAAACATGTATAAAGTGAATAAAATTGGTCCTAGCACAGAACCTTGTGGAACTCCATAATTAACCTTAGTCTGTGAAGAAGATTCCCCATTTACATGAACAAATTGTAATCTATTAGATAAATATGATTCAAACCACCGCAGCGCAGTGCCTTAATACCTATGGCATGCTCTAATCTCTGTAATAAAATTTTATGGTCAACAGTATCAAAAGCAGCACTGAGGTCTAACAGAACAAGCACAGAGATGAGTCCACTGTCTGAGGCCATAAGAAGATCATTTGTAACCTTCACTAATGCTGTTTCTGTACTATGATTAATTCTAAAACCTGACTGAAACTCTTCAAATAGACCATTCCTCTGCAGATGATCAGTTAGCTGTTTTACAACTACCCTTTCAAGAATTTTTGAGAGAAAAGGAAGGTTGGAGATTGGCCTATAATTAGCTAAGATAGCTGGGTCAAGTGATGGATTTTTAAGTAATGGTTTAATTACTGCCACCTTAAATGCCTGTGGTACATAGCCAACTAATAAAGATAGATTGATCATATTTAAGATCGAAGCATTAATTAATGGTAGGCCTTCCTTGAGCAGCCTGGTAGGAATGGGGTCTAATAGACATGTTGATGGTTTGGAGGAAGTAACTAATGAAAATAACTCAGACAGAACAATCAGAGAGAAAGAGTCTAACCAAATACCGGCATCACTGAAAGCAGCCAAAGATAACGATACATCTTTGGGATGGTTATGAGTAATTTTTTCTCTAATAGTTAAAATTGTATTAGCAAAGAAAGTCATGAAGTCATTACTAGTTAAAGTTAAAGGAATACTCAGCTCAATAGAGCTCTGACTCTGTCAGCCTGGCTACAGTGCTGAAAAGAAACCTGGGGTTGTTCTTATTTTCTTCAATTAGTGATGAGTAGTAAGATGTCCTAGCTTTAAGGAGGGCTTTTTATAGAGCAACAGACTCTTTTTCCAGGCTAAGTGAAGATCTAAATTAGTGAGACGCCATTTCCTCTCCAACTTACAGGTTATCTGCTTTAAGCTGCGAGTTTGTGAGTTTTACCACGGAGTCAGGCACTTCTGATTTAAAGCTCTCTTTTTCAGAGGAGCTACAGCATCCAAAGTTGTCTTCAATGAGGATGTAAAACTATTGATGAGATACTCTATCTCACTTACAGAGTTTAGGTAGCTACTCTGCACTGTGTTGGTATATGGCATTAGAGAACATAAAGAAGGAATCATATCCTTAAACCTAGTTACAGCGCTTTCTGAAAGACTTCTAGTGTAATGAAACTTATTCCCCACTGCTGGGTAGTCCATCAGAGTAAATGTAAATGTTATTAAGAAATGATCAGACAGAAGGGAGTTTTCAGGGAATACTGTTAAGTCTTCAATTTCCATACCATAAGTCAGAACATTTACATTTTGAGCAAAGCCAACTGAGTCTAATAATAGATTAAATGCAGTGTTGAGGCTGTCATTCTCAGCATCTGTGTGGATGTTAAAATCGCCCACTATAATTATCTTATCTGAGCTAAGCACTAAGTCAGACAAAAGGTCTGAAAATTCACAGAGAAACTCACAGAAACGACCAGGTGGACGATAGATAATAACAAATATAACTGGTTTTTGGGACTTCCAATTTGGATGGACAAGACTAAGAGTCAAGCTTTCAAATGAATTAAAGCTCTGTCTGGGTTTTTGATTAATTAATAAGCTGGAATGGAAGATTGCTGCTAATCCTCCGCCTCGGCCCGTGCTACGAGCATTCTGGCAGTTAGTGTGACTCGGGGGTGTTGACTCATTTAAACTAATATATTCATCCTGCTGTAACCAGGTTTCTGTAAGGCAGAATAAATCAATATGTTGATCAATTATTATATCATTTACTAACAGGGATTTAGAAGAGAGAGACCTAATGTTTAATAGACCACATTTAACTGTTTTAGTCTGTGGTGCAGTTGAAGGTGCTATATTAGTTTTTCTTTTTGAATTTTTATGCTTAAATAGATTTTTGCTGGTTATTGGTGGTCTGGGAGCAGGCACCGTCTCTACGGGGATGGGGTAATGAGGGGATGGCAGGGGAAGAGAAGCTGCAGAGAGGTGTGTAAGACTACAACTCTGCTTCCTGGTCCCAACCCTGGATAGTCACGGTTTGGAGGATTTAAGAAAATTGGCCAGATTTCTAGAAATGAGAGCTGCTCCATCCAAAGTGGGATGGATGCCGTCTCTCCTAACAAGACCAGGTTTTCCCCAGAAGCTTTGCCAATTATCTATGAAGCCCACCTCATTTTTTGGACACCACTCAGACAGCCAGCAATTCAAGGAGAACATGCGGCTAAACATGTCACTCCCGGTCAGATTGGGGAGGGGCCCAGAGAAAACTACAGAGTCCAATATTGTTTTTGCAAAGTTACACACCGATTCAATGTTAATTTTAGTGACCTCCGATTGGCGTAACCGGGTGTCATTACTGCCGACGTGAATTACAATCTTACCAAATTTACGCTTAGCCAGCAGTTTCAAATTTCCTTCAATGTCGCCTGCTCTGGCCCCCGGAAGACAATTGACTATGGTTGCTGGTGTCGCTAACTTCACATTTCTCAAAACAGAGTCGCCAATAACCAGAGTTTGATCCTCGGCCGGTGTGTCGTCGAGTGGGGAAAAACGGTTAGAAATGTGAATGGGTTGGCGGTATACACGGGGCTTCTGTTTAGGGCTACGCTTCCTCCTCACAGTCACCCAGTCAGCCTGCTTTCCCGGCTGCTCGGGATCTGCTGGAAGGGAACTAACGGCGGCTAAGCTACCTTGGTCCGCACCGACTACAGGGGCCTGGCTAGCTGTAGAATTTTCCACGGTGCGGAGCCGAGTCTCCAATTCGCCCAGCCTGGCCTCCAAAGCTACGAATAAGCTACACTTATTACAAGTACCATTACTGCTAAAGGAGGCCGAGGAATAACTAAACATTTCACACCCAGAGCAGAAAAGTGCGGGAGAGACTGGAGAAGCCGCCATGCTAAATCAGCTAAGAGCTAGTAGCTGCGCTAAGCTAGCGGATTCCTAAAAACACACAAAGTGAATAATGTGTAAATAATTTAGAGGTGATTCAGCAGAGGGAGTGCTTTAGTTAAGGCACGTGAAGATTACACTGTGAAACAAATCGTTATCTAGTTAACTAGATCAATCTAACTGCGCAGATTAAACAGCTAACAGATACAGAAAAACACAGCTGTGCTCCGGAACAGGAAGTGATACAATACCACAGTGAGAGCCAACCACCAGGCAAGCAAGTAACAGTTTCCATGTTACTTTTGCAAGCATAACCACTGAATTGTCTTGTTGGAGGATTAGTCCACAAAGCCAACTGTGCGTCTCCTTTATAGACCAGCTCAGGCACCATGTAAGATGATCATGTGTTTCACCACTCACTGTGGTACTAACTGGTAGTTGGCCAATAAGTGTTGCATTGACTATCCCAGAACACTGTGGCCACTATCTTGTTGAGAAACACTGGTTTTCTACGGCACAGATTCCTATTTGCTGTCTGGGTTGTATAACTCTGTTTCATTGCAGAATCATCTTGGGTGTGATTAAAATTGCACAGCTTATGGTCACAGTGGTAGTGAGTGAATATTATTGGTATTAATCTTACACAAACCTCAGACACGTTTAAATGATAAAGGAGGATATTTTCATGACTTGTTTTTTTTCATTATTCATTTTAATTCTATGTACATTTTTAAATGATATGGCCCTTCATTTAATCAGAATCAGAATCAGAAGAAGTTTATTGCCATTGCCAGTGAACAGGATTCACAGACTAGGAATTTGCTTCGGTACAATGGTGCAACATTAAGAAGAGATAAAATGCTAGGATAAAATATAACGTATGTGTCAAAATAAGATAAAATATAAGATAAAAAAAGAAATATGAAATATGAAAGACTGTGTGCAACAGAGAAACAGAAAAAACAGTGCAGTGGGAGGAGTGCAATTAGAAACCAAAGTACATTGTCTAAAGTGACCCGTGATAAAATGATAAAGTGACAGAGTTAAGCTTAAGGTGACTGAGTTATGAAGTGTTCATGAGTCTAACGGCAGAGGGGAAGAAACTGTTCTTATGGTGTGAGGTTCTGGTCCGGATGGACCATAGCTTCCTGCCCGAGGGGAGTGGTTTGAACAGACCGTGAGCAGGGTGAGAAGGGTCAGCTGTGATCCGACCTGCTCGGCCCAGAGTCCTGGAGACGTGCAGGTCGTGGAGAGATGGAAGGCTACAGCCGATTACCTTCTCAGCAGAGGCCACAATTTAGTAAAAGGATGGGGCCAACATCATCAACTGTACTCTTGTGTTCATGAATTCTTTATTGTAGCTCAACCTCAAGAGGCAAAAACCTAATAATTACAGCTCATTTCTGTCCATTTCTTATGAATGTCCATGGGTTCCCAGCAGTACAAACGCCACACTACAAATGGAGTGCTACGTACATCTCAGATTACCCACATACTAAAAGTTAAGCTATTGTTCCACAAACTGTATTTGACTCAAACTTTTTGTGCAGCACTGGGTGGGCGGGGATCTTTAATTGTACTGTAATTTAATTGTACTTCCTTATATCAAGTCAAGGACTGGCACAATAATTGATATATTGACTTATTCAATGAACACGATCATTTTGCTGGCCTCAGTATATCAATACATTGCCTTTTACATGCACATTTGTTCGCACATTTGTTATTCCAGTGAGTCACGCTACTTTTTTGTCCCTCTCAGCCTGCCGTCTGCAGGAGGGCGTTGTGGGCTCAGCCTGCTCTGTGCAATGCACTCTGCTCACACACACACACACACACACACACACACACACACACACACACACACACACACACACACACACACACACACACACACACACACACACACACACACACACACAGAGTGAAGAGCATGCCACAGTACACAGCATGATTATTTCCAGAAAGAGTACACAGACTTGGTTTCAAAGCCTAATTCCACAGCTCCGGTGTGGAAACAGTTCAGACTGAAGTTGAATGAGTGAGGAGAACACAACACAAATGAGCTGGTATGTCATCTGTGCTTGACAACAGTGGCAAAGAAACCTGGAAATACAGCCAACCTGAAAATGCACCTTAAATGTCACCATCCCATCCAGTTTTCCCAACTGGTAACATGAAGAACAGACATGGCAAGACCCCCCACCTCCCTTGCACAAAGGAGGAATTGTATGCCACTCATGGAAAATCGGAGCCGCCTCGAACATACAGCAGTCACCACAACCATTCGGGCACAGCGCATGCATTCTACCTTTGCGTGACACTCACAGAGGAAACCCATTCGAACAGCGGATAGATGAGGTCACACTGCCATCTGATCGTGTTTGCAGCATTCGCACGGCGTGTCAAACTCAGGATGGACATATCGTGCCGCGGCTGAGGAGCTGCATGAAATCATCGGCCATGTCGAAACATTGCCGAATGGCCGAATCGAGGCAGCGTTCACATCAGCAGTCAAATGTAGGTGAATCCCGGATGAATGGTCATTCGACCCACTCTCACTCTCACAGTCACAGTCAGTCAACTCCAGGTGCCACCCACAAACATCCAACACCACTCATGGAGCACTTAGAAAATGCAGGGCTATTCACACAGCTGGCACGAGAGTAGAGTGCAGGTGACCACATTCGAGCTGGCTGTGCGAATGGCCCACATTTTCTAAGTACCCCACAAGTGTGCTGCTACAAAGCAACACAAATGGCATACAAGTGTGCACCCCCCCAACACAAATGGCATGCGAGTGTGTTGCCCCCCTCCACCATGATCCAACATTGTCAGGTGCAGCTGAGGTGGCCAGAGTGCGATCGCTGTCCAGCGCAGTGCGCATATGGACAGCTGTCATGTCCACTGGAACAGCTGACCACTGTGTACTCGCAATTCAGCTGGAGAACACATATCATGAAATGAACAACATGAACAACACTCCACACAATGCACATGTGTGGGCTGGCTATCATGCTCTCATGACATGCTGATAATTATGTACAGACAAGATCACAATGGGACCGGCCAGCCACGTCTGAGCGTGCACAGCATGGTGTGAACTTATTTACCAGACAGCCGGCCAGGCTAATGTCACTCCCACCATGTAAATTGTAGTCTACATGACAGACAGAAAGAGTGGAAAATAAATAAAAACATATTTACGATAAGGGGAAAGGTGTGAATTCATTCATGTGCGATTGATTTGCTCATAGCGCTGTGGACACACAGGGCGTCTCAGCTGATCATTGGCCAGCGACTCACTGTCAGCTGGAACTGACAGTGAGTCAGTGCATGTGATGTGTTAAATTAAGTAATAAATTATTATAAATAAATTAAATAAATACAACAATAATTACATACATATTTATATAACAAATACATAAAATAACTAATCATAGAACAAAGGAACAGGGAGTGAGACTTTTTTTCTGTGAGCTGAGTTGGTCCGCAGAGGTAGGCATGTCCACCGCAGCCACAGCTGTTGAGCACTGTGTCCTCACAAGTCACAGCTGGGGAACACATTTGTGCACTCCACCATGAAGTGCCTGCATTGGCATGCTGTCTTCACGTGGAAATACATAGAAAGACATATTGGCTTTGCAACGCAGTCAGCAGCAGGAGCGTCAGTGCGCACATCACCAGCCAGACTGCCCCATGTGAAAATATCCATCTGATCATGTTAACATTCAGCTGGCAATTCAAATGTCACGTCCACCACATGAGTTATGGTCCACATGACACAGTGTCCGTTGGCGTGCTACTTGCTGGACAGCTGGACACACGGGGCCGGCTGGACATGCAGAGCCGGCTGATGTGGTCATGATATGAGCGCACTGCTTCATTCATGTCAGTTTATTATTTTGTTTACATGCATGACCACGGGCCATGTACAGAGGAACAGGAGGATGATACTTGTATTGTCCACTCTTTATAATAGGAATTAAATATTAGAAATTGCGGTGTTTTATTTGTGTGCATGTGTGTGTGTGTTTTTGTTTGTTTTTTTTACAGTGAGAACAGATTCATGACCAGTAACATGATTGTGTTACATTTAAACACTGCATTCATTGGTCCTATAATGATTGGAATCTGTGCTCTCACATTATTTTGTGATTCCATATTTTTGTTGATTTATGTACATATATCCAGCATCTAATTGCTCCACTGCTATGGAAGCGCGATGTGGTGTCACACTTTCCACGTACTCGCACTGTGTCCATGTGCGCACACACGATCGTGCATGAACCGTTGCCAGCTGCAGGACTGACCGTGTGTCCCTCCCAACAGCAGGTGGAACTTTCAGATCACCAAATTGGGTTTTTTAGCTCTTTTTCAGCCGGTTTCTGCTTCTTTTGCCCAACTCTGTGTTATGTGTGAAGGGGCCTTACGATTTTCCCAGGCATCTCGCAATGTCAAATGCTCAGGACCCGGAGACGTGAACTTCAGTGCTGAGATAGTAAATTAATGTCTCTACAAGTTCAGCACTTTCACCACAAACATATACACTTCTGATTGCAGTGTCTAGGAAGTCATTAAAAAATTGGAATTTTAGTCTTAATCCAGGACAAACACAAAGCCAGACACTCCGATTCCTCACTCAGCTTCTCAAGTGCTGCAATCAGGTAATCCATTCACTCCACAAAGATCACAGCAATGTCCATGAAGTCAAGGTCAGTGATATAAATCATATAAATCATATAAATTTATATAAACAATTCAAGTAACCATTTAAAGCTTTACCTGGGTATTCACAGTGACCAAGTTACAGCACCCTGTTGGGCAACAGCACCAGTGGTGGTCATTGTTAACCAGCGCCTCGACCGATCCAGTATGGAAAATTGATGTTTAGTCTGCATGGTTGGGTTGTCTTGTTTTATGCTGGATGCCCTTCCTGACGCAACCCTACTCATTTATCTGGCTGCACACCCCATACAGTAGTGTTCAGAATAATAGTAGTGCTATGTGACTAAAAAGATTAATCCAGGTTTTGAGTATATTTCTTATTGTTACATGGGAAACAAGGTACCAGTAGATTCAGTAGATTCTCACAAATCCAACAAGACCAAGCATTCATAATATGCACACTCTTAAGGCTATGAAATTGGGCTATTAGTAAAAAAAAAAAGTAAAAAAAAAAGTAGAAAAGGGGGTGTTCACAATAATAGTAGTGTGGCATTCAGTCAGTGAGTTCGTTAATTTTGTGGAACAAACAGGTGTGAATCAGGTGTCCCCTGTGTAAGGATGAAGCCAGCACCTGTTGAACATGCTTTTCTCTTTGAAAGCCTGAGGAAAATGGGATGTTCAAGACATTGTTCAGAAGAACAGCGTAGTTCGATTAAAAAGTTGATTGGAGAGGGAAAAACGTATACGCAGGTGCAAAAAATTATAGGCTGTTCATCTACAATGATCTCCAATGCTTTAAAATGGACAAAAAAACCAGAGACGCGTGAAAGAAAATGGAAAACAACCATCAAAATGGATAGAACAATAAACAGAATGGCAAAGGCTCAACCATTGATCAGCTCCAGGATGATCAAAGACAGTCTGGAGTTACCTGTAAGTGCTGTGACAGTTAGAAGACACCTGTGTGAAGCTAATTTATTTGCAAGAATCCCCCGCAATGTCCCTCTGTTAAATAAAAGACGTGCAGAAGAGGTTACAATTTGCCAAAGAACACATCAACTGGCCTAAAGAGAAATGGAGGAATATGTTTGGACTGATGAGAGTAAAATTGTTCTTTTTGGGTCCAAGGGCTGCAGACAGTTTGTGAGACGACCCCCAAACTCTGAATTCAAGCCACAGTTCACAGTGAAGACAGTGAAGCATGGTGGTGCAAGCATCATGAGTTGGGCATGTTTCTCCTACTATGGTGTTGGGCCTACATATCGCATACCAGGTATCATGGATCAGTTTGGATATGTCAAAATACTTGAAGAGGTCATGTTGCCTTATGCTGAAGACGACATGCCCTTGAAATGGGTGTTTCAACAAGACAATGACCCCAAGCACATTAGTAAACGAGCAAAATCTTGGTTCCAAACCAACAAAATTAATGCCTCGCAGATGTGAGGAAATCATGAAAAACTGTGGTTATACAACTAAATACTAGTTTAGTGATTCACAGGATTGCTAAAAAAGCAGTTTGAACATAATAGTTTTGAGTTTGTAGCGTCAACAGCAGATGCTACTATTATTGTGAACACCCCCTTTTCTACTTTTTTTTACTAATAGCCCAATTTCATAGCTTTAAGAGTGTGCATATCATGAATGCTTGGTCTTGTTGGATTTGTGAGAATCTACTGAATCTACTGGTAGCTTGTTTCCCGTGTAACAATAAGAAATATACTCAAAACCTGGATTAATCTTTTTAGTCACATAGCACTACTATTATTCTGAACACTACTGTAAGTGTGTATGCAGGCAAACCCACTGATTTTGGAATCTGACTTCACTCTGGAATGCCACTTCAGGCACACTCTGGCTCAGCTCATCATTGCTACAGTGTCTGTCTGAGACAAAACAGTATTCACGTTTTGGGCATTCCCCAATCTCACTGTACATTTCTCTAATCTCGCTGTACATTTTGTATAATGACAATAAAGGGCATTCTATTCTACTCCATCACAACATAATGACCCCCGACACGCCACCATGCCTCTCTTAAGAGAGATGTGTCAAAACCAAGTTACCACAAGGTCCCATGCCACATAACTGACAGCAGAAAACTGAGCTAAGCAAAAGCCATGTACAAACAAAGAAAGACATTTCTATATATACACCCGGTATCACCACGAACCAGCTTGGACACAAAACCAACACACCACTGTGTTTCTTCACGGGAAAGCAGTGTCAGCCTGGAAGAGCTGTGTCTTATGATAGCAATGTAAATTACAGAAGTAGCCCTGCATCTGCTCACTGTCGACACAATGACAGTGCACTGGAACCGTCACTACCACAATGTTTTTTTCTTGGTTTTCCTATTTATTGTTAGAATTTGTTACCAGGGGAATCGTAAGAAAAGCTGCAATATATTGTACTATGATTTGATATACCACCAGAATTCATTATATATCGACTAGAATAGCAATGAATGATTATGATATGTTTAGTTTATTTGATGATGATAACGCTCTGCCTAATTAAGTTTTATGAGTGATTGACTGTTTTGCTTACAAAATGCTACAGTAAAAAAAAACCCTGAGGGCCCCTTCACACATAGTACAAATGTGGTCGAACTGTGCATGAAGTGCGCATGAAGCAGGAAGCGTATGCAATACGTGTAAAATCGTGGCTGCCGCCAATGCCTCGTGCACCTGTTGCTACAACTATTTGCAAACACCAGCAGCTGATAGACAGAGTTTGTCCTGTGAGAGCCCATTTGATCCCTCTCGCGGCAAGTGTCAGCCAAATTCAGGTCACACACACGAACATCTACACCGTTCACTTGGCACTAAGAAAATGTGTGGCCATTTGCGCTATTAGCATGAAAACAGTCAGCAGACGATCACTTTCGAGCCGGTGGTGAAATCTGTCTAAGTGCCCCCACGACTGTGAAGTTGCCAAGTGCGTGCCAGAGTGTCGGCTCCCCCCACTACACATGTGTTTCGCCCCCCCCCCCCCCCCCCCCCCCGATCACAGAGTGACGCCTTGGTTTGTGCGCTGAACGGAGGGGGGCATGGCTGACTGCCAACAGCAATTGAGACATCTCTAGTCCTGGATGTCACAGCTGCAGAACACCGTGTTTTGACAGACACATGCGTGTGCATGCTTGCTGTCCTCACGTGGAAATACATAAAAACATATATCGCTTTTGCAACAGGCTGGAGAGCAAGCACATTGACAGGCTGCCCCAGCTGAAACGGACCGTCAGTTCATGTGGACACGCAGCAGACGATCTGAATGTCACGTCTGTCTCAAAGGACACACGTGTTGGGCCGGACATGCGCGCAGGCTGGGCCTGACACGCATGTCCTGTGAGCGGCGCGCCACAGGAACATATGACAAGCCAACAGTGCGACAAATACTCCACTTTTAGTCACATATCAGCAGAAATACACCGTAACAAATGCAGTTTGGTCAGTTATCACGGCACTTTTTTCTCTTTTTTTAAAAAATACGTTTATCTGCTTGTTGATTTTAGCCATTTCACGCACCTGTTATAAGACAGTGATTGTGGCGCAGTGGTAAAGTTTCCAGCTGATAATCAGAGCTCTTGTAAATTGCAGGTTCGAATCCCACGAGTGGCATTTATTTTTTATTTATTTATTTGTTTTTTATTTTCTCCACATCAGCGGCGCGATGTGGTGCACCACGTCCCAGCTGGTTACACTGTGATTCTGCTTGCATGACACCAACAGCACAGCGGGATCGTTCACTCCTGCCCGTCGGCTCGATGTTTTTCTGGTTCGCCCATACAAGCTGTTCCACCATGATTCACCCTGATTTGTACTTATTTGTACTATGTGAAGGGGTCTTAATATATAGTGCATCTGGAAAGTATTGACAGCGCTTCACTTTTCCACATTTTATTATGTTACAGACTTATTCCAAAATCGAGTAAATTCATTTTTTTTCCCCTCAAAATTCTACTCCCAACACCCTAATAATGTCAACACAGAAAAAAGTTTTTTTTTCAAATGTATTAAAACTAAAAAACTAAGAAATTACATGTTCATAAATATTCACACCCTTTGCACAATACTTTGTTGATGCACCTTTGGCAGCAATTACAGCCTCAAGTCTTCTGGAATATGATGCCACAAGCTTGGTGCACCTATCTTTGAGCAGTTTTGCTCATTCCTCTTTGCAGCACCTCTCAAGCTCCATCAGGTTGGATGGGTAGCGTCGGTACACAGAGTTGTTCTGAAGACACTCCTTTGATATCCTGGCTGTGTGCTTAGGGTCACTGCCCTGCTGAAAGATGAACAGTCACCCTAGTCTGAGGTCAAGAGTGCTCTGGAGCAGGTTTTCATCCAGGATGTCTCTGTACATTGCTGCATTCATCTTTCCCTCAATCCTGACTAGTCTCCCAGTTCCTGCCACTGAAAAACATCCCCACAGCATGATGCTGCAACCACCATGTTTCACTGTACAGATGGTGCCTGGTTTCCTCCAAACATGATGCCTGGCATTCATGCCATAGAGTTCAATCTTTATCTCATCAGACCAGAGAATTTTGTTTCTCATGGTCTGAGAGTCCTTCAGGTGCCTTTTGGCAAAATCCAGGTGGGCTGGTGTGTGACTTTTACAAAGAAGTGTACTACCATACAGGCCTGATTGGCGGATTGCAGCAGAGATGGTTGTCCTTCTGGGAGGTTCTCTTCTCTCCACAGAGGAAAGCTGGAGCTCTGACAGAGTGACCATCGGGTTCTTGGTCACCTCCCTGACTAAGGCCCTTCTCCTCTGATTGCTCAGTTGTGAGTTGAATTTTGACGGGAAAAATTAATTTACTCCATTGTAGAATAAGTGTTGTGTGGGCCGCCAGAAGAGGAGGTACTGCTGGCCCACCACCAGAGGGCGCCCTGTCTGGAGTGCGGGCTCCAGGCACCAGAGGGCGCAGCCGCCTCACAGGAGCAGCCTGGGTGACAGCTGTCACGCATCACCTGCAACAGCTGTTACCAATCATCTGATCGGCAGGAGTATATCAGCAGGACGATGTCTCCACCTCTTTGCCGAGATATCGTTCTACCTGGAAGGTAACGTGCTCAGCTGACTGGTTAACAGTGATCTTTTGTGACTTTTGTGAGTTGTTTAGCTGACTCCTTTTCCAACGAGTGGTGGAGGTAGTTTTCCTGCCGTGCGGATTCCTGGGTGCAGACGCACCCACATTTAATTGTTCCTTTGTTCCTCGCCAGCAGTACCAGGTCCGACACGCGAAGGCAGTGGCCACCTGGGAGTTCGGGACTTGGCGGTTCCAGTATTCCAGGGGTCTGGTGGCGGAGGAAATCGTGTGTGGTTCCGGTTCTGCTTTGGACAGGCGTCTCCTATCTTCGAGCCTGCCCACATGACACCTTTGTGAATTGACACCTGTCTATTGTTGTAATCTGTTGTATTTGTTGTGCACATTCACAACAGTAAAGTGTTGTTATTTGACCTACTCCATTGTCCGTTCCTTCTGGGAGGTTCTCTTCTCTCCACAGAGGAAAGCTGGAGCTCTGACAGAGTGACCATCGGGTTCTTGGTCACCTCCCTGACTAAGGCCCTTCTCCTCTGATTGCTCAGTTGTGAGTTGAATTTTGACGGGAAAAATTAATTTACTCCATTGTAGAATAAGTGTTGTGTGGGCCGCCAGAAGAGGAGGTACTGCTGGCCCACCACCAGAGGGCGCCCTGTCTGGAGTGCGGGCTCCAGGCACCAGAGGGCGCAGCCGCCTCACAGGAGCAGCCAGGGTGACAGCTGTCACGCATCACCTGCAACAGCTGTTACCAATCATCTGATCGGCAGGAGTATATCAGCAGGACGACGTCTCCACCTCTTTGCCGAGATATCGTTCTACCTGGAAGGTAACGTGCTCAGCTGACTGGTAAACAGTGATCTTTTGTGACTTTTGTGAGTTGTTTAGCTGACTCCTTTTCCAACGAGTGGTGGAGGTAGTTTTCCTGCCGTGCGGATTCCTGGGTGCAGACGCACCCACATTTAATTGTTCCTTTGTTCCTCGCCAGCAGTACCAGGTCCGACACGCGAAGGCAGTGGCCACCTGGGAGTTCGGGACTTGGCGGCTCCAGTATTCCCGGGGTCTGGTGGCGGAGGAAATCGTGTGTGGTTCCGGTTCTGCTTTGGACAGGCGTCTCCTATCTTCGAGCCTGCCCACACGACACCTTTGTGAATTGACACCTGTCTATTGTTGTAATCTGTTGTATTTGTTGTGCACATTCACAACAGTAAAGTGTTGTTATTTGACCTACTCCATTGTCCGTTCCTTCTGGGAGGTTCTCTTCTCTCCACAGAGGAAAGCTGGAGCTCTGACAGAGTGACCATCGGGTTCTTGGTCACCTCCCTGACTAAGGCCCTTCTCCTCTGATTGCTCAGTTGTGAGTTGAATTTTGACGGGAAAAATTAATTTACTCCATTGTAGAATAAGTGTTGTGTGGGCCGCCAGAAGAGGAGGTACTGCTGGCCCACCACCAGAGGGCGCCCTGTCTGGAGTGCGGGCTCCAGGCACCAGAGGGCGCAGCCGCCTCACAGGAGCAGCCAGGGTGACAGCTGTCACGCATCACCTGCAACAGCTGTTACCAATCATCTGATCGGCAGGAGTATATCAGCAGGACGACGTCTCCACCTCTTTGCCGAGATATCGTTCTACCTGGAAGGTAACGTGCTCAGCTGACTGGTAAACAGTGATCTTTTGTGACTTTTGTGAGTTGTTTAGCTGACTCCTTTTCCAACGAGTGGTGGAGGTAGTTTTCCTGCCGTGCGGATTCCTGGGTGCAGACGCACCCACATTTAATTGTTCCTTTGTTCCTCGCCAGCAGTACCAGGTCCGACACGCGAAGGCAGTGGCCACCTGGGAGTTCGGGACTTGGCGGCTCCAGTATTCCCGGGGTCTGGTGGCGGAGGAAATCGTGTGTGGTTCCGGTTCTGCTTTGGACAGGCGTCTCCTATCTTCGAGCCTGCCCACACGACACCTTTGTGAATTGACACCTGTCTATTGTTGTAATCTGTTGTATTTGTTGTGCACATTCACAACAGTAAAGTGTTGTTATTTGACCTACTCCATTGTCCGTTCATTTGCGCCCCCTGTTGTGGGTCCCTGTACCTACACTTTCTCAACAGGATATCTCGGCCAGGGTCATGGATCCCGAGGGGCGTCAACCGGCTGTTGAACGGCCAATGGAAGAACAGGGCGCACAGGAGGAGGAATGATCGGTGAGTTGCAGCGGATCCTCACCGCTTTCACGGCTCGGTTGGATTTAATGACCGAGCAGAACGTCCTCCTTAACCGCAGGGTGGAGGCTCTCGCCGCGCAGGTGGAAGCGCGCCCTCAGGGCGCTGCTGCGGCTCTTCCTCCTGTCGACCCTGTGCGTAACAGTGACGTTCCACAGGTCGTTCAACGACCCCTCCCACCTTCCCCGGAAGCATACATAAGCCCTCCAGAGCCGTACGGAGGTTGTGTGGAGACGTGCGCGGACTTCCTTATGCAGTGTTCGCTCGTCTTCGCACAACGTCCTGTCATGTACGTAACTGATGCCAGCAAGATAGCTTATGTAATAAACCTGCTTCGCGGTGAGGCACGCGCTTGGGCTACAGCGCTCTGGGAGCAGAATTCACGGCTCCTTCAGACATATGATGGGTTTGTGAGGGAGTTCAGAACAGTGTTCGATCACCCAAATAGAGGAGAGACCGCTTCAGCCGTGCTGCTGTCAATGAGACAGGGGCGCCGGAGCGCAGCTGCCTATGCAGTCGACTTCCGCATCGCGGCTGCGAGGTCCGGCTGGAATAGCACTGCCCTCCGCGCCGCCTTTGTAAACGGACTGTCATTGGTTCTAAAGGAGCACCTGGTGGCTAAGGACGAACCGCGGGATTTAGATGGGCTTATTGATCTCGTCATATGATTAGACAATCGGTTAGAAGAACGCCGTCGGGAACGAGACGAAGGGCGTGGCCGGGCACGCGCCGTCCCTCTCCCTTCCGGTTCTGACCGCGTTCCGCCCTCCCCACGCTCCACGGCCCCTGCGCTCCGTGTGGTTACAGTTCCCCCTGCTGACGAAGCTATGGACACGAGCAGGGCCACATTTAGGGTACCAGATAGACAGAGGAGGCTGGCCCGCAAAGCGTGTTTTGTTTGTGGCTCGATAGAGCATCAGGTGAGAGACTGGCCCCAACCCACTAACCGTAGGAAGCTGCAACAGTTCCTCGGCTTTGCTAATTTCTACAGGAGGTTCATTAAGGGCTACAGTCAGGTAGTTAGCCCCCTGACAGCCCTGACCTCACCAAAAGTCCCCTTCACCTGGTCGGATCGTTGCAATGCCGTGTTCAAGGAGTTGAAACGGCGCTTCTCGTCTGCACCCGTTCTGGTGCAGCCCGATCCTAGTCGCCAGTTAGTGGTTGAAGTGGACGCCTCGGACTCAGGGATAGGAGCTGTGCTTTCCCAGAGCGGGAAGACCGATAAGGTCCTTCACCCGTGTGCCTATTTTTCCCGCAGGTTGACCCCGGCCGAACGGAAGTATGACGTCGGCAATCGAGAACTCCTTGCGGTGAAAGAGGCTCTTGAAGAGTGGAGACATCTGTTGGAGGGAACGTCCGTGCCATTCATGGTTTTCACTGACCACCGGAACCTGGAGTATATCAGGACCGCCAAGCGGCTGAACCCCAGGCAAGCCCGCTGGTCACTGTTCTTCGGCCGTTTTGACTTCCGGATCACCTACCGTCCCGGGACCAAAAACCAGAGATCAGATGCCTTGTCCCGGGTACATGAAGATGAAGTCAAAACAGAGTTGTCGGATCCACCAGAACCCATCATCCTGGAGTCCACTATCGTGGCCACCCTCACCTGGGACGTAGAGAGAACCGTCCGGGAGGCCCTGGCACGAAGCCCGGACCCCGGAACTGGGCCGAAGAACAGACTCTACGTCCCACCAGAAGCTAGGGCTGCAGTCCTGGACTTCTGTCACGGCTCTAAGCTCTCCTGTCATCCAGGGGTGCGAAGAACCATGGCAGTTGTCCGGCAGCGCTTCTGGTGGGCGTCCCTAGAGGCCGACATCCGGGATTATATCCAGGCCTGCACCACCTGCGCCAGGGGCAAGGCTGACCATCGCAGGGCTTCGGGACTGCTCCAGCCGCTGCCCGTGCCCCATCGCCCCTGGTCCCACATCGGCCTGGATTTTGTCACGGGCCTCCCGCCGTCCCAGGGCAACACCACCATCCTCACGATAGTGGACCGATTCTCCAAGGCGGCCCACTTCGTGGCCCTCCCGAAGCTCCCGACGGCCCAGGAGACAGCGGACCTCCTGGTCCACCACGTCGTCCGGTTGCATGGGATCCCAACAGACATCGTCTCCGATCGCGGTCCCCAGTTCTCCTCGCAAGTCTGGAGGAGCTTCTGCCGGGAACTGGGGGCCACGGTGAGTCTCTCATCCGGGTATCATCCCCAGACGAACGGGCAAGCAGAACGGGCCAATCAGGAGGTGGAGCAGGCCCTGCGTTGCGTGACAGCCGCGCACCCGGCGGCCTGGAGTACCCATCTGGCCTGGATCGAGTATGCCCATAACAGCCAGGTGTCGTCAGCCACCGGCCTCTCCCCTTTCGAGGTGTGTCTGGGGTACCAACCTCCTTTGTTTCCGGTGGTTGAGGGAGAGGTCGGTGTGCCCTCGGTCCAGGCCCACCTACGGAAGTACCGTCGGGTGTGGCGTGCCGCCCGTTCTGCCTTGCTGAGAGCCCGGATGAGGACGAAGGCCCATGCAGACCGTCGGCGGACACCGGCCCCTACGTACCGGCCAGGGCAGGCAGTGTGGTTGTCTACTAAGGACATACCCCTTCAAGTGGACTCCCCTAAACTGCAGGACCGGTATATCGGTCCGTTCAAGATCATCAAGGTCATCAGTCCAGCCGCAGTGAGGCTTCAGCTTCCGGCCTCACTGCGGATCCATCCCGTTTTCCACGTGTCCCGGATCAAGCCCCATCACACCTCACCCCTCTGTACTCCCGGTCCGGCACCACCTCCTGCCCGGATCATCGATGGCGAGCCGGCTTGGACTGTCCGCCGGCTCTTAGATGTCCGTAGGATGGGCTGGGGCTTCCAGTATTTGGTGGACTGGGAGGGGTACGGACCTGAAGAACGCTCCTGGGTGAAGAGGAGCTTCATCCTGGATCCGGCCCTCCTGGCCGATTTCTACCGCTGCCACCCGGACAAGCCTGGTCGGGCGCCAGGAGGCACCCGTTGAGTGGGGGGTCCTGTTGTGTGGGCCGCCAGAAGAGGAGGTACTGCTGGCCCACCACCAGAGGGCGCCCTGTCTGGAGTGCGGGCTCCAGGCACCAGAGGGCGCAGCCGCCTCACAGGAGCAGCCAGGGTGACAGCTGTCACGCATCACCTGCAACAGCTGTTACCAATCATCTGATCGGCAGGAGTATATCAGCAGGACGACGTCTCCACCTCTTTGCCGAGATATCGTTCTACCTGGAAGGTAACGTGCTCAGCTGACTGGTTAACAGTGATCTTTTGTGACTTTTGTGAGTTGTTTAGCTGACTCCTTTTCCAACGAGTGGTGGAGGTAGTTTTCCTGCCGTGCGGATTCCTGGGTGCAGACGCACCCACATTTAATTGTTCCTTTGTTCCTCGCCAGCAGTACCAGGTCCGACACGCGAAGGCAGTGGCCACCTGGGAGTTCGGGACTTGGCGGCTCCAGTATTCCCGGGGTCTGGTGGCGGAGGAAATCGTGTGTGGTTCCGGTTCTGCTTTGGACAGGCGTCTCCTATCTTCGAGCCTGCCCACATGACACCTTTGTGAATTGACACCTGTCTATTGTTGTAATCTGTTGTATTTGTTGTGCACATTCACAACAGTAAAGTGTTGTTATTTGACCTACTCCATTGTCCGTTCATTTGCGCCCCCTGTTGTGGGTCCGTGTACCTACACTTTCCCAACAATAAGGTTGTAACATAACAAAATGTGAAAATTGTGAAGTGCTGTGAATACTTTCCAGATGCACTGTGCATACAGGTAGTATAATAATAGTGATACTTTTGTAAATCCCTTTAAATGAAAAAAAATAAAGTGCTGAAACCCCGATCACAAGGCACTAAAGGCCCCTTCACACATAGCACAAAAGATGCAGAAACCGGAAGAAAATCCGCAAACCAAACACAAAATGGGGAACCACAAAACATTCCACCTGCTGTTGTGAGGGACGCATGGTCGCACAGGCGTGGACGACACACCGGTGAGAGTTTTGTGCATGCTCGTGTGTGTGCACGAACACAGCGCAAACAGCTGGTACATGTGGAACCACATCGCACACTGCTATGGAGAAACAAAAAATAAAAAATACATGCCACCCATGGGATTCGAACCTGCAATTTACCAATGCTCTGATTAACAGACAGAAACTTTACAACTGCACTACCATTGCTGTCCTATAGTTGGAGCGTAAAATACCTAAAATCAACAAGGAGATAAACGTATTTTTTTAAAAAGAGAAATCAGACGATGTAGACGAAGAGGAAGTCTTTAATTACGGAGAAAAAAGTGCCGTAATAACTGACAAAATGTGGGGGGGGGGGGTTCTGTGGGGTGATTTCCTGCATGGCATGATATTCACCAGCGTTGCAGTGCGCTGGTGCAGCGATCAGCTGAAGCAATATGTGTTTTAATTTATTTCCACACGAGGACAGCATGCCGACGTCCACGCTTCACGCTGTAGTTATGCGCCTCCTCCAAGCCAGTACAGGTGTTCCCGAGCTATGACTTGCGAGCACAGATATCTGACCAGCTGCACGTTGCAGGGCACAGGCCCACCTCTGTCAGTGGACCTCGCAGCTCACAGAACAAAAAGGCTCGCTCTCTGTTGCTTTGTTCTGTGATTTTAATTTAATGTATGTATTATTATGTGTTTGGCGCTGTGTGTCAGGTGCTGTGTGTCCACAACAAAGCATATGAGCAAAGCGACTGGACTCCGGGACCTTCAGCCACAGCTGACGATATGGATTCATGGTGTGTGTGTGTGTGTGTGTGTGTGTGTGTGTGTGTGTGTGTGTGTGTGTGTGTGTGTGTGTGTGTGTGTGTGTGTGGTGGGGGGGTTGCTAGGTGACGGCACACTCGTGTTGCACTTTGACAATTTTCACAGACAGGTCGAATGTTGACAGGTCAAATTACGACATTGTGCAAGTTTTATAAGTCTGCGGACACTGATCTGTGTAACAGATACAAATCTGTGTCCTCGGCTCTGTGGAAGTCGGCGGAGAAAAATGCCTCACTCAAAGTGTGGCTGTTGCAACAGGTGTCGTAAAGCGGGACTGGTTGGTTGCTACGGCGATGCTGTGTGGCTGCTCCAAGCTAAGGGTCCTTTCACACATAGGGCTAATTTGGTCAAATTGCACATGAAGTGTGCATGAAGCAGGAATCATATGCAATACGTATAAAATCGTAGCTGCCTCTAACATCTCTACACTTGATGCTACAACTATTTGCGCACACCGGTGATTGAAAGACAGCGTGTGCGCTGTGAGAGCCCATCGAACCCTCTCGTGGCAGGTGTCAGCCAAATTCCAGGTGACACACACAAACATCTAACCCCACTCGCATGGCACTTAGAAAATGTGTGGCCATTCACATTGTTAACACGACAACAGTCAGCAGACAATCACTGTCGAACTGGATGTGAAATTTGTCTAAGTGCCCCACGAGTGTGGCTTTGCAAACAGACACAGTGACACTTTGGTGTGTGCGCTGAACTGACAGGGGGTGTGCCGCCCACAGGGGCAGCTGTGGAGATCTGTGGTTCTGGACGTCCCAGCTGGACAACATGTACTGGACGGACATGAACTAACAACTGCCCACTGTGACGCACTTGCGTCTGCTTGCTGTTATCACGTGGACATACATAAAAATATATACCGCTGTTGCAATGGGCTGCAGCGAGCACATGCACACCGCGCACATTGACAGGCTACCCCAGCTGAAACTGACTGTCAGATCATAACACACAGCAGGCGATCTGAATGTCGCACCACCCATGTGAGCTCTGTTCCACATGATGTGGCGTCTGGCCTGTCAGGCAGGACACACGCACGTGGCCGGCTGGACACACCGCCAGTAAATGTGGACGTGATAAGAGTGCTCTGCTTCTCATTCATGTCATTTCATGTCTGTACGTCTGTGACCATGGGCAGTAGTGGGCACAGTTCAGCTAATCCGACAGCAGATAATTATCGAAGCTAATGTTTTTGCTATTGGATTAGCTTTTCAGATAAGTTTTGAAACCATTACTGGACCAATTATCTTCTGCTAAATTTAGTTCCCGATAACTTTCAGTCTGATAACATTTTCTTTGCTGGTAAAGTTTAACAGTCAAAAACGTTTGTAAACCCTAAAATCAAACATTTTAGTTCGTTTGTTGTGTGTTTATAGCCACCGAGCAGACTGGCTGCATTTTGCGTGCTGATGATGTCATCATTAAGCGCAAAACGTGATTGGCCGATCGACGCAAGTAGCATTGTGGGTAGTGTTGTTCCGGTTCACTTTGAACGTTACAGTGACTTTTCCACTCGACACAATAACAAAACAGACTAATTTTAACATTATTTTATTTTATTTCTTTGTGGCTGTAATTTAATCGCCAAGACTCGGTAGGGGAGAGGAGCTCTCACGCTGCAGCTGTGTGTACACAGCGAGTGACTTTTCTTCATGTTTCAATACTGTTTTGGATTTTAAAAAGGACACTTTATGTGGATTATTTATTCAGATGAATCCCACTGAAACTAACAGGTAAGAATTTATATTTACTACATGTATTTTACCCTGCCAATCAATGCATTAATGGATGTATTTCGGTTGTTTAAGCCGCAGGGTTGAAAGCATGCAAAAAACAGCGGCAGCTTTTAGCTCGTAAATGACGGTGTATCTAATACCAAGATAAACTGTGACTTCTAATACTGTGTTTTACTGCTTTTGAAAGATGATGACAGTGTTTGGGGTTTTATTTTTTTGTTTATTCATTTTTTGTGCATTCTTTGTGTTTGTGATCCTTGAATTTACCCAGCAGCCCCTGCGGCGCTTAAACTGAAACTGGTTTATCAGAAGCCGACAGTGTAATCTGATGTGGCCGCGTCTAAATCAGTACTAATAGTTATCGGTTATCTGTAATAAAGATCAATTTTTTAGCAGTTTATCTGTTTATCGTCATAAAATATAACTTTTCAGTTATCTGATTAATGGTCATTGAAGCTAACTTTTTGGTTCGCTGTGCCCACCACTGAACATGGGTCATCTACAGAGGAATGGACAGATCATACTTATATTGTCCGCTTGATAAGAGGGATTCAATAAAATGTGGTGTTTTTATATGGTGTGTGGTTTGACTTTTTTAAATACGCCCATGTCCTTCTTGATATCAGGCATGTTCCTGCACCTTTTACAGGACAGCAATAGTAGCTCAGTGGTTTCTGACTAGCAATCAGAGCTTTGGGAAAGTGCAGGATCGAATCCCGTGGGTGGCATGTATTTTCTTTTCAGCTGCGCAGCTGCTCGCACTGTGTTCCCACGTGCATGAAACCATCGCAACATGTATTTTTTTTTTTCTTCACAGCAGCTGTGTTCCCGTGTGCATGAACCGTCACAGCGGCATCGTGCATGCCTGCCCGTCAGCTCGATGTTTTCGTGGTTCACTCATACAAGCTCTTCCGCCGTGAGTCGCCCTGACTTGTACTTATTCATGTGTGAAGGGCAGTGTTGGGGAAAGTAACTTTGGAAAGTTACTTCATTAGTTAATTTATACAGTTATATTTTACAGTTACTTCATACAGTTAGTTCATTAGCAGCTGCGGACACCTTGTCGGCAGCTGCTGAATGTAATTAATAAAGTTACTCATAATCTAATTTGGTTATTTTTAAGATTTAGTACTCAGAAAAGTAACTATTAGTTACTTTGCTGGTGAGTTACTTTGCTGATTGCTCAATCTTACGAGTAACCAAGTTACATTACTCGTTACCTTATTAGTTACATTACTTATTAGTTGCAAGTTTTCGGCAGATTCTAATAAAGTAATTGCATAATGCTGCTAATGAAGTAACTGCATAAAGCAACTGTATAAAGCAACTAAAAAAGTAACTAAGAAAGTAACTTGTCAAAGTTACTTTTCACAACACTGGTGAAGGGACCCTAAACGTAGCATGTGGACATTGCATAGAGCCATCAAGTTTTTAAAAGCAGAATTTTTCGGTATGTCTGTGTCACGGGGTGACATCGGAGAGAGGGAAGATAGCGAGAAACATGGTTTAAAAAAGTTTAATGAGGACAAGAATCCATGGAATTGGCGCTGGCTTGAATTTAAAGTTCATCGTCACGAACACAGATAAAACAAACTGGAAAAGCTCACTGCGTCTTGTGTCCTTAAGAAACACTGTAATTTTTTTTTTTCTGGAAAATAAACATTGTGCTGTTCAAACAGGATTTCAGACAAGATTTTGTGACTTTTTAAATTAATGCAGACTTTCTTTCATTGGAAAAAAAGACAATGTGGCTTTGAATGGATTTACAGGAATTTACACAAAGATATAATTGACTTTTTTTTTTACTATTAAGGTATGTTATTGATATTTAACTATGATTTTCAATATTCTACAAGCTTTAGCTGTGGTTTTTAAAATGCTTTAACAGTCTTTTCAGTCTTCATGAATTTCATGTAGTTTATTTGTTCCTAGTTAATGCATAATTTGGTTTACAATTAAAAGGAAAACCATTCCAGGCCCTACTTTCACATCATATTCTGTTATTTCAGCATTATCAATGACAGTTCAAATGAAAGGTTGAATCTAGGATCATTTAAATATGCACTTCTTTTGAGATTTTTTTTTTCTTCCAGGAAATGCTGAAAATGTATCATTACATAAAAAATTAATTTGGTTTCTTGGCCCCACGGGCCCTAAACCCTGGCTCCTGGCGGGCTGTGCCCCCCAGACCCCCTGCAAATTTTCCTCCGATTTCACAATTTTCATTTCACAGCACTGATGAAACATTCTATTTGATTCATCTTGGCTTTCTTGAAAGGAATGTTACAGGTTTCAAGTCATGCAAATTTGCTCTCATTTCTTTTTTATTCAGCCAATAATGAATCATACGAAGAAAAACATGCATATATGTAGCGGCTGCGCTCTGTTGTTATGACTCTGCCCATTCGCTCCCCTCGGGACGCGAACTCACTAACTCCAGCATGGGAGTCGGACTCTCTAACCAGAAGGCTAAAACCCAGGGCTCTGGCCTTGTGACCAGAGAATCCCTTTGAGCTGTTGGGAGTGAGGTTTACTAACTACATCTGCACAGCGTCACCTGCTGGCCTCTGTTACATATATGACAACATTAAACCTGTCAGGATCTGTGGTGAAGTGGCCTGGCAGGCAGGTGGACACCAATGCAGACTCATTACTCAGATGGAGGATTTAGTAAAGGTTTAATCAGAAACAGGCTTGGTCGGAGCACAGGAAGACAATCAGACAGGCGGCAGTACAGACGGTCGTCAGGCGGAGACGTGGTCAGTACAGAAGCAGAGTTCCAGCACGGGCAAACAGGTACATAAGAGGTGGCAAAAAACAGAGTCAAAAACAGGCTGGGTTTGGACACGGAGAAGGAGGTTAACATGCTCAGGCAAAAACGTAGTCAAGGACAAGCAGAAGTCGAGAACGGCAAAACAGACTAAGACAGGATACAGATGGCTTGGAACGAGGCTGAATGCACAACGAACTAGCAGTGAGCTGTGGAAGACAAGGAGTTTAAAAGCAGAGTATAATCAGGGCGTGATGAGATGCAGGTGCAGGAAAGAAGGCGTGGCTGAGTGAGACGAGTGGAGTGACAGGTGGGCGTGTCAGACAAAAGCAGCAAAAAGAGGAATGTGACAGTGACAGAACAAATGTTAAACAATTAGGAAATAATGATACCTAGAATCCAAATGTGAGAAACAGAATAAACAAATGAAAAGGAAGAAACAGAACAGAAAATTAAAGGCTGGATCTAAACTAGATGAGAACTCAACGTCTGGCAGGAGTGTACAGAAAAACCTGAAGGACTAATGTGCTCAACACAGAGTGACTGAATAACCAGAAAGTAAAGTATGAAGACTAAACTAGAACAGAACTCAATAAGTGGCTGAAGAGTAACTGATAATACTCAAAACCTAATGTGATAACACATAATGACTAAATAAGAAACAGAGACTAGAACCAGAACCAAACTTAATGTGGGTGAAGTGTAACAAATCATAAAACCAAGACTAAAGTGTAAGAAACAGAAAATAAACACTCAGAGCTAAACAGAAGAACCAAGACAGGGAAATGGACGGAGACTGGGGAACAAAAGCAGGTTCTGGGCCGGTCCAGGACCAAAGCATGACAAAACCAGGATAACACGTGAAACAAACAAACAAACAAAAAAAAACTTATTTCCAATGTGGTCTTTAGTAAAATATAAACATTCATTATTAAGTCCCTTCGGCTGCTCCCTTTTTTGCACTCAGGGTCACCACAGCAAATCCAAGGTGGATCTGCATGTTGAATTGGCACAGGTTTTACGCTGGATGTCCTTCCTGACGCAACTCCACATTACATGGAGAGATGTGGCAGGTGTGGGATTTGAACTGGGAACCTTCTGCACTAAAACCAAGCGCATTAACCACTTGGCCACCACCCCTGCACCTAAACATTCATTATTATTATATTATAATAATCAATTAATTGATTATTTGTTGCAACTCTAGATGGAAGTTTGAAGAGTAAACAAAATGTCCAGTTGCTGTTGACAATGCTTTTGGATTTCTTGTGTAACTGGGAATCTGCATCAACGCAAACTCTGTCTTGACCTGACCAGTTATGTTCTCTTACAAGTGCCCCACCACACACACACACACACACACACACACAAACAAACAGGTCATCACAAGAAGCTTCAAATACAGCGACAGTCAAATGAATGACGGGGAAACGCGGGATATATATGTGAAAAAAAACAAACACGCAGGCTTTCGGCGCTGTCGTGAGGGCACGTGCTCTGATTTTATTGTGAAACTCAGCAGCGGATCAAGACTCTCCAGATAAACACAGAAGGGCTGCTGGGAAAAAAAAAATACAAACTCTTGTTATAGGAAAGCATGGAAACGTAAAAGCCTCATTTGAAATCTGTTCTAAAGACATTTTTTAATCAAACAGCACGCGCGACCTTTGCGCTCGCGCGCCGACCGGTGGACTCACCAGAGCTGTCTCTTGGCGGGGAGGCAGTCTTTGTTGGAGGCTGTCACTCCCATGGCCATCTGCATCACTGTGATATATTTCTGGTACTTCATTTTGTCCGCCTATTACTACTACTACTAATTTCAGCTACTACTATTAGTTCACTCGTGGGCAGCCGCGCGGCACGAAAGCGGCGCAGGTGAGCGCGCGCGCTCAAAGGTCTCCGCTGGCGGCGGCTCGCGCGTCTTCAGCATCACGAGCGCCATTTCCACGTCTGGAGGAGCGACAGGGGAGGATGTGTTCAAAGAAAGGTGCCGCGCCGGCTGTGTAATCTCATTAGAGCGCAGAATAGATTAGTCCGTTCAGTTTGAGTCGGCGCCCGGCGGCTGCACTTTTGCTTCTGAGGAGGAATAAAAGTCAGACAGGCAGCAGCCGAAGATCTGCGCGCGAGCAACGAAGAGAGTGTTCCACGCCGCGCGCGCGAGAGGAGGAGGGAGCAGGAGGAGGGGGGATGAAGAGGAAGCACGAACCTCCTGTGGAGTCAATAAGACGAAAACATTTTTGTCGAGATTTTTCTTTTTTTTTTTAATGGAAGCTGAGAATGGCTACCAGTCAACGTATTTTCTCCCATTGTTTTCCTGAGAGAATGAAATATTTGTCATCTCATCTCTGTAGAACCTTTTTTTTCATTATTTCAAGAAAAAATAAACTTGGTTTTCCCAAAATAATGGAATAATTGTATCAGGCTAGTACATTAATGCATTTTCTACTCCCTCTTATTCCCATTAAGGGGACTACATCTCTCTGCTGGCTTGGGAACGCCTTGGGTTCCCCCGGAGGAGCTGGGGAGGTGTGTGTGGATCGGGAGGGTCTGGGCGGCTTTGCTTCACCTGCTGCCCCCGCGACCCGACTCCGGATAAAGCGGATGAAGATGGATGGTTACAGGGGAACTAGGCTGGGCAGGTATTGCCCCATATATAGACACATAAGGTATCCAGGGCCACACCCATGTAACCCTCAAGTTGTCACAGAGAGAAGAGAAGTAGACGTAAGTTCAGCATAGGACCTGAGACCCATTGGTATTGGTGCTTATCCCTACATTCTGCAGCATGAATGCCCCAGACTAGCCAAGGGTGGTGCCCATTTTTATGTCTGTGGACTGGGATGATGCAGAGTGTTGTCCAGGGACACTCAGGGGCAGCATGATGAGGAATCTAACTCAAATCTACATAATGGGCAGTCTAAGTCCTATTTGATTAAGGGTACTATCTTACTGGGCTGAGACTGGTGGAGATAGGCAGAAACACTAAATCGCGCTAAACCAGATGGAAAAGCAACAACTTTTTCATGTCACTTCTCAAGAACTGGTCCTCCTGACATGTAGGCACATGGTGGCCCAACTGTTTGATGAATAACGTCCGGCATGGTAGCGAAAATACAGCCACAAATCACGAGCCGTCCGCACACATTTTGTGCAAGACCCACTGACACGACGCCCGGCACAGACGCAAAGTCAAGCAGCACTGGTGCGGCCTTTGCAGGTGCAAGGTTTGATTCAACATGGTTCCTACAGTTTGATGAAATTGAGTTTATGAGATAAACAATTTTAGAAGCCACGACCTGGAAAACTGCTCTTGTGTTCTTGCTATATGCACATATCACAATGAACACATAAAATATTTTGTGCTCAGTAAATGTATTTCAGTGCTTGCTGTTGTCCACAAAAACACAGTACTTCACTCACTGTGTTATTTGCACTCTGGACTGTGCGGTCAACTTGGCACGGTGCACAGAAGAGATGTGTATCGTGCACAGAAAATAATCACAACATGGGAACTAATTAATCAAATCATAGGAGCAAATTACATGCTGCCTGGTTCCCACCTTCTACACAGAAATGTACTAAATTGGAGAAGTAAACCATTACCAATATTTTCTAATTATTTCAATGGGATCAGATCAAATCATGACAAGGCCACACCTTCACACAGCCTTACAGAAGGCAGCATGAATTCAGCCACAGTAGAGTGAGTGCATGGTTTGGTCCATCCCAGTAATATAGGTTATCTTCTGTGTCTACAACTTTAAAAATGCATATGATGACGACAAACTGTTTAAATCTGGCACATTTTAGTGCATCACATCAATAAAAAAGCAACTTTGTTGAGCCTATTTAATATTTCACAGATGTGTCTGCCACCTGCTGGATGTGGAGCTAGCCTATCACAGGAGCCAACAACGTAAACCCACAAACTGTCGGAACAAAAATGATTTTCCAAACATGTCCAAGGAGGAGTCCCAGGAAAGACCCAGGACGTGCTGGAGGGATCTCCAAGCTGGCTGGAAGTGTGGGATGAGCTGCTTGATCTACTGCCCACTGTGACCTGGACCCAGATAAGCAGCAGAAAATGAATGAATGAATGATAGAAAATAAAACACTGTCCAGTAATCTTTTGAAACCTCGGAAACACCAGAGTTTCAAACATTGTTCCAGAGTCCACATGAAAAGGAAGACAACACGCTGTGTTGCCACCTGCTGAATACTGACACCAAGTGGACAGTTTGGAAATTTGCATCAATTATCAAATAAGGAATTTCATATTTAAAAATGGGGCAGCACGGGAGCTTAGTGGGCAGCGCTGTTGCCTCAGAACAAGAAGTGTCATTGGGAGGATTCCCGCCTGTGGCCTTTCTGTTTGGAGTTTGCATGTTCTCCCCGTGTTTGTGTGGGGTCTCTCCGGGTTCTCCGGCTTCCTATTTTGTTTGTCTATATGGGGCCCTGCGACAGACTGGCATCCCCTGGTGTACCCCGTCTCACACCCTATGACTGCTGGGATAGGCTCCAGTCCCCTGTAAAAAAGAGCCCCACGACCCGATCTTGGTAGTTGAAGATGAGATGATATTTAAAAGCTGTCATTAGTCCATGATATGCATGTGCATGTGCCTGTACATTCTAAACTCCAATAACACACTCCACACAGCCCTACTGAAAGGATTTTGTTTGAATGTAGCTAAAGCAGACTTTATTCTCTCTCTGTCTCTCCCAACATAGATGTGTGGTTGAAGTTCCATGTTGTTTGAAATTAGCTTGTTTCACAGTATATTTCATTTTCAAAGCCTCCAACTGGTGGCCACCCAGGCCACTGCTGCTTGCCTTAGGAAATAAAAAGTGGAAAACATATGTTAACTGATGCTGACTCTTGGCTTTAACAAAATTTATTTTTGTTTTTGTGGTCATCGTGCTGTACAGATTTGCACTTTAGGGCACAATTAAAGGGTTGTGATGTTCAGGAGGAAGAAGAAAGAGGAGAGGAGGATGGAGGGAAGTACGTCTGACACAACAGCAGTCTTCAACAACAAGCAATTAAAGAAAGCAACAACATCATCCTAAAGTCATCATTAGTAAGAGGAATACAAATTTAAAAGGATCCTTGTATCAGTCCAAGAAACACAAATTGCTCTGCACGTTCAACTCAATTTCATTTATAGTTCGGTTCATAAATATTTGGACAGCGGTACAGCGGGTTTTTTTGTAATGCCTGCCTCTGTACTTCACTGCAGTGGAGCTGAAATCAAACAGTCAAGATGTGCTTGTTGTGTAGACTTTCAGCTTTGAGTCAAAGGATTGAACCACGCATCGCCGGTTAAAACTACTTTTACTGCCGGTAAAGCGTATGTTCGACCATATAACCCAGTATGAACATCCGCCCATCATCAGACACAACAGGGTTATTCTCTAAATGACCACTAGTGAGGGAAGCCACCAAGGCATTCAGACAACCATAGAACAGAGAAGGATTTTCATCTATGAAAAGAAATCAAATCTAGGGATTAGAGTTTCCATTGTTCCCTCTGGCAAACACGCGGGAAATTTTTAAGTTTTGCTTTATTGAGAAATCCTTTGCTGTAAATTTTATTACCATAACAGCAATCACTGGAAGATTGGGAGGATGTTACATGTTTGAAAAAATACTTTGAATTCTCTGTTCACATTTATTGCAGTTCATTCAAAGTCCATGTTGGCATGAATAATCACAGCATAACATTATTTAATGCATATACATGCTGAAATCTGCTTCTCACCATGAGGTGATTTCTCAAAGCCGTCAGAGCTGAAACATGAAACACAATGAAACATCTCCATGTCAGTCATCAGCAGAAATGTCTCCCATTCTGCATCGCATCAGCAACACCTGGAGAAATTTTGATTAGTTGGCATTCCTCTTGAAATTTAACCAGATCTTTGTTTAAAAAAATTAAGATCTTTGTTTCAGCTGGTTGTGGAATGAGAGAATGTCATCCAGAGGAATTAGATACAAAGCAATGACACTTTCTCACACTGCAGAATGAAACCCAAGAGCAAACATCAGTTCATATATTCCTTTGTGTCAAACAGTTTATTTTTGGAGACTCGGACGAGGACTATTACTTGTATTGTCAGGGAGCATCAGCTACATTTTGGTCATATTTCTCTGGACACAAACATGTAGATGCCTCAGTATTGAGGATACCAGTGGGCAGGGTTGGGTAGGATTACTTTGAAATGTAATCCAAAAGTAATCAGATTACAAGTAATCCAAATGTATGCACATACATACATGTAATCGACATGTATTCCTTTCAAAGTAAATCCTACCCAACCTTGCCAGTGGGGGTGTATGTTCATGTACAGGTGCTAGTTTAGTTAGATTAAAATACTCCAAATGTTGACGCATTTCTTGATTGTGTTCCATTAAATATCTTATGTCAAAAAAGTGTTTTTATTTTCTGGATATGAATTTTGAATTGTGTTTCTGATTCCTTGGAAATGACAACTACCCATATGCGTGGAGGTAGTTATATGTGGGGAAAAGGATTATCTGCTCCAACCTGCATAAACATAGCAATTCTAACATACCGAAATGGTGTTTTTTGCTACAATATGTTCTTGCACCAGAGGACAGTGTTTAAAGTTTCTCACTCTCGACCTAAGCACTGGGATTTTCCCAAAAAGAAAACCTGAAAGTTCAGCTACAATGTGCCAGAAGGTACAACTAAGGTGCAAGCCTAGATTTCATATTTTAGTGAATAAAAATCCTCGTCTGTACCACTTCATCAGGAAGCTGATTAACTGGAGATGCAAAATGCCAAAAACATGCACTGTGCACAATTCTCCAATCACAGCCACAGAAGCCTGTAACTCTTCTGGGTTGTCTGGTTGCCTTGGGGCTTCCTCACTCTTCTCCTTCTTGCACAGGACACTCAGTTTTTTTTGTTTGTTTTTTTTTTAATGAAAATGGCAAAAGAGAAAAAGGAAGAAGCAAAACAAAGCAAACAAACAGAAATCACAAAAGCACAAACCTAACTGGGTTGTACAAATGCACCGTTGCATCACCAAAGCATTGCAATCCAACAAGCTTTCAATATCGAGGTGAGTGGACCATTGTGGCATGTTAGAGTGATTGCCAGGCTGGGCAAGATGATCTAAGAATGGTGGACATATGATGTAAAATTTAGTAAGACTGTGCATCAAGCTGTATCGATTTTCTCCATATGCAATAAACTGCTTAGTTCCATTAGCCACGCCTTGACCTGAGGCACAGTGCCCGATTTCCAGGGTGTTAAAATCAGTCTCTTAGTGAATATCATTCCATACACAATAGTGCTCTGCACCGAGAGACTGAGATTTTGTAGGGACAGAGATTATCCAAACAACATAATCTCTGGGTCAGGACTAAACACACAATCATACATCTCAGAAAACCACTTGAATATTTCAGTTATGTAATTTTGGGCAGGTTAAAGAGATTAGAGATTATAGGGTAAATTTAACTTTTGAGTAACATAGCTTGTGCATCACCTTAATTGAATTAACTGGTTGTCTATAGCCTTAATGGAACAGGAGCGAATTCTGCGAGGCTTTCCCCCAAACATTCATTCTCATCAGTCTGCAGCCCCAGTCTTTCTGTCATGTTGCTCTCAAAGATTGCGTACTAAAATGAATGTGTCCATAAAATATTTTGACAGAGTTTGAAACCAAACCTTTTAGAGCCAGGCGGTCCCAGTAGGAGTGAGTAAACCCTTTTCCCTCAGGGAGGGTTTTCACAATTAGGCAAACATCGGCAGACATAGTTCCTGATTTGTAAATATCTAAGGGTGTTGATGGGAGGGAGAACTTGTTCTTTTAGCTTGTCAAAGGAGGCACATATTTTATTAAGGTACAGAACTTTGCAAAGTGACTGTGCCTTTTAACCTCCAGCTGTTCAAAGCTGCATCCGAAATGATGGAGGGAATGGATTGGCAATGAACTGGAGTGTGAATAGAGCGGCCCGACAATTTCCAGCACTTCTTAATTTCTAACCAGATTTTGAAACAGTTTGAAATTATCTGGTTGTTCACCTTCGTGCCCTGCTGGCAGGCTGGCGTGAGTGCTGGCTGCAAACTATTTTATGAAGCCTTTCTTTTCAGTTGCGACCCAAGCAGGAGTATCCACTGAAATTCCTGCCAGTAGACAAGAGCCCTTAGATTTGCCAGCTTGGTAATAATGTTGGAAGCAAGGTATCCCTAACCCTCCCATCTCTTTTGGTTTGTATAAATGAGTTTTTGATATCCTGTGGGCTTTGAAACCCCATATAAACAGTATAACTACCGACTCTAATGATCTGAAAAATTGAGTTGTTGATAAAATGAGAGTTTGAAATAGGTTGAAAAATCTTGGCAACAATATCATTTTGATAACATTTATGCGACCCACCATGGAAAGAGGGAGGGTATGCCGTATTGCTTTTCAACTTACCCACGTATTAAAGAAAATAGAGTTTGAAGTCTGTGTCACCCAATCATCATGTGCACTAGACATGAACATTGCGCAAATCACACCGATACCTCATATGTCACAGCGAGTCACAGTGTGTCTCCATAACGCGCTGATGTGTACTGCGGCCATCTGGCCGGGGTCTAACAGCCATTGATAGCATGATACTACAGATAAATCCTCTGACTCATGAGGTGAACTGGCAATGGATCTGTGATTACATGTCATTGTGGACATTATACTGCGATCACAGGCGATGTGCGTTAGCGCATCACGGAAGCCTGTGGATGGGTTATTGAAAACTTTAGTACGGCAAAACTGGGCTGGTGTGACTGTTTTGCTTTATTTATTTTATTTGAAATTTTTTACGGATTCAAGAGCACAATGTGAAATATTCAGGACATCAGGACAGTGTCTCTGCAAAATCCTCGCTTCAAGCGGGGGAAGACAATACCTTATCTGCTTCACTCGAGTGACCAGAGCTGCACAGGGTAGATGAAACCGACCCTTGCTCCAGCATACTTGAGCTTCTTATGGACATCATCATAGGTTTGCCCCTGCTTCATCACCTCTGCTGGGAAGTCAGGAAAGAGTGTATGGTCTTGCCCTTGTAGATCTGAGGAGATTGCTGGTAGCACAGCTGTAGTATCTTCTCTCTTACCTGGAAATGGTGGATCCAGGCTGTCATTATACGCAGCCAGGCATTTCACCAGACTATTCAGGATTGAGGGGAAAGATGAATGCAGCAATGTACAGAGACCATCCTGGATGAAAACCTGCTCCAGAGTGCTCTTAACCTCAGACTGGGGCAACGGCTGCATCTTTCAGCAGGACCAATGACCCTAACACACAGCCAAGTATCAAAGGAGTGGCTTTCAGAGCAACTCTGTGAATGTCCTTGAGCCCACCCAGAGCCCAGACCTGAATCTGATTGAACATCTCTGGAGAGAGATGTGAAAATGGCTGTGCACCGACACTCCCCATCCAACCTGATGGAGCTTGAGAGGTGCTGCAAAGACAAATGCGGAAAACCTGCCAAAGATAGGTGTGCCAAGCTTGTGGCATCTATTTCAAGAAGATTGAGACTATAATTGCTGACAAAGGTGCATTAACAAGTATTGAGCAAGGGGTGTAAATACCTTACGGTACATGTGTATTTTTTAGTTTTATTTTTAATACCATTTGCATTTTCAAAAAAACTTTTCATGTTCTCATTATGGAGTGCTGTGAGTTAGGATTCGAAGGAAAAAAAAAAAAATGAATTTACTCCATTTTTGCAATAAGGCTGTAACCATAACAAAATGTGGAAAAAGTGAAATGCTGTGAATTCTTTCTGGATGCACTGTAGCAACTGGGGCAGTGTGATGTCAAAAGAAATCAGTGTTCCATCCAAGGATCCCAGGGTGTCCCCCTAGAAATTTATAGTATGAGGGTGCTGTACCTGTGAGTAGACAGCAGGATGCAGCAAATGGGTCTGGAGGGGGCATGTGGGGGTGGGAAGTACAGCATGGCAAAGAGGGAAGCTCTATAATTTGCTCATGTTCAAGATATAGCAACTGATGCAGCATGACTGTTATTATTCCATTTACGGCTTATACCAATCCAGTCAGGGGTTGGGTGGTGTAGCACAACGAGCCAGCTAATATTTAATATGAAACGGACACATGCAAACTCTAGGCGATCATAATCACTGAATAAACCCTTTGTGGTGTCCTTGTAAATGGCATAAAGAGTTCTATAAATGACTCAAACTTCATTTGTTAAGGTTTGATTATGCTGAACACAATCAGGTTAATCGCCTGACCAGTCAGGAGGCAAAAGTTTGCACAACCTCCGCGATGATGCCAATCATTATTGATGAAGTGTCAGATATAAATAAAAGTGCAGACATGAGTCTTTTTCGACTGCTCAAGGTTGAAAGAGATGTCAGAGGTGTCCACGGCACAGGATAAGGGTTACTTCCTGCAGTCCGCTGTGTTATATCCATACTGGCTTTGTCCAAAAGACAGATGAGGCCGTTCTCTACGCAGTGTGATGTTACAGTGAAGACAGCCTCATGAACCTCTTTGTTCCTATGAGTCATCTTGAATGATTGCATTTGTGAAATAACTGTGTATTTAACTGGATCATCACAGTACTTATATGCAGTATTTGGAGTTGATGCCGAAAGGTTAACACAGGGTCAATCATGATATTTACATATTTGTAAAGACTAATAAACAAAATGAAGGAAGGCTGAACTGCAGCATTTAAATAATAGTCCTTTGTTCTTTTTTAAGTGGGCCATAAAGCAAACAGAATGCAAAGTGTATACAGAGTACAACTAACCATGCAAAGTCTACCATAAATGAATAACACCAATATTAAAGGGAAATATTTTGAGGTTTGTATTTTCACTCAGAACAATATCAGTTTTATTTCCAATGCTAACACTGTCAAGGGCTGAACAACTACACACTACATCTGTACGAGGAAGTTAAAACACCAACCCGATTTCAAGGTAGCTCATGATGGAATCACGAAAACTTATTTAATCTGTTGTTTTGTGATGCCGTCATTTTGTGACGGTATCACGAAATTTGGGGTGATACGGGGAGGGGTTGGGGGCTATGGTCATGGCTATAGTTAGGGATAGGGTAGGGTTAAAAATATGAACTCAACTTGACCACGTCACGAAAATGTGACGCATTTCGTGACGGTACACTCAACAACCTGATGCATTGGATGAACTGAATTCAGTTATGAGGATTTCCATCTACTAAATGTATGTAGCCCCAACTCAAATAAAGTGCATCCATGCAAGATTTAGAAGATTTAGAATTTAGTTGGGACTACTTATATTTATTAGATGGGAATCCTGCACATAATTGAATTGAGTTCATCCAATGAGTCATTTGTTTGAGTGATAAAACTGACTCATTGGATTGGATTCCACCTAATAAATATATGTAGTCTCAACTAAATAAAATTACATTATCTTGCATGGATGTGTTTTATTTGAGTTGGGCCTACATATATTTATTAGATGGAAATCTTGTACATAATTGAATTGAGTTCATCCAAAGAGCCATTTTTTGAGTGCATCACAAAAATAAAGCTTCTTGAGGCTGGGCTGAAAACATTCAAAGGAAAACGTTTCTTGTCACCACTGACCAGATACAAATGTCATTCATGTCATGGTTGGTGGGTGCACAGCTGGTGCTTGCTGTTTTGTTCCACACGGTTATCCGTGCAGTTTTGTTTACCTTGCCACTAGTTCCTCAGTCTTGGTGTCTCCCAGTGACCACGTTCCTCAGGATCATCCCAGCACTCCTCACTGAAACATCTTCTTTGCTTCTGTGTTGAGCACGCCGGCATATCTCTGGCCTGTTTTGTACTGACCGCCCCTTGTGTTTGCACCTTAAAGTTTTTTCCCCAATGTCGTTTTTGTAGCCAGAGTGATCATTGTGGGTCAAGTTGAGCTACTTTGTTTGCTCATTTTTTTAATTTTTCAGTCAAACTGATCTTCGCCTTATTGAGCAGTACCTCAGCGCGTTTAACCTCACTGAGTATTGTGGCGTTTTCCTTCACAGGTGAAATTTTTGCTAATGGACCTCACAGTGCCCTCTGCTGCAACCTGAAAGATCGCTTGAGAAGAACATGTGACTTTCTTGGTTCTTTTTTTACCCTTTGTTTAAAAAAAAAGACTCTGACTGCTCATCAGTCTGTTCTCTGCATTTGGGGTTAACATTCTGTTTGCTGATAATTAGATGCACCTGTTAGGTTGACAGATTATACAGTTAGCCGCTTACCTTACGCTCCTGACTGTTTGACAATGCCCATTTCGACCTAGTCACGACAAGTCGATTACTCATGAGATGCTCTGTATTTTGCTTACAACAAGAATGAGTCTGTCATCAACAATCGACGTATAGGTACTGACTGAGTGGAGATCGGTGCAGCTGAAAAGCCAGCACACTAAGGTAAGTGGCTAAGTGTGGAATCTGTCATTTAAAAAGTTTATTTAGTGCGCTCCCTGGCGATCCTCTCCATACTGCAAGACATGTTTTAGCTTGCAAAGTTTTTACTTTTCTCCATACAATTACATTATGTAGCTGTTTGCCTCTGATGATTTTTGAGTTCAGAATTAGTACAGCAGCAAATCCAATAATTTTGGGTTCCATGTGAAAAGATGAACTCAAAAACATCAAAAAAATAGAGCACAGGTTGAAATATGCTGGAGATCCACTCTAACTGCTGACGAGAAAAGTCTTTTAGCACAAAGTCAGGTAGCTCCTGTTGGGTCAGACATGCTGGTAAGTAGCTAGTGGTGAAGGTCACAGAGAAACTGCTCCCATCAGCACCGCTTGGTACTGGCAGCAACAAAAACAGCTGAAATCTCACCAAAAATCTTCACACGCCTGCCTCGCCTTACTCCTCTGAAGTGTATTTAGAGCTTTGGGGTTGGAAAGAGGATTAAAAAATACACAAGCATCACGGGCCTGAAGGAGATTGAGGGATGGTGAGGTCACAACAGCAGTGAGAGGGTCTTAAGACAGAAGGCCAGTGCAGTCCAATACCCTCTCCAAACTCTGTTGATGCATTTTCTGATACATATGTGCAAGTTGCAATCCTATATTGCAAATATGGACTCTTGTTTGGGGCTGCATTTAAAAGCTGGATGCCACCTGATTTTTTTCATTTTGGAGAGATGCTGAGATTATTTTACCGGCCCTGCCAGAAAGAGAGGATTTTATTATCATTTCACAACCCTGTTCATGGCTGGGCCAGCATGGTGGCTTAGTGGTTTGCACTGTTGCCTCACAGTTAAGAAGGGTGGGGATTGCTTCCCACACGGTCCTTTATTGTGGAGTTTGCAAGTTTTCCCTGTATTCACGTGGGTTCCCCAACTTCCAAAACATGCAGGTTAGGTGAATGGATCACTCTAAATTGACCACAGGTGTGCGTGAAGTAAATGGACTGCATTTATATAGCGCTTTTCCTGTTGTGTGGGCCGCTGAAGAGGAGGTACTGCTGGCCCACCACCACCAGAGGGCGCCCTGCTTGGAGTGCGGGCTCCAAGCAAAGAGGGCGCCAGACCCAGAGGAGGTGACAGCTGTCACTCATTACTCCAGCTGTCACTCATCTACACCACCATATAAGCCGGACTGCAACTCCACCTCCCCGCCGAGAAATCGACTACCAGTACTAAGGTAATTCTTCTCTGCTGTTGTTAGTGTATCTAAACTGTGATCTGTGTGCAGCCGCGTACCTGTGAAGTCTGTGGAAGACTGGATTGGCGGATAGTGAGAGGACGACGGTCTTCGTCTCTCACTCCATCCAGAAGGAAGACAAACAGGAGCTCCACAAGTGATAACGTATCTGGAGGTGGAGGTGCTCCCTCCTAACGGTGTCTGGACTGTTAATCACTGAGTGTGCGGACTCACACTCACACATCATCTTTCTGTTTTCTGCCAGCAGTACCAGGGTCGACAGCCGAAGACAGAGGCCACCTGGGGACTCGGGACTTGGCGGCTCCGGTGTTCTTCAGGCCGTTGGTGGTGGAAGCCGTGTGGGACGCGGCTTCTCTCGTCGTCGGGCGTCTTCTATCTTCGAGCCTGCCCATACGTCACCTGGTGTTTATTGACTGTGAACATTAAGACACGTTTCGTTGTGTAATATCACAACATTAAATTGTTACCTTTTGGCTTACTCATTGTCCGTTCATTTGCGCCCCCTGTTGTGGGTCCGTGCTACGACACCTTCACAACAGGATTTCTCGGCCATCGTCATGGACTCCGAGGGGCGTCAACTCCAGCTTGAATGGCCAATGGAAGAGCCAGGAGCGCAGGCGTCAGCGGGAGGCGGGTTGAGTGAGCTGCAGCAGATCTTAACCGCCTTCAAGGCCCGGTTAGTGTTTGTGACCGAGCAGAGTGTCCTCCTTAATCGGAGGGTGGAGGCTCTCACCGCCAGGGTGGAAGCGCGCGATCAGGGCGCTGCTGCAGCCACTCCTCTGGCTGGTCCTGGGCCCGTATCAAACGTTCCACTGGTCGTTCAACGAACCCCCCCACCGTCCCCTGAAGCATACATAAGCCCTCCGGAACCGTACGGGGGCTGTGTCGAGACGTGCACGGACTTCCTCATGCAGTGTTCGCTCGTCTTTTCACAGCGCCCCGTCATGTACGCATCAGACGCTAGCCGGAAGTCGGCGGAGAAAATGCCTCACTCAAAGTGTGGCTGTTGCAACAGGTGTCGTAAAGCGGGACTGGTTGGTTGCTACGGCGATGCTGTGTGGCTGCTCCAAGCTAAGGGTCCTTTCACACATAGGGCTAATTTGGTCAAATTGCACATGAAGTGTGCATGAAGCAGGAATCATATGCAATACGTATAAAATCGTAGCTGCCTCTAACATCTCTACACTTGATGCTACAACTATTTGCGCACACGGTGATTGAAAGACAGCGTGTGCGCTGTGAGAGCCCATCGAACCCTCTCGTGGCAGGTGTCAGCCAAATTCCAGGTGACACACACAAACATCTAACCCCACTCGCATGGCACTTAGAAAATGTGTGGCCATTCACATTGTTAACACGACAACAGTCAGCAGACAATCACTGTCGAACTGGATGTGAAATTTGTCTAAGTGCCCCACGAGTGTGGCTTTGCAAACAGACACAGTGACACTTTGGTGTGTGCGCTGAACTGACAGGGGGGTGCTGCCCACAGGGGCAGCTGTGGAGATCTGTGGTTCTGGACGTCCCAGCTGGACAACATGTACTGGACGGACATGAACTAACAACTGCCACTGTGACGCACTTGCGTCTGCTTGCTGTTATCACGTGGACATACATAAAATATATACCGCTGTTGCAATGGGCTGCAGCGAGCACATGCACACCGCGCACATTGACAGGCTACCCCAGCTGAAACTGACTGTCAGATCATAACACACAGCAGGCGATCTGAATGTCGCACCACCCATGTGAGCTCTGTTCCACATGATGTGGCGTCTGGCCTGTCAGGCAGGACACACGCACGTGGCCGGCTGGACACACCGCCAGTAAATGTGGACGTGATAAGAGTGCTCTGCTTCTCATTCATGTCATTTCATGTCTGTACGTCTGTGACCATGGGCAGTAGTGGGCACAGTTCAGCTAATCCGACAGCAGATAATTATCGAAGCTAATGTTTTTGCTATTGGATTAGCTTTTCAGATAAGTTTTGAAACCATTACTGGACCAATTATCTTCTGCTAAATTTAGTTCCCGATAACTTTCAGTCTGATAACATTTTCTTTGCTGGTAAAGTTTAACAGTCAAAAACGTTTGTAAACCCTAAAATCAAACATTTTAGTTCGTTTGTTGTGTGTTTATAGCCACCGAGCAGACTGGCTGCATTTTGCGTGCTGATGATGTCATCATTAAGCGCAAAACGTGATTGGCCGATCGACGCAAGTAGCATTGTGGGTAGTGTGTTCCGGTTCACTTTGAACGTTACAGTGACTTTTCCACTCGACACAATAACAAAACAGACTAATTTTAACATTATTTTATTTTATTTCTTTGTGGCTGTAATTTAATCTCCAAGACTCGGTAGGGGAGAGGAGCTCTCACGCTGCAGCTGTGTGTACAGAGCGAGTGACTTTTCTTCATGTTTCAATACTGTTTTGGATTTTAAAAAGGACACTTTATGTGGATTATTTATTCAGATGAATCCCACTGAAACTAACAGGTAAGAATTTATATTTACTACATGTATTTTACCTGCCAATCAATGCATTAATGGATGTATTTCGGTTGTTTAAGCCGCAGGGTTGAAAGCATGCAAAAAACAGCGGCAGCTTTTAGCTCGTAAATGACGGTGTATCTAATACCAGATAAACTGTGACTTCTAATACTGTGTTTTACTGCTTTTGAAAGATGATGACAGTGTTTGGGGTTTTATTTTTTTGTTTATTCATTTTTGTGCATTCTTTGTGTTTGTGATCCTTGAATTTACCCAGCAGCCCCTGCGGCGCTTAAACTGAAACTGGTTTATCAGAAGCCGACAGTGTAATCTGATGTGGCCGCGTCTAAATCAGTACTATAGTTAGTTATCGGTTATCTGTAATAAAGATCAATTTTTTAGCAGTTTATCTGTTTATCGTCATAAAATATAACTTTTCAGTTATCTGATTAATGGTCATTGAAGCTAACTTTTTGGTTCGCTGTGCCCACCACTGAACATGGGTCATCTACAGAGGAATGGACAGATCATACTTATATTGTCCGCTTGATAAGAGGGATTCATAAAATGTGGTGTTTTTATATGGTGTGGGTTTGACTTTTTTAAATACGCCCATGTCCTTCTTGATATCAGGCATGTTCCTGCACCTTTTACAGGACAGCAATAGTAGCTCAGTGGTTTCTGACTAGCAATCAGAGCTTTGGGAAAGTGCAGGATCGAATCCCGTGGGTGGCATGTATTTTCTTTTCAGCTGCGCAGCTGCTCGCACTGTGTTCCCACGTGCATGAAACCATCGCAACATGTATTTTTTTTTTTCTTCACAGCAGCTGTGTTCCCGTGTGCATGAACCGTCACAGCGGCATCGTGCATGCCTGCCCGTCAGCTCGATGTTTTCGTGGTTCACTCATACAAGCTCTTCCGCCGTGAGTCGCCCTGACTTGTACTTATTCATGTGTGAAGGGCAGTGTTGGGGAAAGTAACTTTGGAAAGTTACTTCATTAGTTAATTTATACAGTTATATTTTACAGTTACTTCATACAGTTAGTTCAGCAGCTGCGGACACCTTGTCGGCAGCTGCTGAATGTAATTAATAAAGTTACTCATAATCTAATTTGGTTATTTTTAAGATTTAGTACTCAGAAAAGTAACTATTAGTTACTTTGCTGGTGAGTTACTTTGCTGATTGCTCAATCTTACGAGTAACCAAGTTACATTACTCGTTACCTTATTAGTTACATTACTTATTAGTTGCAAGTTTTCGGCAGATTCTAATAAAGTAATTGCATAATGCTGCTAATGAAGTAACTGCATAAAGCAACTGTATAAAGCAACTAAAAAAGTAACTAAGAAAGTAACTTGTCAAAGTTACTTTTCACAACACTGGTGAAGGGACCCTAAACGTAGCATGTGGACATTGCATAGAGCCATCAAGTTTTTAAAAGCAGAATTTTTCGGTATGTCTGTGTCACGGGGTGACATCGGAGAGAGGGAAGATAGCGAGAAACATGGTTTAAAAAGTTTAATGAGGACAAGAATCCATGGAATTGGCGCTGGCTTGAATTTAAAGTTCATCGTCACGAACACAGATAAAACAAACTGGAAAAGCTCACTGCGTCTTGTGTCCTTAAGAAACACTGTAATTTTTTTTTTCTGGAAAATAAACATTGTGCTGTTCAAACAGGATTTCAGACAAGATTTTGTGACTTTTTAAATTAATGCAGACTTTCTTTCATTGGAAAAAAAGACAATGTGGCTTTGAATGGATTTACAGGAATTTACACAAAGATATAATTGACTTTTTTTTTTACTATTAAGGTATGTTATTGATATTTAACTATGATTTTCAATATTCTACAAGCTTTAGCTGTGGTTTTTAAAATGCTTTAACAGTCTTTTCAGTCTTCATGAATTTCATGTAGTTTATTTGTTCCTAGTTAATGCATAATTTGGTTTACAATTAAAAGGAAAACCATTCCAGGCCCTACTTTCACATCATATTCTGTTATTTCAGCATTATCAATGACAGTTCAAATGAAAGGTTGAATCTAGGATCATTTAAATATGCACTTCTTTTGAGATTTTTTTTTTCTTCCAGGAAATGCTGAAAATGTATCATTACATAAAAAATTAATTGGTTTCTTGGCCCCACGGGCCCTAAACCCTGGCTCCTGGCGGGCTGTGCCCCCCAACCCCCTGCAAATTTTCCTCCGATTTCACAATTTTCATTTCACAGCACTGATGAAACATTCTATTTGATTCATCTTGGCTTTCTTGAAAGGAATGTTACAGGTTTCAAGTCATGCAAATTTGCTCTCATTTCTTTTTTATTCAGCCAATAATGAATCATACGAAGAAAAACATGCATATATGTAGCGGCTGCGCTCTGTTGTTATGACTCTGCCCATTCGCTCCCCTCGGGACGCGAACTCACTAACTCCAGCATGGGAGTCGGACTCTCTAACCAGAAGGCTAAAACCCAGGGCTCTGGCCTTGTGACCAGAGAATCCCTTTGAGCTGTTGGGAGTGAGGTTTACTAACTACATCTGCACAGCGTCACCTGCTGGCCTCTGTTACATATATGACAACATTAAAACCTGTCAGGATCTGTGGTGAAGTGGCCTGGCAGGCAGGTGGACACCAATGCAGACTCATTACTCAGATGGAGGATTTAGTAAAGGTTTAATCAGAAACAGGCTTGGTCGGAGCACAGGAAGACAATCAGACAGGCGGCAGTACAGACGGTCGTCAGGCGGAGACGTGGTCAGTACAGAAGCAGAGTTCCAGCACGGGCAAACAGGTACATAAGAGGTGGCAAAAAACAGAGTCAAAAACAGGCTGGGTTTGGACACGGAGAAGGAGGTTAACATGCTCAGGCAAAAACGTAGTCAAGGACAAGCAGAAGTCGAGAACGGCAAAAACAGACTAAGACAGGATACAGATGGCTTGGAACGAGGCTGAATGCACAACGAACTAGCAGTGAGCTGTGGAAGACAAGGAGTTTAAAAGCAGAGTATAATCAGGGCGTGATGAGATGCAGGTGCAGGAAAGAAGGCGTGGCTGAGTGAGACGAGTGGAGTGACAGGTGGGCGTGTCAGACAAAAGCAGCAAAAAGAGGAATGTGACAGTGACAGAACAAATGTTAAACAATTAGGAAATAATGATACCTAGAATCCAAATGTGAGAAACAGAATAAACAAATGAAAAGGAAGAAACAGAACAGAAAATTAAAGGCTGGATCTAAACTAGATGAGAACTCAACGTCTGGCAGGAGTGTACAGAAAAACCTGAAGGACTAATGTGCTCAACACAGAGTGACTGAATAACCAGAAAGTAAGTATGAAGACTCTAAACTAGAACAGAACTCAATAAGTGGCTGAAGAGTAACTGATAATACTCAAAACCTAATGTGATAACACATAATGACTAAATAAGAATACAGAGACTAGAACCAGAACCAAACTTAATGTGGGTGAAGTGTAACAAATCATAAAACAAGACTAAAGTGTAAGAAACAGAAATAAACACTCAGAGCTAAACAGAAGAACCAAGACAGGGAAATGGACGGAGACTGGGGAACAAAAGCAGGTTCTGGGCCGGTCCAGGACCAAAGCATGACAAAACCAGGATAACACGTGAAACAAACAAACAAACAAAAAAAAACTTATTTCCAATGTGGTCTTTAGTAAAATATAAACATTCATTATTAAGTCCCTTCGGCTGCTCCCTTTTTTGCACTCAGGGTCACCACAGCAAATCCAAGGTGGATCTGCATGTTGAATTGGCACAGGTTTTACGCTGGATGTCCTTCCTGACGCAACTCCACATTACATGGAGAGATGTGGCAGGTGTGGGATTTGAACTGGGAACCTTCTGCACTAAAACCAAGCGCATTAACCACTTGGCCACCACCCCTGCACCTAAACATTCATTATTATATTATATTATAATATAATAATCAATTAATTGATTATTTGTTGCAACTCTAGATGGAAGTTTGAAGAGTTAAACAAAATGTCCAGTTGCTGTTGACAATGCTTTTGGATTTCTTGTGTAACTGGGAATCTGCATCAACGCAAACTCTGTCTTGACCTGACCAGTTATGTTCTCTTACAAGTGCCCCACCACACACACACACACCACACACACACAAACAAACAGGTCATCACAAGAAGCTTCAAATACAGCGACAGTCAAATGAATGACGGGGGAAAACGCGGGATATATATGTGAAAAAAAAACAACACGCAGGCTTTCGGCGCTGTCCTGTGAGGGCACGTGCTCTGATTTTATTGTGAAACTCAGCAGCGGATCAAGACTCTCCAGATAAACACAGAAGGGCTGCTGGGAAAAAAAAAATACAAACTCTTGTTATAGGAAAGCATGGAAACGTAAAAGCCTCATTTGAAATCTGTTCTAAAGACATTTTTTAATCAAACAGCACGCGCGACCTTTGCGCTCGCGCGCCGACCGGTGGACTCACCAGAGCTGTCTCTTGGCGGGGAGGCAGTCTTTGTTGGAGGCTGTCACTCCCATGGCCATCTGCATCACTGTGATTATATTTCTGGTACTCATTTTGTCCGCCTATTACTACTACTACTAATTTCAGCTACTACTATTAGTTCACCTCGTGGGCAGCCGCGCGGCACGAAAGCGGCGCAGGTGAGCGCGCGCGCTCAAAGGTCTCCGCTGGCGGCGGCTCGCGCGTCTTCAGCATCACGAGCGCCATTTCCACGTCTGGAGGAGCGACAGGGGAGGATGTGTTCAAAGAAAGGTGCCGCGCCGGCTGTGTAATCTCATTAGAGCGCAGAATAGATTAGTCCGTTCAGTTTGAGTCGGCGCCCGGCGGCTGCACTTTTGCTTCTGAGGAGGAATAAAAGTCAGACAGGCAGCAGCCGAAGATCTGCGCGCGAGCAACGAAGAGAGTGTTCCACGCCGCGCGCGCGAGAGGAGGAGGGAGCAGGAGGAGGGGGGATGAAGAGGAAGCACGAACCTCCTGTGGAGTCAATAAGACGAAAACATTTTTGTCGAGATTTTTCTTTTTTTTTTTAATGGAAGCTGAGAATGGCTACCAGTCAACGTATTTTCTCCCATTGTTTTCCTGAGAGAATGAAATATTTGTCATCTCATCTCTGTAGAACCTTTTTTTTTCATTATTTCAAGAAAAAATAAACTTGGTTTTCCCAAAATAATGGAATAATTGTATCAGGCTAGTACATTAATGCATTTTCTACTCCCTCTTATTCCCATTAAGGGGACTACATCTCTCTGCTGGCTTGGGAACGCCTTGGGGTTCCCCCGGAGGAGCTGGGGGAGGTGTGTGTGGATCGGGAGGTCTGGGCGGCTTTGCTTCACCTGCTGCCCCCGCGACCCGACTCCGGATAAAGCGGATGAAGATGGATGGTTACAGGGGAACTAGGCTGGGCAGGTATTGCACCATATATAGACACATAAGGTATCCAGGACACACCCATGTAACCCTCAAGTTGTCACAGAGAGAAGAGAAGTAGACGTAAGTTCAGCATAGGACCTGAGACCCATTGGTATTGGTGCTTATCCCTACATTCTGCAGCATGAATGCCCCAGACTAGCCAAGGGTGGTGCCCATTTTTATGTCTGTGGACTGGGATGATGCAGAGTGTTGTCCAGGGACACTCAGGGGCAGCATGATGGAGGATCTAACTCAAATCTACATAATGGGCAGTCTAAGTCCTATTTGATTAAGGGTACTATCTTACTGGGCTGAGACTGGTGGAGATAGGCAGAAACACTAAATCGCGCTAAACCAGATGGAAAAGCAACAACTTTTTCATGTCACTTCTCAAGGAACTGGTCCTCCTGACATGTAGGCACATGGTGGCCAACTGTTTGATGAATAACGTCCGGCATGGTAGCGAAAATACAGCCACAAATCACGAGCCGTCCGCACACATTTTGTGCAAGACCCACTGACACGACGCCCGGCACAGACGCAAAAGTCAAGCAGCACTGGTGCGGCCTTTGCAGGTGCAAGGTTTGATTCAACATGGTTCCTACAGTTTGATGAAATTGAGTTTATGAGATAAACAATTTTAGAAGCCACGACCTGGAAAACTGCTCTTGTGTTCTTGCTATATGCACATATCACAATGAACACATAAAATATTTTGTGCTCAGTAAATGTATTTCAGTGCTTGCTGTTGTCCACAAAAACACAGTACTTCACTCACTGTGTTATTTGCACTCTGGACTGTGCGGTCAACTTGGCACGGTGCACAGAAGAGATGTGTATCGTGCACAGAAAATAATCACAACATGGGAACTAATTAATCAAATCATAGGAGCAAATTACATGCTGCCTGGTTCCCACCTTCTACACAGAAATGTACTAAATTGGAGAAGTAAACCATTACCAATATTTTCTAATTATTTCAATGGGATTCAGATCAAATCATGACAAGGCCACACCTTCACACAGCCTTACAGAAGGCAGCATGAATTCAGCCACAGTAGAGTGAGTGCATGGTTTGGTCCATCCCAGTAATATAGGTTATCTTCTGTGTCTACAACTTTAAAAATGCATATGATGACGACAAACTGTTTAAAATCTGGCAAATTTTAGTGCATCACATCAATTAAAAAAGCAACTTTGTTGAGCCTATTTAATATTTCACAGATGTGTCTGCCACCTGCTGGATGTGGAGCTAGCCTTCACAGGAGCCAACAACGTAAACCCACAACTGTCGGAACAAAAATGATTTTCCAAACATGTCCAAGGAGGAGGTCCCAGGAAAGACCCAGGACGTGCTGGAGGGATCTCCAAGCTGGCTGGAAGTGTGGGATGAGCTGCTTGATCTACTGCCCACTGTGACCTGGACCCAGATAAGCAGCAGAAAATGAATGAATGAATGATAGAAAATAAAACACTGTCCAGTAATCTTTTGAAACCTCGGAAACACCAGAGTTTCAAACATTGTTCCAGAGTCCACATGAAAAGGAAGACAACACGCTGTGTTGCCACCTGCTGAATACTGACACCAAGTGGACAGTTTGGAAATTTGCATCAATTATCAAATAAGGAATTTCATATTTAAAAATGGGGCAGCACGGGAGCTTAGTGGGCAGCGCTGTTGCCTCAGAACAAGAAGTGTCATTGGGAGGATTCCCGCCTGTGGCCTTTCTGTTTGGAGTTTGCATGTTCTCCCCGTGTTTGTGTGGGGTCTCTCCGGGTTCTCCGGCTTCCTATTTTGTTTGTCTATATGGGGCCCTGCGACAGACTGGCATCCCCTGGTGTACCCCGTCTCACACCCTATGACTGCTGGGATAGGCTCCAGTCCCCTGTAAAAAAGAGCCCCACGACCCGATCTTGGTAGTTGAAGATGAGATGATATTTAAAAGCTGTCATTAGTCCATGATATGCATGTGCATGTGCCTGTACATTCTAAAACTCCAATAACACACTCCACACAGCCCTACTGAAAGGATTTTGTTTGAATGTAGCTAAAGCAGACTTTATTCTCTCTCTGTCTCTCCCAACATAGATGTGTGGTTGAAGTTCCATGTTGTTTGAAATTAGCTTGTTTCACAGTATATTTCATTTTCAAAGCCTCCAACTGGTGGCCACCCAGGCCACTGCTGCTTGCCTTAGGAAATAAAAAGTGGAAAACATATGTTAACTGATGCTGACTCTTGGCTTTAACAAAATTTATTTTTGTTTTTGTGGTCATCGTGCTGTACAGATTTGCACTTTAGGGCACAATTAAAGGGTTGTGATGTTCAGGAGGAAGAAGAAAGAGGAGAGAGGAGGATGGAGGGAAGTACGTCTGACACAACAGCAGTCTTCAACAACAAGCAATTAAAGAAAGCAACAACATCATCCTAAAGTCATCATTAGTAAGAGGAATACAAATTTAAAAGGATCCTTGTATCAGTCCAAGAAACACAAATTGCTCTGCACGTTCAACTCAATTTCATTTATAGTTCGGTTCATAAATATTTGGACAGCGGTACAGCGGGGTTTTTTGTAATGCCTGCCTCTGTACTTCACTGCAGTGGAGCTGAAATCAAACAGTCAAGATGTGCTTGTTGTGTAGACTTTCAGCTTTGAGTCAAAGGATTGAACACGCATCGCCGGTAAAACTACTTTTTACTGCCGGTAAAGCTGTATGTTCGACCATATAACCCAGTATGAACATCCGCCCATCATCAGACACAACAGGGTTATTCTCTAAATGACCACTAGTGAGGGAAGCCACCAAGGCATTCAGACAACCATAGAACAGAGAAGGATTTTCATCTATGAAAAGAAATCAAATCTAGGATTAGAGTTTCCATTGTTCCCTCTGGCAAACACGCGGAAATTTTAAGTTTTGCTTTATTGAGAAAATCCTTTGCTGTAAATTTTATACCATTAACAGCAAATCACTGGAAGATTGGGAGGATGTTACATGTTTGAAAAAATACTTTGAATTCTCTGTTCACATTTATTGCAGTTCATTCAAAGTCCATGTTGGCATGAATAATCACAGCATAACATTTATTTAATGCATATACATGCTGAAATCTGCTTCTCACCATGAGGTGATTCTCAAAGCCGTCAGAGCTGAAACATGAAACACAATGAAACATCTCCATGTCAGTCATCAGCAGAAATGTCTCCCATTCTGCATCGCATCAGCAACACCTGGAGAAATTTTGATTAGTTGGCATTCCTCTTGAAATTTAACCAGATCTTTGTTTAAAAAAATATAAGATCTTTGTTTCAGCTGGTTGTGGAATGAGAGAATGTCATCCAGAGGATTAGATACAAAGCAATGACACTTTCTCACACTGCAGAATGAAACCCAAGAGCAAACATCAGTTCATATATTCCTTTGTGTCAAACAGTTTATTTTGGAGACTCGGACGAGGACTATTACTTGTATTGTCAGGGAGCATCAGCTACATTTTGGTCATATTTCTCTGGACACAAACATGTAGATGCCTCAGTATTGAGGATACCAGTGGGCAGGGTTGGGTAGGATTACTTTGAAATGTAATCCAAAAGTAATCAGATTACAAGTAATCCAAATGTATGCACATACATACATGTAATCGACATGTATTCTTTCAAAGTAATCCTACCCAACCTTGCCAGTGGGGGTGTATGTTCATGTACAGGTGCTAGTTTAGTTAGATTAAAATACTCCAAATGTTGACGCATTTCTTGATTGTGTTCCATTAAATATCTTATGTCAAAAAAGTGTTTTTATTTTCTGGATATGAATTTTGAATTGTGTTTCTGATTCCTTGGAAATGACAACTACCCATATGCGTGGAGGTAGTTATATGTGGGGAAAAGGATTATCTGCTCCAACCTGCATAAACATAGCACTTCTAACATACAGAAATGGTGTTTTTGCTACAATATGTTCTTGCACCAGAGGACAGTGTTTAAAGTTTCTCACTCTCGAACTAAGCACTGAGGATTTTCCCAAAAAGAAAACCTGAAAGTTCAGCTACAATGTGCCAGAAGGTACAACTAAGGTGCAAGCCTAGATTTCATATTTTAGTGAATAAAAAATCCTCGTCTGTACCACTTCATCAGGAAGCTGATTAACTGGAGATGCAAAATGCAAAACATGCACTGTGCACAATTTCTCCAATCACAGCCACAGAAGCCTGTAACTTCTTCTGGGTTGTCTGGTTGCCTTGGTGGCTTTCCTCACTCTTCTCCTTCTTGCACAGACACTCAGTTTTTTTGTTTGTTTTTTTTTTAATGAAAATGGCAAAAGAGAAAAAGGAGAAGAAAAAACAAAGCAAACAAACAGAAATCACAAAAGCACAAACCTAACTGGGTGTACAAATGCACCGTTGCATCACCAAAGCATTGCAATCCAACAAGCTTTCAATATCGAGGTGAGTGGACCATTGTGGGCATGTTAGAGTGATTGCCAGGCTGGGCAAGATGATCTAAGAATGGTGGACATATGATGTAAAATTTAGTAAGACTGTGCATCAAGCTGTATCCGATTTTCTCCATATGCAATAAACTGCTTAGTTCCATTAGCCACGCCTTGACCTGAGGCACAGTGCCCGATTTCCAGGGTGTTAAAATCAGTCTCTTAGTGAATATCATTCCATACACAATAGTGCTCTGCACCGAGAGACTGAGATTTTGTAGGGACAGAGATTATCCAAACAACATAATCTCTGGGTCAGGACTAAACACACAATCATACATCTCAGAAAACCACTTGAATATTTCAGTTATGTAATTTTGGGCAGGTTAAAGAGATTAGAGATTATAGGGTAAATTTAACTTTTGAGTAACATAGCTTGTGCATCACCTTAAATTGAATTAACTGGTGTCTATAGCATTAATGGAACAGGAGCGAATTCTGCCGAGGCTTTCCCCCAAACATCATTCTCATCAGTCTGCAGCCCCAGTTCTTTCTGTCATGTTGCTCTCAAAGATTGCGTACTAAAATGAATGTGTCCATAAAATATTTTGACAGAGTTTGAAACCAAACCTTTAGAGCCAGGCGGTCCCAGTAGGAGTGAGTAAACCCTTTTCCCCTCAGGGAGGTTTTCACAATTAGGCAAACATCGGCAGACATAGTTCCTGATTTGTAAATATCTAAGGTGTGTTGATGGGAGGGAGAACTTGTCTTTTAGCTTGTCAAAGGAGGCACATATTTTATTAAGGTACAGAACTTTGAAAGTGACTGTGCCTTTTAACCTCCAGCTGTCAAAAGCTGCATCCGAAAGTGATGGAGGGAATGGATTGGCAATGAACTGGAGTGTGAATAGAAGCGCCCGACAATTTACAGCACTTCTTAATTTCTAACCAGATTTTGAAACAGTTTGAAATTATCTGGTTGTTCACCTTCGTGGCCTAGCTGGCAGGCTGGGCGTTGAGTGCTGGCTGCAAACTATTTTATGAAGCCTTTCTTTTCAGTTGCGACCCAAGCAGGAGTATCCACTGAAATTCCTGCCAGTAGACAAGAGCCCTTAGATTTGCAGCTTGGTAATAATGTTGGAAGCAAGGTATCCCTAACCCTCCCATCTCTTTTGGTTTGTATAAATGAGTTTTTGATATCCTGTGGGCTTTGAAACCCCATATAAACAGTATAACTACCGACTCTAATGATCTGAAAAATTGAGTTGTTGATAAAATGAGAGTTTGAAATAGGTTGAAAAATCTTGGCAACAATATCATTTTGATAACATTTATGCGACCCACCATGGAAAGAGGGAGGGTATGCCGTATTGCTTTTCAACTTACCCACGTATTAAAGAAAATAGAGTTGAAGTCTGTGTCACCCAATCATCATGTGCACTAGACACGAACATTGCGCAATCACACCGAATACCTCATATGTCACAGCGAGTCACAGTGTGTCTCCATAACGCGCTGATGTGTACTGCGGCCATCTGGCCGGGGTCTAACAGCCATGATAGCATGATAATACAGATAAATCCTCTGACTCATGAGGTGAACTGGCAATGGATCTGTGATTACATGCTCATTGTGGACATTATACTGCGATCACAGGCGATGTGCGTTAGCGCATCACGGAAGCCATGTGGATGGAGTATTGAAAACTTTAGTACCGGCAAAACTGGCTGGTGTGACTGTTTTGCTTTATTTATTTTATTGAAATTTTTACGATTCAAGAGCACAAATGTGAAATATTCAGGACATCAGGACAGTGTCTCTGCAAAATCCTCTGCTTCAAGCGGGGAAGACAATACCTTATCTGATTCACCTAGAGTGACCCAGAGCTGCACAGGGTAGATGAAACCGACCCTTGCTCCAGCATACTTGAGCTTCTTATGGACATCATCATAGGTTTGCCCCTGCTTCATCACCTCTGCTGGGAAGTCAGGAAAGAAGTGTATGGTCTTGCCCTTGTAGATCTGAGGAGATTGCTGGTAGCACAGCTGTAGTATCTTCTCTCTTACCTGGAAATGGTGGATCCAGGCTGTCATTATACGCAGCCAGGCATTTTCACCAGACTATTCAGGATTGAGGGAAAGATGAATGCAGCAATGTACAGAGACATCCTGGATGAAAACCTGCTCCAGAGTGCTCTTAACCTCAGACTGGGGCAACGGTGCATCTTTCAGCAGGACAATGACCCTAAACACACAGCCAAGATATCAAAGGAGTGGCTTCAGAGCAACTCTGTGAATGTCCTTGAGCCCACCCAGAGCCCAGACCTGAATCTGATTGAACATCTCTGGAGAGAGATGTGAAAATGGCTGTGCACCGACACTCCCCATCCAACCTGATGGAGCTTGAGAGGTGCTGCAAAGACAAATGGGAAAACTGCCCAAAGATAGGTGTGCCAAGCTTGTGGCATCATATTCAAGAAGATTTGAGACTATAATTGCTGACAAAGGTGCATTAACAAAGTATTGAGCAAAGGGTGTAAATACTTAGGTACATGTGATTTTTTAGTTTTTATTTTAATACATTTGCATTTTCAAAAAAACTTTTCATGTTCTCATTATGGAGTGCTGTGAGTAGGATTTCGAAGGGAAAAAAAAAAATGAATTTACTCCATTTTGCAATAAGGCTGTAACATAACAAAATGTGGAAAAAGTGAAATGCTGTGAATTCTTTCTGGATGCACTGTAGCAACTGGGGCAGTGTGATGTCAAAAGAAATCAGTGTTCCATCCAAGGGATCCCAGGGTGTCCCCCTAGAAATTTATAGTATGAGGGTGCTGTACCTGTGAGTAGACAGCAGGATGCAGCAAATGGGTCTGGAGGGGGGCATGTGGGGTGGGAAGTACAGCATGGCAAAGAGGGAAGCTCTATAATTTTGCTCATGTTCAAGATATAGCAACTGATGCAGCATGATGTTATTATTCCATTTAAGGTATACCAATCCAGTCAGGGGTTGGGTTGTGTGTAGCACAACGAGCCAGCTAATATTTAATATGAAACGGACACATGCAAACTCAGGCGATCATAATCACTGAATAAAACCTTTGTGTGTTTCATTGTAAATGGATAAAAGAGTTCTATAAATGACTAAACTTCATTTGTTAATGGTTGATTATGCTGAAACACAATCAGGTTAATTCGACTGACCAGTCAGGAGGCAAAAGTTTGCACAACCTCCGCGATGATGCCAATCAATTATTGATGAAGTGTCAGATATAAATAAAGTGCAGACATGAGTCTTTTCTGACTGCTCAAGGTTGAAGAGGATGTCAGAGGTGTCCACGTGCACAGGATAAGGGTTACTTCCTGCAGTCCGCTGTGTTTATATCCATACTGGCTTTGTCCAAAAGACAGATGAGGCCGTTCTCTACGCAGTGTGATGTTACAGTGAAGACAGCCTCATGAACCTCTTTGTTCCTATGAGTCATCTTGAATGATTGCATTTGTGAAATAACTGTGTATTTAACTGGATCATCACAGTACTTATATGCAGTATTTGGAGTTGATGCCGAAAGGTTAACACAGGGTCAATCATGATATTTACATATTTGTAAAGACTAATAAACAAAATGAAGGAAGGCTGAACTGCAGCATTTAAATAATAGTCCTTTGTTCTTTTTTAAGTGGGCCATAAAGCAAACAGAATGCAAAGTGTATACAGAGTACAACTAACCATGCAAAGTCTACCATAAATGAATAACACCAATATTAAAGGGAAATATTTTGAGGTTTGTATTTTCACTCAGAACAATATCAGTTTTATTTCCAATGCTAACACTGTCAAGGGCTGAACAACTACACACTACATCTGTACGAGGAAGTTAAAACACCAACCCGATTTCAAGGTAGCTCATGATGGAATCACGAAAACTTATTTAATCTGTTGTTTTGTGATGCCGTCATTTTGTGACGGTATCACGAAATTTGGGGTGATACGGGGAGGGGTTGGGGGCTATGGTCATGGCTATAGTTAGGGATAGGGGTAGGGTTAAAAATAGTGAACTCAACTTGACCACGTCACGAAAATGTGACGCATTTCGTGACGGTACACTCAACAACCTGATGCATTGGATGAACTGAATTCAGTTATGAGGATTTCCATCTACTAAATGTATGTAGCCCCAACTCAAATAAAGTGCATCCATGCAAGATTTAGAAGATTTAGAATTTAGTTGGGACTACTTATATTTATTAGATGGGAATCCTGCACATAATTGAATTGAGTTCATCCAATGAGTCATTTGTTTGAGTGATAAAACTGACTCATTGGATTGGATTCCACCTAATAAATATATGTAGTCTCAACTAAATAAAATTACATTATCTTGCATGGATGTGTTTTATTTGAGTTGGGCCTACATATATTTATTAGATGGAAATCTTGTACATAATTGAATTGAGTTCATCCAAAGAGCCATTTTTTGAGTGCATCACAAAAATAAAGCTTCTTGAGGCTGGGCTGAAAACATTCAAAGGAAAACGTTTCTTGTCACCACTGACCAGATACAAATGTCATTCATGTCATGGTTGGTGGGTGCACAGCTGGTGCTTGCTGTTTTGTTCCACACGGTTATCCGTGCAGTTTTGTTTACCTTGCCACTAGTTCCTCAGTCTTGGTGTCTCCCAGTGACCACGTTCCTCAGGATCATCCCAGCACTCCTCACTGAACATCTTCTTTGCTTCTGTGTTGAGCACGCCGGCATATCTCTGGCCTGTTTTGTACTGACCGCCCCTTGTGTTTGCACCTTAAAGTTTTTTCCCCAATGTCGTTTTTGTAGCCAGAGTGATCATTGTGGGTCAAGTTGAGCTACTTTGTTTGCTCATTTTCTTTAATTTTTCAGTCAAACTGATCTTCGCCTTATTGAGCAGTACCTCAGCGCGTTTAACCTCACTGAGTATTGTGGCGTTTTCCTTCACAGGTGAAATTTTTGCTAATGGACCTCACAGTGCCCTCTGCTGCAACCTGAAAGATCGCTTGAGAAGAACATGTGACTTTCTTGGTTCTTTTTTTACCCTTTGTTTAAAAAAAAGACTCTGACTGCTCATCAGTCTGTTCTCTGCATTTGGGGTTAACATTCTGTTTGCTGATAATTAGATGCACCTGTTAGGTTGACAGATTATACAGTTAGCCGCTTACCTTACGCTCCTGACTGTTTGACAATGCCCATTTCGACCTAGTCACGACAAGTCGATTACTCATGAGATGCTCTGTATTTTGCTTACAACAAGAATGAGTCTGTCATCAACAATCGACGTATAGGTACTGACTGAGTGGAGATCGGTGCAGCTGAAAAGCCAGCACACTAAGGTAAGTGGCTAAGTGTGGAATCTGTCATTTAAAAAGTTTATTTAGTGCGCTCCCTGGCGATCCTCTCCATACTGCAAGACATGTTTTAGCTTGCAAAGTTTTTACTTTTCTCCATACAATTACATTATGTAGCTGTTTTGCCTCTGATGATTTTTGAGTTCAGAATTAGTACAGCAGCAAATCCAATAATTTTGGGTTCCATGTGAAAAGATGAACTCAAAAACATCAAAAAAATAGAGCACAGGTTGAAATATGCTGGAGATCCACTCTAACTGCTGACGAGAAAAGTCTTTTAGCACAAAGTCAGGTAGCTCCTGTTGGGTCAGACATGCTGGTAAGTAGCTAGTGGTGAAGGTCACAGAGAAACTGCTCCCATCAGCACCGCTTGGTACTGGCAGCAACAAAAACAGCTGAAATCTCACCAAAATCTTCACACGCCTGCCTCGCCTTACTCCTCTGAAGTGTATTTAGAGCTTTGGGGTTGGAAAGAGGATTAAATAAATACACAAGCATCACGGGCCTGAAGGAGATTGAGGGATGGTGAGGTCACAACAGCAGTGAGAGGGTCTTAAGACAGAAGGCCAGTGCAGTCCAATACCCTCTCCAAACTCTGTTGATGCATTTTCTGATACATATGTGCAAGTTGCATATCCTATATTGCAAATATGGACTCTTGTTTGGGGCTGCATTTAAAAGCTGGATGCCACCTGATTTTTTTCAATTTTGGAGAGATGACTGAGATTATTTTACCGGCCCTGCCAGAAAGAGAGGATTTTATTATCATTTCACATACCCTGTTCATGGCTGGGCCAGCATGGTGGCTTAGTGGTTTGCACTGTTGCCTCACAGTAAGAAGGGTGTGGGATTGCTTCCCACACGGTCCTTTATTTGTGGAGTTTGCAAGTTTTCCCTGTATTCACGTGGGTTCCCCAACTTCCAAAGACATGCAGGTTAGGTGAATGGATCACTCTAAATTGACCACAGGTGTGCGTGAAGTAAATGGACTGCATTTATATAGCGCTTTTCCTGTTGTGTGGGCCGCTGAAGAGGAGGTACTGCTGGCCCACCACCACCAGAGGGCGCCCTGCTTGGAGTGCGGGCTCCAAGCACAAGAGGGCGCCAGACCCAGAGGAGGTGACAGCTGTCACTCATTACTCCAGCTGTCACTCATCTACACCACCATATAAGCCGGACTGCAACTCCACCTCCCCGCCGAGAAATCGACTACCAGTACTAAGGTAATTCTTCTCTGCTGTTGTTAGTGTATCTAAACTGTGATCTGTGTGCAGCCGCGTACCTGTGAAGTCTGTGGAAGACTGGATTGGCGGATAGTGAGAGGACGACGGTCTTCGTCTCTCACTCCATCCAGAAGGAAGACAAACAGGAGCTCCACAAGTGATAACGTATCTGGAGGTGGAGGTGCTCCCTCCTAACGGTGTCTGGACTGTTAATCACTGAGTGTGCGGACTCACACTCACACATCATCTTTCTGTTTTCTGCCAGCAGTACCAGGGTCGACAGCCGAAGACAGAGGCCACCTGGGGACTCGGGACTTGGCGGCTCCGGTGTTCTTCAGGCCGTTGGTGGTGGAAGCCGTGTGGGACGCGGCTTCTCTCTCGTCGGGCGTCTTCTATCTTCGAGCCTGCCCATACGTCACCTGGTGTTTATTGACTGTGAACATTAAGACACGTTTCGTTGTGTAATATCACAACATTAAATTGTTACCTTTTGGCTTACTCATTGTCCGTTCATTTGCGCCCCCTGTTGTGGGTCCGTGCTACGACACCTTCACAACAGGATTTCTCGGCCATCGTCATGGACTCCGAGGGGCGTCAACTCCAGCTTGAATGGCCAATGGAAGAGCCAGGAGCGCAGGCGTCAGCGGGAGGCGGGTTGAGTGAGCTGCAGCAGATCTTAACCGCCTTCAAGGCCCGGTTAGTGTTTGTGACCGAGCAGAGTGTCCTCCTTAATCGGAGGGTGGAGGCTCTCACCGCCAGGGTGGAAGCGCGCGATCAGGGCGCTGCTGCAGCCACTCCTCTGGCTGGTCCTGGGCCCGTATCAAACGTTCCACTGGTCGTTCAACGAACCCCCCCACCGTCCCCTGAAGCATACATAAGCCCTCCGGAACCGTACGGGGGCTGTGTCGAGACGTGCACGGACTTCCTCATGCAGTGTTCGCTCGTCTTTTCACAGCGCCCCGTCATGTACGCATCAGACGCTAGCCGGGTGGCTTATGTTATTAATTTGCTTCGAGGAAAGGCACGCGCATGGGCTACGGCGCTTTGGGAGCAGAATTCACGGCTCCTAACGTCTTATACTGGGTTCGTACGGGAATTCAAACAAGTGTTTGATCATCCCAACAGAGGCGAGACCGCTTCGACGTCCTGCTGTCGATGAGACAGGGGCGCCGTAGCGCAGCCGAGTATGCAGTCGACTTCCGCATCGCGGCAGCGAGGTCCGGCTGGAATAACGCTGCGCTCCGCGCCGCCTTTGTAAATGGACTGTCCCCGGTCCTTAAGGAGCACCTACTGGCCAAGGATGAACCGCGGGAATTTGACGGGCTGATCGATTTGGTTATACGTTTAGACAACCGTTTAAATGAGCATCGTCGGGAGCAGGCCGGGGGGCGTGACCGGGCACGAGCCGTCCCTCCCCCTTCCGGTTCCGACAAGGTGACGTCGTCCCCACGCTTCACTGCCAGAGAGCTCCGTGTGGCTACGGCTCCCCCTGCTGAGGAGGCTAGGGACACGAGCAGGGCCAAATTAAGATCAAAAATCAGACAAAGGAGGCTGGCCCGCGGGGAGTGTTTTGTCTGCGGCTCTTGCGAGCACATGCAGAAGGACTGCCCTAAAACGGTCAAACTACAACGCCCGTCCTTAGAAACTGGGCTAAGGGTGGGTCATAACACGCACGCGGGAAAACCCCGCAGATCTGCACGAATCCCAGTAACAATCCTTTGTGGGGATTTAACCCTTCATGCCCCAGCACTGATAGACACAGGGTCTGAAGGGAATCTGCTGGACAGCAGATGGGTAAAGGAAGTAGGGCTCCCTCTGGTGGCTCTGCCGGCACCATTGCAGGTGCAAGCACTAGATGGCACCCTGCTTCCATTAATCACACATCAGACACAACCAGTGACTTTGGTTGTGTCTGGGAATCACAGGGAGGAGATAGTGTTCCATGTAACACCTTCTACCTCCCGAGTGATTTTGGGCTTTCCATGGATGGTGAAGCACAATCCCCGGATTGATTGGCCGTCTGGGGTTGTGACGCAGTGGAGCGAAACCTGCCATCGGGAGTGCTTAGGATCCTCGGTTCCTCCCGGCACTACGGCTAATGAGGAGGTCAAAGTTCCCCCCAATCTATCGGCGGTGCCAAAGGAGTACCACGATCTTGTGTTGTGTGGGCCGCTGAAGAGGAGGTACTGCTGGCCCACCACCACCAGAGGGCGCCCTGCCTGGAGTGCGGGCTCCAGGCACCAGAGGGCGCTGCCGCCGACGAGGGCTGCCAGGGTGACAGCTGTCACCCATTACTGGACACAGCTGACTGCACTCAGGACGGAGGTATATCAGCAGGACAGCGTCTCCACCTCAGTGCCGAGATATCGTCTTGAGATTAAGGTAACCTTCTCTGCAAGCTCATATTGAAGACTCTGATAAACCTTGGTAAACCTTTTCAGGACAGCTGACTACAGAAAGCTACTTGCTTGGATAAGTACTCACCTTTCCTGCTTCATTGTAACAAGAGGTGGAGGCGGCTTCTCCCCTCTCCGTCTACTGGGTGCTGTCGCATCCATACCTGTGTGTTTGTGCTCTTTCCCGCCAGCAGTACCGGATCCGACGAGCGGAGGCAGTGGCCACCTGGGAATTCGGGACTTGGCGGTTCCAGTACTTCTGGGGTTCGGTGGCAGAGGAAATCTGGGTGGTTCCGGTTCGACTAGGACGGACGCCTCCTACCTTCGAGCCTGCCCACACGACACCAGCAGATTTCGGCTTCAAACTCCAAATTATTAATTGTTGTATTGGTTGTGCTCTTTTCACAACAGTAAAACTTGTTATTCACCTTTCTCCATTGTCCGTTCATTGCGCCCCCTGTTGTGGGTCCGTGTACCTACACTTTCACAACATCTTGCTGACGTTTTCAGCAAAGATCTGGCACTCACTCTTCCCCCGCACCGACCGTATGATTGTGCCATCGATTTGGTCCCGGGCGCTGAGTACCCGTCCAGCAGGCTGTACAACCTCTCACGTCCGGAACGCGAATCAATGGAGACCTACATCCGGGACTCCTTAGCTGCCGGGCTGATCCGGAACTCCACCTCCCCGATGGGTGCGGGTTTCTTTTTTGTGGGCAAGAAAGACGGCGGACTCCGTCCATGCATTGATTACCGAGCGCTGAACGAGATCACGGTTCGCAACCGATACCCGTTACCTCTGTTGGATTCAGTGTTCACGCCCCTGCATGGAGCCCAAATTTTCACAAAATTGGATCTTAGAAACGCGTACCACCTGGTTCGGGTCCGGAAGGGAGACGAATGGAAGACGGCATTCAACACCCCGTTAGGTCATTTTGAGTACCTGGTCATGCCGTTCGGCCTCACTAACGCCCCCGCGACGTTCCAAGCTTTGGTAAATGACGTCTTGCGGGACTTCCTGCATCGGTTCGTCTTCGTATATCTGGACGATATACTCATCTTTTCCCCGGACCCTGAGACCCATGTCCAGCATGTACGTCAGGTCCTACAGCGGTTGTTGGAGAACCGGCTGTTTGTGAAGGGCGAGAAGTGCGAGTTCCACCGCACTTCTTTGTCCTTCCTGGGGTTCATCATCTCCTCCAACTCCGTCGCCCCTGATCCGGCTAAGGTTGCGGCGGTGAGAGATTGGCCCCAACCGATAAGCCGCAGGAAACTACAGCAGTTCCTAGGCTTTGCAAATTTCTACAGGAGGTTCATTAAAGGTTACAGTCAGGTAGTTAGCCCCCTGACTGCCCTGACCTCCACCAAGGTCCCCTTCGCCTGGTCGGATCGGTGCGAAGCCGCGTTCCAGGAGTTGAAACGCCGGTTCTCGACTGCACCAGTTCTGGTGCAGCCTGATCCTGATCGCCAGTACATAGTAGAAGTGGACGCCTCTGACTCAGGGATAGGAGCCGTGCTGTCCCAGAGCGTGGAGGCTGATAAAGTCCTCCATCCTTGTGCCTTTTATTCCCGCAGGTTGACCCCAGCTGAACGGAACTATGACGTCGGCAATCGGGAACTTCTTGCGGTGAAGGAGGCTCTTGAAGAGTGGAGACACCTGCTGGAGGGGGCATCGTTGCCCTTCACGGTTTTCACGGACCATCGGAACCTGGAGTACATCCGGACCGCCAAGCGGCTGAACCCCAGGCAAGCCCGCTGGTCTCTGTTCTTCGGGCGCTTTGACTTCCAGATCATGTATCGCCCCGGGACCAAGAACCAAAAACCAGATGCATTGTCCCGGGTGCACGAAGAAGAAGCCAAAGCGGGGCTGTCGAACCCCACCGAGACCATCATCCCCGAGTCCACTGTCGTGGCCACCCTCACCTGGGACGTGGAGAAGACCGTCCGGGAGGCCCTGACAACGAGCCCGGACCCGGGGACTGGCCCCAAGAACAGACTGTACGTCCCACCAGAGGCAAGAGCTGCCGTATTGGACTTCTGTCACGGGTCCAAGCTCTCCTGTCATCCCGGAGTGCGTAGGACCGTGGCAGTAGTCCAGCAGCGCTTCTGGTGGGCGTCCCTGGAAACCGACGTCCGGGACTACGTCCAGGCCTGTACCATTTGCGCCAGGGGCAAGGCAGACCATCGGAGGACGACGGGACTCCTCCAACCCCTGCCAGTGCCTCATCGTCCCTGGTCTCACATCGGCCTGGACTTCATCACGGGCCTCCCGCCGTCCCAGGGCAACACCGTTATTCTCACGATAGTGGACCGGTTCTCCAAGGCGGCCCACTTCGTGGCCCTCCCGAAGCTCCCGACGGCCCAGGAGACGGCGGACCTCCTGGTCCACCACGTCATGCGGCTGCATGGGATACCATCGGACATCGTGTCAGATCGTGGTCCCCAGTTCTCTTCACAGGTGTGGAAGAGTTTCTGTAAGGAGCTGGGGGCCACCGTGAGTCTCTCGTCCGGGTACCACCCCCAGACCAACGGCCAGGCAGAGCGGGCTAACCAGGAGTTGGAACAGGCCCTTCGCTGCGTCACCTCCGCGCACCCGGCGGCCTGGAGTCACCATCTGGCCTGGATCGAGTATGCCCATAACAGCCAAATCTCGTCTGCTACCGGCCTCTCCCCTTTTGAGGCATGTTTGGGGTTCCAGCCCCCATTGTTCCCGCTGGTGGAGGGAGAGGTCGGTGTGCCCTCGGTCCAGGCCCACCTCAGGAGGTGCCGCCGGGTGTGGCGGACCGCCCGCTCTGCCCTATTAAAGGCCCGGACGAGGGCCAAAACCCATGCGGACCGCCGACGTTCCCCGGCCCCCACATACCAGCCCGGGCAGGAGGTGTGGCTGTCAACAAAGGACATCCCCCTCTGTGTGGACTCACCCAAATTAAAGGACAGATACATCGGCCCATTCCCCATCCTCAAGATCATCAACCCGGCCGCAGTGAAGCTCCGACTCCCAGCTTCACTGCGGATCCACCCTGTTTTCCACGTGTCCCGTATCAAGCCACACCACACCTCGCCCCTCTGTGCACCTGGCCCTACGCCGCCTCCTGCCTGGCTCATCGACGGGGAGCCTGCTTGGACAGTCCGCAGGCTCCTGGACGTCCGTCGTAAGGGCCGGGGGTTCCAATATCTGGTGGACTGGGAGGGGTATGGACCCGAGGAACGCTCCTGGGTGAAGAGGAGCTTCATCCTGGACCCGGCCCTCCTGGCCGATTTCTACAGCCGACACCCGGACAAGCCTGGTCGGGCGCCAGGAGGCGCCCGTTGAGGGGGGGGTCCTGTTGTGTGGGCCGCTGAAGAGGAGGTACTGCTGGCCCACCACCACCAGAGGGCGCCCTGCTTGGAGTGCGGGCTCCAAGCACAAGAGGGCGCCAGACCCAGAGGAGGTGACAGCTGTCACTCATTACTCCAGCTGTCACTCATCTACACCACCATATAAGCCGGACTGCAACTTCACCTCCCCGCCGAGAAATCGACTACCAGTACTAAGGTAATTCTTCTCTGCTGTTGTTAGTGTATCTAAACTGTGATCTGTGTGCAGCCGCGTACCTGTGAAGTCTGTGGAAGACTGGATTGGCGGATAGTGAGAGGACGACGGTCTTCGTCTCTCACTCCATCCAGAAGGAAGACAAACAGGAGCTGCACAAGTGATAACGTATCTGGAGGTGGAGGTGCTCCCTCCTAACGGTGTCTGGACTGTTAATCACTGAGTGTGCGGACTCACACTCACACATCATCTTTCTGTTTTCTGCCAGCAGTACCAGGGTCGACAGCCGAAGACAGAGGCCACCTGGGGACTCGGGACTTGGCGGCTCCGGTGTTCTTCAGGCCGTTGGTGGTGGAAGCCGTGTGGGACGCGGCTTCTCTCTCGTCGGGCGTCTTCTATCTTCGAGCCTGCCCACACGTCACCTGGTGTTTATTGACTGTGAACATTAAGACACGTTTCGTTGTGTAATATCACAACATTAAATTGTTACCTTTTGGCTTACTCATTGTCCGTTCATTTGCGCCCCCTGTTGTGGGTCCGTGCTACGACACCTTCACAACATTTCCACCTGCATCAGACGCTTAAAGTGCTTTACAATAATGCCTCACATTCACCCCAATGTCAGGGTGCTGCCATACAAGGTGCTCACTACACACCGGGAGCAACTAGGCGATTAAGGACCTTGCCCAAGGGGCCTTAGTGATTTTCCGGTCAGGCTGGGATTTTAACTGAGGATCCTCTGCTCTCAAGCCCAACGCTTAGCAACTGGACGATCACCTCCCCATGTGAATGTGTTTGTCTGTCTGTATGTGGCCCTGCAGTAAACTGCTGGCCTGTCCAGGGTGTACCTTGCCTCTCCCCAGTTGACCACTTCTATAGGCTCTAGTACCCTGTGACCCTTAACTGAAATAAGTGGGTGTAAAAATGAATGAATGCCCATGACTGATGGAGAGATGGTGGTTCTTTGTTTCTTCAGAAATATATTACTGTAATGCCCCCTGGGGAAAAAAATCATTCTAATTGTTTACAGCAAACCTGCTGTAGGTTTAGCCAGGGTGATGAAATTTGATATCACTGCAACATTATTTCACTTCACTGCCTGTCTGTCTATGTGACAGCAGATTTCAAGGTTTTGCTGCTGACATACAACATAGAATAATAAATGGTAGCACACTCCATTTTCTCACTGAACTAGTTTTTTTTTAACTTCTTGATTGTCTTTTTAATAAAATCTCCTAACAGCCATGCATCCAACAGTTTCCATTGCTCATACTTAACATGGCTTCCATTGCAGGGGATTTTCTGCCTGAGGATCCCCTCCCAATAATTTTATGTTTAGAGCGAACTCAAAGACTGAAAAGACTGACAGGACATGGACTTCAAAAACCAGATGTTATATTGAAGAGATGCCTTCACAGAAAGAATAGAGTGTCAGTACGACAGCACTGAGGTCTTGAAGCAAGCGTCCCACCTGATGTTGCAAACAAGAGCCCCGACATTAGGTTAACCTGACTTTTTTAAGCCTGCTTCAGCCCACCCCCCAGGTGGACAGGCGTTGTTCTGTCCGTGGATCATTAGAGCTATGTGATTGGTTGAAAAGTGTTGCGTTTGACCTTGTAGGCGGGTGAGCATGCTTGTGTTGTTGTATCTGAATGGTATGTGTTACATCAAAATTTTGCTCTGCATGTGTTTGTGCCAGCGTGCTAAGCATTGCCTGTGGTCCCAGATGGAGATATAAAGGCCTTAGTTTTATCAGTTTATACTCTACGCAAATGATGACATTTTTTCAGGTATGTACCCAAAACACTCAGGTCAAATCTGGTCTGTGTGATTAAGTGGTCTGTGGACAAGCGTCATGGAACATTCCATACAACACATAATAAATAAATAAATGTCTTGTGCATGATGTTAAACCATATCCAGGATTGTTGGTGGTCTTCGACCTACGTATAACTCCCTTTTTTTGTGAGTCAGTGGTGTGACTGCCAGTGCAGCCACCATAAAAATACACCATAAACTCAATCCTACAGTGTGGCGCTGGAGCCTATCCCAGTAGTCATAGGGCATGAGGCAGGGTACATCCTGGACAGAACTCCAGTCTGTCACAGGGCCACATACAGACAAACCAACATTCACACCAACATGGACACGTACGGACAATTTAAAGTTTCCAATTCACCTAACCTGCATGTCTCTGGAAATGGGAGGAAGCCAAAGCACCCGGAGATGGAAAGGGATCCCTTACCTTCTTGCTGTGAGGCAACTGTGCTAACCACTAAGCCACAGTGCTGCCTCGTTGATCCCAAAATGTGCCAAATATAAATTATTCTATTTGTGAGATGACCCCTGTTTTCAAGACATATTTTTCAAAAAGGCTTTCTGAAGTTGGAATATTCTTTTTTTAAATAAGGAATATGATTTCATTTGAAAATAATGGTCACAAAAGCACATTTTATTGGCAGCTCATGTTTTATTTATTTTTTCCCCAAAATACTGACACACAAGTACTTTTGGACCACAGGATATTTTTCTGCCTGCTAGCATTTTTAAGCTGGTCTTTTGGGGCTTGCCATCTTTTACATTCTAACATTGCATTCACATCATACTTCTTGGCTGTTTGAGAGTTGTTTGATTACATCCATTTGTTGTCCATTCCTGGTTAACTGACACAACTTTTAAAGAGCTGTCTTTTCAGGACAGTCACTGTCTATCTGTGTCACTCAGCACTGTGAGATACAGGGGCAGGTTGCTTCAATCCTTTGTATATTTATTTCATATGTACTGGTACCACCTATTGTTTTGGTTGTAAAATCTGAATAATCGAATGATGCATTCAAACCCATTGTGGCCAGCACCCAGTTTTGCTAACAGTTTATACATCCTTAAAGGACATGTCTCACATTTCTTAACGTCTCAGTTAGTAAGACAACATAAAAGTACTCATGACTGTAAGTGTCTTTGCACACATGTGCTAATAATTAGTGATCTCTTATGTATTTTATTCCTTTCACTCTGAGCATTAGCAGGTGCATTTCTGGAAAATGTTTCACTCTGCAATTTAAGGCATTTTTCAGTGTGTGACGCACTTATAAGCAAAACAGAAACATCCCAATGACTGCCAGACAGAGAGAAAAGAAGCATCCAAAAACAAAGTTTCTGAGCTGTTGTTCAAACGTGATGGTTCGGATTTACAGAGAGGCGATGACGTGCTTCACCCCGAAACTCAACTTTTTCAGAGTCTGATTTTGGCACCTAAAGTGTGGTGAAGCACTGTTTGTGTGAATGCTGGTGCACATCAACCTTCTTGGAGCCGCAGATTTTACTGTGACTCCATCAAAATGAACAGTTATCACTTAAAAACGAGTCATCATAACACGACATCACACTTATGTCAACTCTGGAATTAATCTGTGCCTCCGTTCTTAACGTTATTTTTCAATTTAATTTTCAATTTATTTTAATTTATATAGCACCAAATCATGACAGAGTTGCCTCAAAGCGCTTCACACAGGCAAGGTCTAACCTTACCAACCCCCAGAGCAACAGTGGTAAGGAAAAACTCCCTCTGAGGAAGAATCCTCAAGCAGACCAGACTCAAAGGGGTGACCCTCTGCTTGGGCCATGCTACAAACATAATTTACAGAACAATTCTCGGACAAATATACAAGAAATGCTATTGGCGCACAGGACAGGAGGATCGCCAACACGAATACAACTCCCATCTCTGGATGGAGCTGCACCTTAAACAGAGAGAAAAAACAGAATCAGGCATCAGAAAGACAAAATACTGTATAATTTGCCAGCATTAAACAACAAGAAAAACAGAGAAATACTAAGGTGATCGCTGGCTACTAGCCCTAAACTTCACTAAAAGACCCAGAATTTAGGTAAAGTTGAGGCCGTAGCCCGCTCCAATAACTAATAAATGAATTAAAAGAGTAAAAAGCGTAAAACAAAACTGTACCAGTATGCTAGCCATATGAAAGGGAAAATAAGTGCGTCTTAAGTCTGGACTTGAAAATCTCCACAGAATCTGACTGCTTTATTGACACAGGGAGATCATTCCACAGAACAGGGGCATGATAAGAGAAAGCTCTGTGACCTGCAGACGCTTTATTCACCTTAGGGACACAAAGTAGTCCTGCACCCTGAGAACGTAAAGCCCGGGCTGGTACGTAAGGTTTAATTAGGTCAGCTTGGTAGGGAGGTGCCAGTCCATGAATAATTTTATAGGTTAGTAGCAGAACCTTAAAATCTGATCTCACTGGGACAGGAAGCCAGTGAAGGGATGCCAAAATGGGTGTAATGTGGTTGTACTTTCTGCTTTGTGTCAAAAGTCTGGCTGCAGCATTTTGAACCAAATGGAGACCCCTAATGCTAGACTGCAGTAAACCAGAAAATAGAACATTACAGTAGTCCAATCTAGAAGAGATAAATGCATGGATCAGGGTCTTAGCATCAGCCATAGACAGGATGGGACGAATCTTCGCTATATTTCGCAGGTGGAAGAAAGCAGTCCTAGTAATATTTTTAATGTGGAAGCCAAAGGACAATGAAGGATCAAAAATTACCCCAAGGTTCCTCACTTTGTCAGTGTGATGTATGACACACGAGCCAAGGCTGAGCGTTAACTGGTCAAATTGATGCCGATGTCTCACTGGACCAAGAACCATCATTTCAGTCTTATCAGAGTTTAAAGTAGGAAGTTTCTAGACATCCAACTTCTCACTGCTGCAAGGCAATCTTCTAAGGATTTTATGTGAACGAGATTACCAGCAGTTATCGGCATGTATAACTGAGTATCATCTGCATAGCAGCTTATAGTCAGCTTATAAAGCTTATAGTTAGGGCTGGATCAGGTGACCCTGAACCATCCCTTAGTTATGCTGCTATAGACGTAGACTGCTGGGGGGTTCCCATGATGCACTGTTTCTTTCTCTTTTTGCTCTGTATGCACCACTCTGCATTTAATCATTAGTGATCGATCTCTGCTCCCCTCCACAGCATGTCTTTTTCTTGGTTCTCTCCCTCAGCCCCAACCAGTCCCAGCAGAAGACTGCCCCTCCCTGAGCCTGGTTCTGCTGGAGGTTTCTTCCTGTTAAAAGGGAGTTTTTCCTTCCCACTGTAGCCAAGTGCTTGCTCACAGGGGGTCGTTTTGACCGTTGGGGTTTTACATAATTATTGTATGGCCTTGCCTTACAATATAAAGCGCCTTGGGGCAACTGTTTGTTGTGATTTGGCGCTATATAAAAAAATTGATTGAATTGATTGATTGATAGCAGTGAAAGGTAATCCCAAAACACCGTAATATGTGCCCAAGGGGTGCTATATAAAGGGAGAAAAGCAGGGGGCCTAAGACAGACCCCTGTGGAACCCCAAATTTCATGTCACTAAGGTTAGAGGTAGTGTTGCTGTACAAAACACAGTGAGAACGACTGGTCAAGTATGACATCAGCCATGCAAGGTCACTCCCAGTAATCCCAAAATGATTTTCCAGCCTATCAAGTAGAATATGATGATCCACTGTATCAAATGCAGCACTGAGATCTAACAGCAACAGAACCGTAGTGGTGTCCGAATCCATTGTAAGCAGAAGATCATTCACCACTTTAGTGAGAGCCGTCTCTGTGGAATGATATTTTCTAAAAGCAGACTGCAGTGGCTCAAAGAGATTATTCTCAGTAAGATAGTCTACGAGCTGCCGTGACATCACTTTTTCCAGAATTTTAGAGCAAAATGATAGATTTGATATCGTCCGATAGTTTTTCAATACACTAGGGTCAAGATTAGGTTTCTTAAGTAATTATTAGCTGCATTCCATTGAAGCGCACACTGGGACGCTTCTAGTTGCGACATCACTTGTTGGAAACACCCGAGTACTCACGAGTACTTTGTTTTCGGATGTCTCCGTAGCTGTTTGTTGAGAATGCTGTATAATTTGAAACCGGTCACTGAAGTGCAAAAAGTAATCCCAGTGAATTATTGGATGGCCACGAACAGCCTAAATCTAAACTGTTATGATTTTGGTGCGACATGTCCTTTAATAGCAATTAGACTAACTCGATTTCTCATTATATAGCTTCTTCTGCTATACAGGAATTGCTGCAAAATTGATGCAGTAGTGATTAGAAATTTTCCTTTGTTTAATTGTATGTAGAATTATTACTGTGTTGATTTTGTAAAGCAAATGACTGGAATGAAATCTTTCTTCTTCTTGCTCTCTTATTATTATTATTATTATTATTATTAATGTTGCTGACTTCCAGCTGAAGTAATGCAAGTCCTGTTAGCCCTCAGAAGTGAAGTAAATAGGTCCTGATTAGTACTTGGCTGGGTGGCCACTTGGGAACACCAGTAACTGTGCATGTGTTTATTATGAAGAACAGGAAGTGCATCCAGTGTAAAAGTTGTGCCAAATGCCCATGCTGGTCTGTCCTGGATCTGACCAGCCACAAGAAAAATGAAATGATATTGACTTTCAAAAAGTCTTTATAAACTACTGGTCAGTAGATTATGTTGTCTGTCTTTAAATAAGCACATTTGCTTGTGGCACCTGCTGTTTAGATGTCAGCCATTTCATTTTCTTACAAAGTCACATGATGTTATAATGGATAGAGTGGAGGATACAGGACTACTTTAAGAGAGATTTTCCTAAGGAGGACCATCCAAATGCCCCCCACTCCCTCCACCCCACCACCACCATAAATCACACCACCCACTGGCCCCTGGCCACCATTAATCACATGACCTCAGCAGCCAGATTAAATCTGAAGCCTTAAACTGTTCTGCTGTCTCATGTTCTTTACCCTTTTCTTTCATAAACAAGACACACATTGGCATCACATGAAGACATGAGAGACTGACGACATAAACTGGACAGCAACAGACACACACTGTAACAATGCGTGTGTTATCAGATCAGACATTAGTCACTGAGTAGCTGGTGTGTCCACATCCACCTGTTGTCACCTGTCTGGGCGTATCTGCAGCATGTGGAGGCTACAGCTCTCAGAGTATGGTTGGTTGCTGTGTGCAACCTGCAACTCAACACTCGGCTGCAGTGCTTTGATTTCTTACCTTGCATCTCCAGGACAGCACTTGTTCCAGGCTTGGATGATGCTGACACATGATATGTGTTCATATGCAGTAGCAATATGATATATTGCAAATTGAACAGCTAACAGTCTTTTAATTTGATATTGCACTAGGTATTTATAATGTGACAGATTTGATTTGAGCATTATAAAATACTGTTGTGCTGTATCACAGAGCAGGTAGCTCAACCAGGCAGGAGTTGGGCTTAAAAAGGAGGACATGAAATTTCAGCTACAGTTTAGAAGACAATCTGAAAACTATTTAACTGACTTTCTTTTATGACAATCCTCTGTATCAGTTCACCATGAAGCTGTGACTGATGATGAAAAAGACATGTTGCACTGTGCAGTTTCTCAGTTTCTCCAATCACAGCCACAGTTGCTTATAACTTCTTCAGAGTTGGGTTTCCTGGTGGCTTCCCTCGCTTGTCTCTTTCTTGGACAGTCACAGTTTTTCAAAACTGTCTACACCATACAGATTTATCGTACTGTTTGCATTTCTTCATGATTGACGTAAATTAAGTCCAAGACATTCTGCTACCTTGCCGCAACGGAAATAAGTTTAATGCTGCCAGCCCAGCCATGCGGGTAGGGGCAACAGGCTGGATGAGTCCTGCCTGGCAGTGCAGGAGGATGACGTGCGCAATCTGGATTTATTCTTTTTGGAGAACCACAATGGAAATAACTTTAATGCTTTATTCTGTTATCGTCTGCAATTTTATATACTGTATTGTCGAGACACAGCGGGGTGTCACTATCTCATCATCACTCTGTACGTTGGTGAGTTACCACACAAAACATCTACTTTTCTCTTCTTTATTTTATCTCCTCCACTAGGCTGTTGTTTTATTTATTATTTAGAGGTCTTTGCCTTCTGTGGCTACAGTCTGGGGTATTTCCACAGCCTCTTTCACATAATAGCAGCACCATAGCACCCCACTGCCATCCTGAGCACTTTGCTCACAAATGTGTTGTTATTTCTCCTCTTACTAACCAAACGTTGTAGCCCAGTGAGAGACTACCCTGAACCTCACTCCGCATGATACTAGAGCCCATGGGTTTTACTCTCGTGGTTACAGCGCCTACCTCCCATCCTGGAGATTGTGTGTTACAATGCAGGTTACAGCATGATGTGATAAGAAGGCACACATGGACTGCCAGATATAGAAACTGCAGAAGATGCAGCATGAACCAAATGAAACCAACCAAGAGTAATGCAATATGTAAATGAAAGTGCTGTGTGCATGTGAAATACAGGAGTCACGACTCACAGAAAACACACATATGCAGGCTCTGGTGTTTCTACTGCATGCACAGTTCTGAACTTTATTGCAGGTCAAAGCAACAAAAGTGTGTGTGTGTGTGTGTGTGTGTGTTAAGGGGTGCAACCATGAGTTATGTTAGTGGCTCGCAAACCTTTTCTGCAGGGCCTCACTTTTGTACGTAAGAATATTTTCGACACCCGCTCCCCCAAACTGTGACACACATAAAAATCTTTTGCACCTAAAATCGACTAGAATTTATTTTAAACATTGTAATTTATGCAAATGTAGAACTTCTGTTGGGAAAGTGTAGTGACACGGACCCACAACAGGGGGCGTAAATGAACGGACAATGGAAGGAGTCAAATTATAACACTTTACTGTTGTGAATGTCACAACCAAACACAGCAGATTCAGAATGTGCAACAGTCAATTAATAAAGGTGTCGTGTGGGCAGGCTCGACGATAAGAGACGCCCGTCTGGAAACGAACCGGAACCACACGATTTCCACCGCCACCTGAACCCGAGGAATACTGGAGCCGACAAGTCCCGGAGTCCCCAGGTGGCCACCTTCCCGGCGTGTCGGATCTGGTACTGCTGGCAGAAAGCAAAAGACAGTCAAAGGGTGGGTGTGTGAACACCCAGTAACAATGGTGGGAATGCCACCTCCACCTCTCACTCAACACGTTGCAGCGGTCTCAGATGAAAAGGAGCGCCGTCTTGCACAGCCTCCGCAAAAACGACCGGTTCTCCTGCGAACACTCACAATAACAGATTTATAAATCTCACTAAAAGGGCTGAGAGTATTACCTCCAGATGAAGATGATATCTCGGCAGCTTGGTGGAGGTGTCTTCCTGCTTTTATACCAGATGTGTTGATTAGTGACAGCTGTCACCACGGCTTGTTCCTGAGGCGGCAGCGCCCTCTCGTGCCTGAAGCCCGCACTTCAGGCAGGGCGCCTTCTGGTGGTGGGCCAGCAGTACCTCCTCTTCAGCAGCCCACACAACAACTTCTTATTGATCAAAACAAAATAAAGTGAAAACATCACTATTACAGTGGAATTATTAAAAGTGATATGCGTCATACAGATTACATATTTTTTAATTTATTTGTCACAAACATGTCCATGTTGTGCTCAAGCATGATTATCTTCAGTGTTGCCAGATACAGCTGATGGTTTCCATCCCCAAAGTTGTTCAGAAACTGCCAAAATGCACACAAAACTAAAATATTAGTTATATATAATATTTTAACTAAATGCAAATTAATATTTTAACTGTCCAGGTCACTTAGTCAATCATAAAAAGCAATTCACCCGAAGCATATGTAAAAATCCTACAACAACAAACTGCTTGTTCACCTACAAGCAAATTAATTTGCCTTACCATGCCCCCCTGGAAAATCTCCCTCTAAATTTTGGAACCACAGAGCTATGTTCATATGACAAAGTGGCACATATCAGATATTCTTTCAGACATGTGACAGATCTGAGTTCTTTACTCGCAGTGTGAACAAGCAAAGTCAGCACTGTTGCTCCACAGCAAGCAAGTCCTGGGTTTACTTCTCGCCTGGTCCTTTCTGAACTTATCTTTATTAATTTGATCATTAGAAATTTTCAGTGCAAGTTACCTTATACAATTGCAGAAGATAATTACAGATATAACATGTAAATTATAATTAAATTATACACTGTGTCCATGTTATACATATATATAAAGAAAATACAGCCTGCATTATAACAAGAAAAGCGAAAAGGAATGAGCAAAACAGTTCAATTTGAGAGGTATCTTTGGATCGCGGCCCATTCGTCCAGAAATGAGTCCATTTTCATTTGTAGACCCACAGTTATTCACTCCATATGGTATACTTCTTGTAATTTGTTCCTCCATTGAGCAATAGTCGGGGCTGGGGCCTGAGCCATGAGACCGTAATCATTTTCTTGACGATTAAAAGTAATATTTTTATTTAAGGAAAGTTACACTTTAACCTGAAATCATTAGGAAATATTACCAGTATGATGTGACTTGGCTGTATTGGTATTTCAACATCTAGGCATATTTTTATTTCACTTTGTATATCTTTCCATTAATTTGTTAATTTTGGGCAGTCCCAAAATATATGGGTGTGGTCTCCAATAAGACCACAGGCCCTCCAACACCAGTCTGAAAAGGCATTCTAAAAAATCTTACCTTAGTTTTCCATTCACATTCCCTTAGGACTGGACTCTTTGTTATTCTATGTCTCTTCCGCAATGTCTGTTCCCAGTACTAATTCTCAATTATTACATTCACAGTACCTTCTTGCTGTAATATTTTATAAATGTGAGAAACATATTTACTGTTGATAGTTCTTTTAATTACTGAAATAAAAATAAAAAATCTATACTGGAGGGTGGGGCCTGCAAGGAGACCAGATATGCAAGTAATTTTCAGAGGGAGCGTCTGGAACAGAAAAAGTACTCTTGGCAGTATGTTTATTCTGATCTGCTCCTATCCTCCCTACAAGTGAGAGAGGCAAGATTTCCCACCTTGTAAGATATTTTTTGATTTCATCCATCATTGCAGTGGGCCCTTTCAATGCCCAGATCCATGTCCGTGGGAAGATTGAGTGAGGTGCGGATAATGTCAGGTATGAACAGAATGGTATCATTTTTCTCTTGGCCTTCATTTATACCATATATGCGCAAATTATTGTGCCTTGCTCTCAACTCAAGGTCCTCACATTATGCAAATACTTGGACTTCTCAGTGTAACAGGTGACGGATGGCTCTCTCATGAAGCTGCAGGTGGTCCTCGTTCTCACTCACTCTCTGCTGTATATTAACCACCTCCTGCTCAAGCTTATCGGTACGGTCGACCACATCTTTCAGAGTTACCTCCACCCTTGCCAGGGGAGCCCTGGTGTTTTTAGAGGCCTCCGCATGTTCTTTTCTGAAATTTCTTAACTCCTCGAGAAGGGACACCATGTTGTCTTCGGGCTCGTTCACATCCAAAGCTTCTTCCTCAGTGTGTTCCTGTTTGTCCCCTTTTTTGGCGCTCCTGTGTTTGTTTTCTATTTGTTGAGTTGTAAACATAGTTTGTAATATTTTTCTTCAGTTTGCAGATAAGAATATAGACCTTTTTTTTTTCCTAGATTTGGGCTTTCTCCCCAGAGCTATGGAATCAGGCTGTTTACTTCATCATGACGTCACTGGTAGTCTGTCTGGTCCTTCCTGTGTGGAGTTTGCATGTCCTTCCCATGTTTATGTGAGTTTCCTCCGGGTGCTCCGGCTTCCTCCCACTTCCAAAGACATGCAGGTTAGGTGAATTGGTGACTCTAAAATTGACCGTAGATGTGTTTGCATGTGTGAATGTGTGTGTCCTACGACAGAATGGCGTCCTGTCCAGAGTGTACCCTGCCTCATGCCGTTTGACTGCTGGGATAAGCTCTGCTCCAACCCACCGTGTAACCTGAGATCGTGCATGCATTTTATTGTATTTTTATATATTTATTTTTCTAAGACTTATTATATGTGCATGTGCACCTCGACACAGAAAGTGCCACCTGAATTACGATTCCACTGACACATGGACACTGATGCCTGCAAAGCTCTGTGATCTGTTTTATTATTTGGCTGCTGCTTCGCTTACATTTTTTTTTGTTCCTGATTTCATGCGGATTCTGGTGTGTATATATATATATATATATATATATATATATATATATATATATATATATATAGTTTGTTTGCTGCACACAAACATGAATATGAACCGTCAAGACACAAAGATTCAATTTCACCACAGAGATATAACAAAGCAATAAGGGGCTGTAACCTGAATTAAACTAATTTGGCTAACGTGATCAGTGGCGGCCATGTTCCTTCTAAATTCCCTCTTTCTCTGTGTTGCTAAGTAACTGAATGATACCAAATCAGCTGAGTTTTTGTTTTAGGCACTGAACAGAGGCAGCAAGGAAACAGCGAAGAGTTGGGGGTTGAAAGAAAGCAGAAGAATGAAGAATCGGATGCCAGAAGCGATGGATCCTAAATGACTGCTGCTGCTGCTGCTGGTAGGACGGTGATTTATGGTTGAGCTTCAGGAGCTGTAAGGAAGAGGACTACACATGTAAACAGATGCAGTCTGACAGCTGGAGAGAAAGCAGGCTCTTCGTGGTATCAGACAGACTTTATTTACTGGTATGTGTTTATATGCAGAAGAGTGGATGAGTTGACAGTAAAGTGAACCTTGGTCCTGCTGTGCCTCCGCTCAGCGGGGTTTGACACCAGCAGCTCCCTCTCCTCTCGCACACCCGCTGTCACCTTTATTAAAGGTCTGCCAGGTGGAGCCTTTGTCTCCAAAGTGTAGCCTCGTATGGAGGGGAGTGATGAACGGGATTTACCACACAGCACAGCAAGGTTCTTCAGTCGAATACGGTCTGGCCTGTTGTCATCTACAGCTGGCATGGGTCATTAGGTGCTGAAGGCAACTAATTATTGTAAGATTCACCAAGGTCAGGCACACAGGAGATCGGAAAATGTGTTCAGATGTCCAGCTGTTTTTCTTATCTACTGCAGTGGAGGCAACTAAACAAACAACCAAACTTCAAAGCCCTGAAATAAGATACATTTGTAACTAAATAGCGATCAGCCTGTGGTGGCCTTGGAAGCCACCAGACCAAGTCTTTGGAAATGAAACTGATAATCCAGTAGATTGGGGAAAAATTGTGCACTTTTGTAACAATGTGTAGATTTTTGCAATATGTCTTACACCCACATTTACATACAAAGTAACCTTCTTGTCCACGGTATCAGATTAAAACTCTTTTAGAAAAGAACCAACCGAGGCAAGTGTTACAGAATATACGTACATTACTATAGCTGGGGTACCCGGCACTGCCCGGGTTAACCTGTTTTAGACATAAGCCAAATGTCAATCATTTTAATCAAAACAATTGCCCAACATTTGTTTTTGTAATGCTGATGTCTTATAAATATAATAGTTAATGGGCTAAAGTTTGTCCAGCAGAACTATAAGAAGTGGACTCCCCAAACCATGTGGAAATACTTGGTTAAAAGACAAACACATTTGAAGTCCTTCATGCAGACTTTGTTTTGCAATCAAATTTATAACAACATTACACACAAAAGGTAGGTAACAGTAAATGTAAATATCAATAAATCAAAATTGAGGCAGGGGTGTATTTCACTGTTTTTACATTGCAATTTTACAAAGATAAAATCAGTGTATTCAGACAGGAAGGCAAACTGGGTTGTACAGGACAGTCAGGTGCGTAACAGTTGAGAACATAAAGTAGCTGAAGGAAGGGATTAAAGAAACAGAGATGGCCAACACATATACAGGGCTGGAAATTTGAATCTGCCTGGTCATACCCACAGCCTCAGCCTAAGCATGTTGTTGTTTTGCTGAGTGTGCTGTGCTGAGTGTGCTGTAGGAAGGGATTAAATAAATAGAGATGGCCAGCACATATACAGGGCTGGAAATTTGAATCTGCCTGGTCATACACACAGCTGGCAATTTTGGGGGTCATTTTCAGTTCAACTTTTAAAAAAATGGTACCAGTTTGTTCCCCATGTCATGAGGATTCAGAATATATATAGTTTTTAGGGCTACATATTATAGTTTGGGAGTTTATCCCGGACAGACAGAAGTGGCAGCATGAAAAGCACATGGTATAACACTGTATGGTCTTACATAAATGGCTATTTTGGGGTAATTTTCAGTTCAACTTAAAAAAAAAAATTGTACCAGTTTGTTCCCCATGTCATGATTCAGAATATATCTAGTTTTTAGGGCTACATATTATAATTTGGGAGTTTATCCCAGACAGACAGACAGACAGATGCAGCCCTTTATGTATATAGATTCAGAGAGTATCAAAAAAAATTGGTATTTGTATTTTAGCTGATCTAGAATATGATCCACTGATCATCACAATGATCACCGTTATAAGACTGATATAAAATTGCCAAAACACACACACACACACACACACACACACACACACACACACACACACACACACACACACACACACACACACACACACACACACACACACACACACACACACACACACACACACACACACACACACACACACACACACACACAAGCACACTGACTGATTCTGCTTTTTTCTTTTCTCTCTGTTTGAGGTGCAGCTCCATCCACAGATGGGTGTGGTGTTGTATGGCTGGGGGGGTCTGGCTGCCTTTTTGTTTCTGTCTTTTGTCCTGTCTTTTGTTTTTCCTTCCAGGTGGCTTGCATTTGGGACTGAGTGGCTGTGAACTGGTTGGACAAAGGCTGACCGCACAGGTTCAAGAACTCCTGGCCACACCTGTGCTAATTGACTAATAGAAACAAGGGCAAAGATGCAGCCAGAGGAGAAGACATCAACCGTTCTGTTAGATGAAGATTCTGTTGGAAGATGAATGCGGATACGGTTTCCAGCCATGGTCCCTGGAGGGGGGTGTTTCTCCTGGGCCAGGTTTGTGTGGTCGCCGGGAGGCTTCCCGTGAGGGTGGGGTACTGTTGTATGGCTGGGGGGAGCCTGGCTGCCTTTTTGTTTCTGTCTTTTGTCCTGTCTTTTGTTTTTCCTTCCAGGTGGCTTGCATTTGGGACTGAGTGGCTGTGTAGCTGAGTTTATCAGGACCTCACCCTGATCACCTGAGGCTGATCACCTGCGGCTCGTCAGGACTCACAGCTGTGGTGCATCTACATGGATTGGAACATGGTGGCATTTAAGACTGGAGTACACAGTGTGTATTTGCCAGAGACTCGACCTTGTGACCAGACGGGTGAGATCGTCGTCTCGGGAGCCATCTCATCATCAGTGGATGCAGAGAACGTCCAGGTTTGATGCATGGTCTGTGAAAGAGGAGGGGGTGAGGTCTCACGCTCGTCAGCACACTTCCTGAGGTACGTTAGATTTTGTGAATAACATTTATACAGTCAGTAAATGTGGTGTCCCTCACACCTTATTATATTGAGCTGTATGTTGGTTGTATAATCAGCTTCCACTGCAGTGGAGTTTTGTGAACTGGGTGTTCCATGCCTGCAGGGTGGGAAGCTGATTAGTAATTAAGCCAGGAAGTGTTTGCTGTTTGTGCACCTTTGAGCGTTCTCTCTGTGTGTTGAGTGTGGACTCACATAATGATTCCTTCTTTCACAGACTCGGTTTGTCGCGGCCACCTGGGGGGTGTCGGCGGGGTCCTTGGGTCCGGGTTGGCGCTGCTGGGAGCGCACCGCAAAACCACCACACCAGACCACGTACTTTTATATTTTTTCACAGCACTGTTATGTTCATTAAACTCTGTTATCCTTTGTACCGTGCTCTGCTTATTTTATACTGGGTCCTTCAAACGCTGGTCGGTTCTCCGGGCTGCGTCCGACACATAACAGTGTGGTATCTGTTCCAGAAACTGTCCTGTGCACCAGCAACATTTCCTGTATATTTGTTTTGTGAATTGTTTTGTAATTTATGTCTGTAGCATGGCCCAAGCAGAGGGTCACCCCTTTGAGTGTGGTCTGCTTGAGGTTTCTTCCTCAGAGGGAGTTTTTCCATACCACTGTTGCTCTGGGGGTTGGTAAGGTTAGACCTTACTTGTGTGAAGTGCCTTGAGGCAACTGTGTTGTGATTTGGTGCTATATAAATGAAAATAAATTGAAGCATATTTAATGCTTCATAAAAGCATTAAAATGTATGAAAAACTGAAAAACAAATCACAAATAAATTAAATGTGTGACGAATTCAAACTTTAATGATAATCAAAATGAAAACTGGGTGCTATTTACATGTGACTTTTCAGTATATAACTCGCACCAGTGTATAAGTCGCAGGACCTCAAAAACTATTTTGAGAAAAGTATGAGTAAATATGTTTAACTGTCATTTTAATATTGCATGATCATTTGCAACTGTGTATGTGTGGTACACTTACAAAGCAGTTATTATTATTAGTATTAGTATTATTGAAAAAATGATACTTGTGTTATAACTCTGGGATGCCTCAAACATTTTCACAGACAGTACTATATGGGCAGCACAGTGTCTTAGTGGTTAGCACTGTTACCTCACAGCAAGAACGTCATGGGATAGAGCCCCACCTGTGGCCTTTCTGTGTGGAGTTTGCATGTTCTCTCTGTGTTTGCGTGGGTTCCTCTGGGTGCTCCGGTTTCCTCCCACATCCAAAGACAACTGTTGTGGCTGGCGTGCCTGGCTGGCTTTTGTGTGTCTTTTGTTTCTGTCTTTTGGTTTTCCTCCCAGGTGGTGCGCATTTGGGACTGAGTGGCTGTGTAGCTGAGTTTATCAGGACCTCACCCTGATCACCTGAGGCTGATCACGTGCAGCTCGTCAGGACTCACAGCTGTGGTGCATCTACATGGATTGGAACATGGTAGCATTTAAGTCTGGAGTACACAGGGTGTATTTGCCAGAGACTCGACCTTGTGACCAGACGGGTGAGAGCGTCGTCTCGGGAGCCATCTCATCATCAGTGGATGCAGAGAACATCCAGGTTTGATGCATGGTCTGTGAAAGAGGAGGGGGTGAGGTCTCACGCTCGTCAGCACACTTCCTGAGGTACGTTAGATTTTGTGACTAACATTTATACAGTCAGTAAATGTGGTGTCCCTCACACCTTATTATATTGAGCTGTATGTTGGTCGTGTAATCAGCTTCCACTGCAGTGGAGTTTTGTGAACTGGATGTTCCATGCCTGCAGGGTGGGAAGCTGATTAGTAATTAAGCCAGGAAGTGTTTGCTGTTTGTGCACCTTTGAGCGTTCTCTCTGTGTGTTGAGTGTGGACTCACATAATGATTCCTTCTTTCACAGACTCGGTTTGTCGCGGCCACCTGGGGGGTGTCGGCGGGGTCCTTGGGTCCGAATTGGTTCTGGCTCCGGACCGTTGGCGCTGCTGGGAGCGCACCGCAAAACCACCATGCCAGACCGCGCACTTTTATATTTTTTCACATCACTGTTATGTTCATTAAACTCTGTTATCCTTTGTACCGTGCTCTGCTTATTTTATACTGGGTCCTTCAAACGCTGGTCAGTTCTCCGGGCTGCGTCCGACACATAACAGTAGTCTCTGGCCAAACATCACGGACCCAGCGGTAGCAGAGACGGTAACGCGCCGGGAAGGTGGCAGCAGACGTTCAGAAGTTATCCGGATCAGTTGCAGGTGCTCTCCGCGCGGATGGTGCGCGTTGGAGAACCCATTACTGAATACTGATTTGAGCGCTCATGCAGCCGTGTTTCCTGTGTTTGTGCCTTATCCGTGGGTCGTGGGGGAGTGTGACTGGCGACGGCTTCGCGTCGCACTTCGACCGGATAAGAGGTTTAAACGGGAGCTGCAGGAGTGGGTCTGTAATGGGTGAACGCGCACGGCGGAGCTCTGTGGCACAGGTCGCGGTGCTTCCTGTGTTACAGTCGTAGCCCCGTTTCCCCGGGTAATGATAGCTACTGTGTCTGTTGTGTCAGCTCCGGTGTTATTTAGTTGAATCACATTTTTGGTTGTGTGTTGCACACAGCTGCGCACAGAAGAGCAGCTCGTTTGTTTTCTCTGTCACCAAAGGGGGTTTTTCATTTTTAGCACTCTGGCTCCCTCTGTTGGTGACTGAGTCACATTACCGTCAAGCTCTTAAGTTGGAACAGGTGTGTTCCATTTGTTTGAGCTTGACGGTATAAATCACTTATTTGTTTTGTGTTAGTTCATTTTGTGTGGGTGTTTTTTGAGTTGGTTTTTGTGTGGGATTTTTTTTTTTTTACACTATTAGTGTCTGGGGTCGTGTCCCTGCAGTCTGTTTGGAGCACAAAAAGGACCCAAGCAACTTTATGTTAGTCTGTTAGTCTTTCTTTTTATTTCTTTTAGTTTCACCTCCCAGGGTTTGATGGGACGGCCCCCTGGGGGGTGATGGGGGGGTAATTGGGTTGTTTTTTTCTTTTTTCTTTTTTTTTGTTTTGTTTTTTGTTATGCCCTCTCTTCTCCTCTGACTCCAGCCGGGTGAGCCGTAGAGTCGGCGTTGCTGGAGTGGTGCAGTTTGGTTATGCTGGGCGTTTCCCAGGTAACCTCTGCACCCGGGAGGGGAGGGGGGGGTTTGGGGTATTTTCTTTTTATTCCCTCTCTTCTCCTCTGGCTCCAGCCGTGTGAGCCGTAGGTTGTCGGCGTTGCTGGAGTGGTGCAGTTTGGTTATGCTGGGCGTTTCCCAGGTAACCTCTGCACCTGGGGGGGGGGTGTTTTTGTTTGTTGATTCCCTGTTCCACCTCCGGCTTCAGCGCGCCTTTGAGCCGTCTGCCATCGGCGTGGCTGAGGTTTGGGGCAGTGGGATATACCCGTGGCTGGTTTGGAAGTCGGAGGAGTGGCGCTGTTTTGTGCCGTCTGCCATAACCGCTGTTCCACTCCTCCCGGTTGGCTTCTGGGGTATAGTCACGGTTGGTGACGCTGGACGTGCTTCCAGTTTCCACTGCGCCAAGGGGGTGGGGTTGGGGTTATTTTGTTTGTATGTTTTTTTTTCTTTCCTTTTGTTTTTCCCCCCAGTTTCCGCCCTCAGGGTGTGACTGTGGTGTCCTCTGGGGGGGAAAGGGCTGTGGGTCCATCTAGCCATAGACGGCCGGGGCTGGGTCCGTTGGTCATGAGGGGAGGCGTCTCCTGGGGTTGATGGAATGGTCCTCTGGGAGGCGCTGGGAGTCCCCGTGGGTGATGTTGGATCCCAGAGGGACCTCGGCTGTGGTTATTACTCCTGGAGCTGGCGGGATGTCCTCTGGGGTGTGTTGGTCCATACATGTCGTTGGGGGGGGGGGGGGTGTTAGCATTTTTATTTGCAAGCTAAAGTTTGGGTTTTTCTTTTCTCCCCTTCCCGGGGTTTGATGGAACGGTCCTCTGGGGGGGGGGGGGGGGGGGGGGGTGTTAGCATTGTTATTTGCAAGCTTAAGTTTGGGTTGTTTTTCTTTTCTCCCCTTCCCGGGGTTTGATGGGACGGTCCTCTGGGAGGGGGGGGGGGTGGTTTGGTTGTTTGTGTTTGTCTTTTTTGTTTTATGACTAATCAGACTGAACATGGTTGGACAAAGGCTGACCGCACAGGTTTAAGAACTCCTGGCCACACCTGTGCTAAGTGACTGACAGAAACAAAGGCAAAGATGCAGCCAGAGGAGAAGACATCAACCGTTCTGTTAAATGAAGATTCTGTTGGAAGACGAATGCAGATACGGTTTCCAGCCATGGTCCCTGGAGGGGGGTGTTTCTCCTGGGCCAGGTTTGTGTGGTCGCCGGGAGGCTTCCCGTGAGGATGGGGTGCTGTTGTGGCTGGCGTGCCTGGCTGGCTTTTGTGTGTCTTTTGTTTCTGTCTTTTGGTTTTCCTCCCAGGTGGTGCGCATTTGGGACTGAGTGGCTGTGTAGCTGAGTTTATCAGGACCTCACCCTGATCACCTGAGGCTGATCACGTGCAGCTCGTCAGGACTCACAGCTGTGGTGCATCTACATGGATTGGAACATGGTAGCATTTAAGTCTGGAGTACACAGTGTGTATTTGCCAGAGACTCGACCTTGTGACCAGACGGGTGAGATCGTCGTCTCGGGAGCAATCTCATCATCAGTGGATGCAGAGAACGTCCAGGTTTGATGCATGGTCTGTGAAAGAGGAGGGGGTGAGGTCTCACGCTCGTCAGCACACTTCCTGAGGTACGTTAGATTTTGTGACTAACATTTATACAGTCAGTAAATGTGGTGTCCCTCACACCTTATTATATTGAGCTGTATGTTGGTCGTGTAATCAGCTTCCACTGCAGTGGAGTTTTGTGAACTGGATGTTCCATGCCTGCAGGGTGGGAAGCTGATTAGTAATTAAGCCAGGAAGTGTTTGCTATTTGTGCACCTTTGAGCGTTCTCTCTGTGTGTTGAGTGTGGACTCACATAATGATTCCTTCTTTCACAGACTCGGTTTGTCGCGGCCACCTGTGGGGTGTCGGCGGGGTCCTTGGGTCCGAATTGGTTCTGGCTCCGGACCATTGGCGCTGCTGACCATGCCAGACCGCGCACTTTTATATTTTTTCACATCACTGTTATGTTCATTAAACTCTGTTATCCTTTGTACCGTGCTCTGCTTATTTTATACTGGGTCCTTCAAACGCTGGTCGGTTCTCCGGGCTGCGTCCGACACATAACAACAACTTTATAATTGTCCAGATCTCCCTTGTAAAAGAGATCTCGATCTCAATGGGACTAACCTGGTCATACATATACATATATATATATATATATATATATATATATATATATATATATATATAAAACACACACACACAGTTGTATGCAAAAGTTTGGGCACCCCTGATAATTTTCATGATTTTCCTTTATAAATCATTGGTTGTCTGGATCAGAAATTTCAGTTAAATATATCATATAGCAGACAAACACACTGATATTTGAGAAGTGAAATGAAGTTTCTAGTATTTACAGAAAGTGTGCAATAATTATTTAAACAAATTTGGGCAGGTGCATAAATTTGGGCACCCTTGTCATTTTATTGATTTGAATACATTTAGCACTAATTATTGGAACACAAAACTGGTTTGGTAAGCTCGTTGACAACTGTCATAGTCAACCCACAGACCTGCTCCAAAGACCTACAACATGATCTTGCTGCAGATAGTGTCTCTGTGCATCGTTCAACTATACAGTGCACTCTGCACAAGGGGATGCTGTAATGCAGAGGAAGCCTTTTCTGCGTACATGCCACAAAAAGAGTCACTTGACGTATGCTAAAGCACATTTGGAGAAACCAGCTTCATTTTGGAATAAGGTGCTGTGGACTGATGAAACTAAAATTGAGTTATTTGGACATAACAAGGGGTGGTATGCATTGCTGAAAAAGAATACAACATTCCAAGAAAAACACTTGCTACCTACAGTAAAATTTGGAGGTGGTTCCATCATGCTGTGGGGCTGTGTGGCCAGAGCAGGTACTAGACTAGGAATGTGCTCTGGCCACACACACACACACACTATATATATATATATATATATATATATATATATATATATATATATATATATATATATATATATATATATATATATATATATATATATATATATACACTCAACAAGAATATAAACGCAACACTTTTGGTTTTGCTCCCATTTTGTATGAGATGAACTCAAAGATCTAACACTTTTTCCACATACACAATATCACCATTTCCCTCAAATATTGTTCACAAACCAGTCTAAATCTGTGATAGTGAGCACTTCTCCTTTGCTGAGATAATCCATCCCACCTCACAGGTGTGCCATATCAAGATGCTGATTAGACACCATGATTAGTGCACAGGTGTGCCTTAGACTGTCCACAATAAAAGGCCACTCTGAAAGGTGCAGTTTTGTTTTATTGGGGGGGGGGATACCAGTCAGTATCTGGTGTGACCACCATTTGCCTCATGCAGTGCAACACATCTCCTTCGCATAGAGTTGATCAGGTTGTCAATTGTGGCCTGTGGAATGTTGGTCCACTCCTCTTCAATGGCTGTGCGAAGTTGCTGGATATTGGCAGGATCTGGTACACGAGGTTGTATACGCCGGTCCAGAGCATCCCAAACATGCTCAATGGGTGACATGTCCGGTGAGTATGACGGCCATGCAAGAACTGGGACATTTTCAGCTTCCAAGAATTGTGTACAGATCCTTGCAACATGGGGCCGTGCATTATTTTGCTGCAACATGAGGTGATGTTCTTGGATGTATGGCACAACAATGGGCCTCAGGATCTCGTTACGGTATCTCTGTGCTTTCAAAATGCCATCAATAAAATGCACCTGTGTTCTTCATCCATAACAGACACCTGCCCATACCATAACCCCACCGCCACCATGGGCCACTCGATCCACAACACTGACATCAGAAAACTGCTCACCCACACGACGCCACACACGCTGTCTGCCATCTGCCCTGGACAGTGTGAACCAGGATTCATCCGTGAAGAGAACACCTCTCCAATGTGCCAAACGCCAGCGAATGTGAGCATTTGCCCACTCAAGTCGGTTACGACGACGAACTGGAGTCAGGTCGAGACCCCGATGAGGACGACGAGCATGCAGATGAGCTTCCCTGAGACGGTTTCTGACAGTTTGTGCAGAAATTCTTTGGTTATGCAAACCGATTGTTTCAGCAGCTGTCCGAGTGGCTGGTCTCAGACGATCTTGGAGGTGAACATGCTGGATGTGGAGGTCCTGGGCTGGTGTGGTTACACGTGATCTGCAGGTGTGAGGCTGGTTGGATGTACTGCCAAATTCTCTGAAACGCCTTTGGAGACGGCTTATGGTAGAGAAATGAACATTCAATACACGAGCAACAGCTCTGGTTGACATTCCTGCTGTCAGCATGCCAATTGCACGCTCCCTCAAATCTTGCGACATCTGTGGCATTGTGCTGTGTGATAAAACTGCACCTTTCAGAGTGGCCTTTTATTGTGGGCAGTCTAAGGCACACTTGTGCACTAATCATGGTGTCTAATCAGCATCTTGATATGGCACACCTGTGAGGTGGGATGGATTATCTCAGCAAAGGAGAAGCGCTCACTATCACAGATTTAGACTGGTTTGTGAACAATATTTGAGGGAAATGGTGATATTGTGTATGTGGAAAAAGTTTTAGATCTTTGAGTTCATCTCATACAAAATGGGAGCAAAACCAAAAGTGTTGCATTTATATTTTTGTTGAGTGTGTGTATGTATATATATATATATATATATATATATATATATATATATATATATATATATATATATATATATATATATATGTATGTGTGTAAAGGTAGTTTGAAAACACACACACACACATATATATATATATATATATATATATATATATATATATATATATATATATATATATATATATATACGAGGTCTGTCCATAAAGTATCGTACCTTTTTATTTTTTTTTAAACTATATGGATTTGATTCATATGTTTTCACGTCAGACAAGCTTGAACCCTTGTGCGCATGCGTGAGTTTTTCCATGCCTGTCGGTGACGTCATTCACCTGTGAGCACGCCTTGTGGAAGGAGTGGTCCCGCCCCGTCGTCGGATTTTCATTGTCTGGAAATGGCGGAATGATTTGGGGTTTTTTTCCATCAGAATTTTTTCAGAAGCTGTTAGAGACTGGCACCTGGAAACCATTCGAAACATTTATCTGGCTTTCGGTGAAAATTTTGCGGGCTTCACAGAGAATAAGGTCTGTTAGTACAGCTTTAAGGACCCCTTTAAGGACCCCTTTAAGGACGCTCAGCGCGCCGCACTCCGAGCTGCGACGACGCGGCACAAGCCACCGGACCATTTCTAAATGTATGGCTCTGTGGATATGAGACCGTCGTGTGCTCTTTCTCTGGTTATCACAAGAGCTGGACATCAGCCATTTTCCGGCAGATTTCACTTTTAACAAGAGATTTTGCCATGGAAAGCCGCGCGGAGGCTTCGCGCGTCACGACCGATTCGCTTTGGAAGCGAGACAAAGGAACACCTCCGTTTTGGCGTGTCAGAGGACAAGTTTGGACATGTCCAGCTCTCCACAATTTCACTGATACTTACTGGACTGGTAATCGTTGAAAGCCGTGATAGACATTATTTATTTTTGCAGTACATCATAAAATTACAGCTAATTGTAAGTAACTTTAAATGTCTACAAACAAAATGATGAAAGCAGGACAATATCAGTAGGTGGACTCAGCGAGAACGCTCAGATGGATTCTGTTTAATCTGACACACACCCGAGCTCCATGTATCCACCCATTCATCCATCCATTGATTCATCTGTCCTTGTATATTTATTGATGAACTGCTCTCAGACAAACTGAATGTGATACGGGCAGCCAAACCTGTCGTCTCAGGTGTCACATCACCTCATTTTGTTGTGAAGCAGTGAAGCAGGTGCTCTGCACCAAGGCGGCACTGAATCTCTGAATCCCATCTCTACTGGTGAGAATGAGACTTCACTCCATCTGCTCATGCCTTACCTAGTCAACGTTCACATATGGATAACACAAGAAGCGGAGTCACACATAAAAATAAGTCACACTCAACCAAGTCAGACATAAGGAGGACACGTCTGGTCACTTTTTTTTCTGTGAAAGGACCATCTGCTAATACAAGGGTAACAACTGACTGCAGAAAGTCTGCAGTGATAATTTATTAACTTCACAGTCACTCCTACTATACAGTCAACCTCTTGATGCAGATATGAAAGGATACACGAAATTCAAACTTCAATTTTCAGTCGTCGCATGAGGAAAATTGAGCCTATATTTCATGCCTTTTTTTCAATGGCTTTCTCTGTGCTATTCAAAACGGGCCAACTAGTAACATATCACTCCTGAAAACGATCTTTGGCTTTTCACGTGAGGTAAATCTGCCCTACGATTGGATTTTGGAAAACCATGTGAAGGTGAACCAATTCCGATTGGACACTCACATTGTGCAGATCATCACACAGCTTCTATGAGAAGTACAAAGATGGCTGGCTCAAAAGGTCTTGTTAGGAGAGACGGCATCCATCCCACTTTGGATGGAGCAGCTCTCATTTCTAGAAATCTGGCCAATTTTCTTAAATCCTCCAAACCGTGACTATCCAGGGTTGGGACCAGGAAGCAGAGTTGTAGTCTTACACACCTCTCTGCAGCTTCTCTCCCCCTGCCATCCCCTCATTACCCCATCCCCGTAGAGACGGTGTCTGCTCCCAGACCACCAATAACCAGCAAAAATCTATTTAAGCATAAAAATTCAAAAAGAAAAAATAATATAGCACCTTCAACTGCACCACAGACTAAAACAGTTAAATGTGGTCTATTAAACATTAGGTCTCTCTCTTCTAAGTCCCTGTTGGTAAATGATATAATAATTGATCAACATATTGATTTATTCTGCCTTACAGAAACCTGGTTACAGCAGGATGAATATGTTAGTTTAAATGAGTCAACACCCCCGAGTCACACTAACTGTCAGAATGCTCGTAGCACGGGCCGAGGCGGAGGATTAGCAGCAATCTTCCATTCCAGCTTATTAATTAATCAAAAACCCAGACAGAGCTTTCATTCATTTGAAAGCTTGACTCTTAGTCTTGTCCATCCAAATTGGAAGTCCCAAAAACCAGTTTTATTTCTTATTATCTATCGTCCACCTGGTCGTTACTGTGAGTTTCTCTGTGAATTTTCAGACCTTTTGTCTGACTTAGTGCTTAGCTCAGATAAGATAATTATAGTGGGCGATTTTAACATCCACACAGATGCTGAGAATGACAGCCTCAACACTGCATTTAATTTATTATTAGACTCTATTGGCTTTGCTCAAAATGTAAATGAGTCCACCCACCACTTTAATCATATCTTAGATCTTGTTCTGACTTATGGTATGGAAATAGAAGACTTAACAGTATTCCCTGAAAACTCCCTTCTGTCTGATCATTTCTTAATAACATTTACATTTACTCTGATGGACTACCCAGCAGTGGGGAATAAGTTTCATTACACTAGAAGTCTTTCAGAAAGCGCTGTAACTAGGTTTAAGGATATGATTCCTTCTTTATGTTCTCTAATGCCATATACCAACACAGTGCAGAGTAGCTACCTAAACTCTGTAAGTGAGATAGAGTATCTCGTCAATAGTTTTACATCCTCATTGAAGACAACTTTGGATGCTGTAGCTCCTCTGAAAAAGAGAGCTTTAAATCAGAAGTGCCTGACTCCGTGGTATAACTCACAAACTCGTAGCTTAAAGCAGATAACCCGTAAGTTGGAGAGGAAATGGCGTCTCACTAATTTAGAAGATCTTCACTTAGCCTGGAAAAAGAGTCTGTTGCTCTATAAAAAAAAAGCCCTCCGTAAACCTAGGACATCTTACTACTCATCACTAATTGAAGAAAATAAGAACAACCCCAGGTTTCTTTTCAGCACTGTAGCCAGGCTGACAAAGAGTCAGAGCTCTATTGAGCTGAGTATTCCATTAACTTTAACTAGTAATGACTTCATGACTTTCTTTGCTAACAAAAATTTTAACTATTAGAGAAAAAATTACTCATAACCATCCCAAAGACGTATTGTTATCTTTGGCTGCTTTCAGTGATGCCGGTATTTGGTTAGACTCTTTCTCTCCGATTGTTCTGTCTGAGTTATTTTCATTAGTTACTTCATCCAAACCATCAACATGTCTATTAGACCCCATTCCTACCAGGCTGCTCAAGGAAGCCCTACCATTATTTAATGCTTCGATCTTAAATATGATCAATCTATCTTTGTTAGTTGGCTATGTACCACAGGCTTTTAAGGTGGCAGTAATTAAACCATTACTTAAAAAGCCATCACTTGACCCAGCTATCTTAGCTAATTATAGGCCAATCTCCAACCTTCCTTTTCTCTCAAAAATTCTTGAAAGGGTAGTTGTAAAACAGCTAACTGATCATCTGCAGAGGAATGGTCTATTTGAAGAGTTTCAGTCAGGTTTTAGAATTCATCATAGTACAGAAACAGCATTAGTGAAGGTTACAAATGATCTTCTTATGGCCTCGGACCGTGGACTCATCTCTGTGCTTGTTCTGTTAGACCTCAGTGCTGCTTTTGATACTGTTGACCATAAAATTTTATTACAGAGATTAGAGCATGCCATAGGTATTAAAGGCACTGCGCTGCGGTGGTTTGAATCATATTTGTCTAATAGATTACAATTTGTTCATGTAAATGGGGAATCTTCTTCACAGACTAAAGTTAATTATGGAGTTCCACAAGGTTCTGTGCTAGGACCAATTTTATTCACTTTATACATGCTTCCCTTAGGCAGTATTATTAGATGGTATTGCTTAAATTTTCATTGTTACGCAGATGATACCCAGCTTTATCTATCCATGAAGCCAGAGGACACACACCAATTAGCTAAACTGCAGGATTGTCTTACAGACATAAAGACATGGATGACCTCTAATTTCCTGCTTTTAAACTCAGATAAAACTGAAGTTATTGTACTTGGCCCCACAAATCTTAGAAACATGGTGTCTAACCAGATCCTTACTCTGGATGGCATTACCCTGACCTCTAGTAATACTGTGAGAAATCTTGGAGTCATTTTTGATCAGGATATGTCATTCAAAGCGCATATTAAACAAATATGTAGGACTGCTTTTTTGCATTTACGCAATATCTCTAAAATTAGAAAGGTCTTGTCTCAGAGTGATGCTGAAAAACTAATTCATGCATTTATTTCCTCTAGGCTGGACTATTGTAATTCATTATTATCAGGTTGTCCTAAAAGTTCCCTAAAAAGCCTTCAGTTAATTCAAAATGCTGCAGCTAGAGTACTAACGGGGACTAGAAGGAGAGAGCATATCTCACCCATATTGGCCTCTCTTCATTGGCTTCCTGTTAATTCTAGAATAGAATTTAAAATTCTTCTTCTTACTTATAAGGTTTTGAATAATCAGGTCCCATCTTATCTTAGGGACCTCGTAGTACCATATCACCCCAATAGAGCGCTTTGCTCTCAGACTGCAGGCTTACTTGTAGTTCCTAGGGTTTGTAAGAGTAGAATGGGAGGCAGAGCCTTCAGCTTTCAGGCTCCTCTCCTGTGGAACCAGCTCCCAATTCAGATCAGGGAGACAGACACCCTCTCTACTTTTAAGATTAGGCTTAAAACGTTCTTTTTTGCTAAAGCTTATAGTTAGGGCTGGATCAGGTGACCCTGAACCATCCCTTAGTTATGCTGCTATAGACGTAGACTGCTGGGGGGTTCCCATGATGCACTGTTTCTTTCTCTTTTTGCTCTGTATGCACCACTCTGCATTTAATCATTAGTGATCGATCTCTGCTCCCCTCCACAGCATGTCTTTTTCCTGGTTCTCTCCCTCAGCCCCAACCAGTCCCAGCAGAAGACTGCCCCTCCCTGAGCCTGGTTCTGCTGGAGGTTTCTTCCTGTTAAAAGGGAGTTTTTCCTTCCCACTGTAGCCAAGTGCTTGCTCACAGGGGGTCGTTTTGACCGTTGGGGTTTTACATAATTATTGTATGGCCTTGCCTTACAATATAAAGCGCCTTGGGGCAACTGTTTATTGTGATTTGGCGCTATATAAAAAAAAAAATTGATTGATTGATTGAAAAGTCCGTGGAGTTAACTTTTCAGCAAAAACAAAAAGTAAGTTTCTATTTCATATCATTCAAAAGTTATTTATAATTTAGTAAAGCTTGGTCTGAGCCGTCGTATACGATGGCGTCGGCCCCAGAGGGTTAAGGATTATGGCAAAACTACTTTACAGATTTTCCGCAAATTTGCACCACAGATTAGGCATGTGGAGATTAATCGATACGAATCAGTATCTAGAATGCATCGATTCATTCAGTGTGCATCGATTCAATTGATGGGCAAAGTCGCGATTTTGCATGTCGCTGCCTGCTTGCATCAATTTTTTTTCCAATGCATATTCAATGCACCATGGACGGAAGCCAGAAAGCACATTTCTACCACAACAAAAATGATGACATCAAAAGCCTTTTTGCTTAACGATTCCCTTATCAGTCCTTCAGTTCGGGACACTGGAATGGCCGTTTTTTGTGGGGGTGTTTATCGGGAAATGATAATTTCTCTATGTTGATTGCAGACTGCAGCGGGTGTGCTGGAAGCAACGAAGCAGCCCTTCGACCCGCTGTTCGCTGGATCTCTGCTTCACTTCATTAATCCCTCTCACAACCTAGGAATATTGTCTTGCTGCTGGCAAGAAATGAGAAACGTCCTCCATTCCACACCAGAGTTTTACGAGACGGTTCTCTGGCATGAGCACCAGCCGGTGCGTAAACTGAAGTTGTCCATCAGGTAATGGAAATAATAATAATAATAATAATAATAATAATAATATCCTCTGTTTTGTGGGACTAAGTGCACAGCTCCAAAGAGCCGCGTAGATTTTGGTCAGAATTAATAACTTAAGAGCGAATCGCCATTTTAAATCAAATGACACCTCTTTCCAAACATTATAAGACAAACAAACTACAACTGACCTAAGCTGTTTTTTTCCTCCCAAAATGAGCCGTCCTCTCTCTTTTTTTTTTCTGACTTCTTTTATTACTTCCTGCCAGCTGAAGAGTTCATCTCAGAGTCTATGGAGTTACATTTGTGTCATTAATATCTGAAAGGAAATGCTTTTGACAAAAACATACACATACAACATACACATTTTGTTTATTTTGATTTATGTCCAGAGAGCTAGGATCCACCATGTACATTAAGGATTCAGTCACCATGTACAGAGTTTATTGATTTCTGAGTGGATTCTTGTCATTTGATTGGTGCTTTGTATGTCACATCAATCAATCAATCAATTTTTTTTTTATATAGCGCCAAATCACAACAAACAGTTGCCCCAAGGCGCTTTATATTGTAAGGCAAGGCCATACAACAATTATGTAAAACCCCAACGGTCAAAACGACCCCCTGTGAGCAAGCACTTGGCTACAGTGGGAAGGAAAAACTCCCTTTTAACAGGAAGAAACCTCCAGCAGAACCAGGCTCAGGGAGGGGCAGTCTTCTGCTGGGACTGGTTGGGGCTGAGGGAGAGAACCAAGAAAAAGACATGCTGTGGAGGGGAGCAGAGATCGATCACTAATGATTAAATGCAGAGTGGTGCATACAGAGCAAAAAGAGAAAGAAACAGTGCATCATGGGAACCCCCCAGCAGTCTACGTCTATAGCAGCATAACTAAGGGATGGTTCAGGGTCACCTGATCCAGCCCTAACTATAAGCTTTAGCAAAAAGGAAAGTTTTAAGCCTAATCTTAAAAGTAGAGAGGGTGTCTGTCTCCCTGATCTGAATTGGGAGCTGGTTCCACAGGAGAGGAGCCTGAAAGCTGAAGGCTCTGCCTCCCATTCTACTCTTACAAACCCTAGGAACTACAAGTAAGCCTGCAGTCTGAGAACGAAGCGCTCTAATGGGGTGATATGGTACTACGAGGTCCCTAAGATAAGATGGGACCTGATTATTCAAAACCTTATAAGTAAGACGAAGAATTTTAAATTCTATTCTAGAATTAACAGGAAGCCAATGAAGAGAGGCCAATATGGGTGAGATATGCTCTCTCCTGCTAGTCCCCGTCAGTACTCTAGCTGCAGCATTTTGAATTAACTGAAGGCTTTTTAGGGAACTTTTAGGACAACCTGATAATAATGAATTACAATAGTCCAGCCTAGAGGAAATAAATGCATGAATTAGTTTTTCAGCATCACTCTGAGACAAGACCTTTCTGATTTTAGAGATATTGCGTAAATGCAAAAAAGCAGTCCTACATATTTGTTTAATATGCGCTTTGAATGACATATCCTGATCAAAAATGACTCCAAGATTTCTCACAGTATTACTAGAGGTCAGGGTAATGCCATCCAGAGTAAGGATCTGGTTAGACACCATGTTTCTAAGATTTGTGGGGCCAAGTACAATAACTTCAGTTTTATCTGAGTTTAAAATCAGGAAATTAGAGGTCATCCATGTCTTTATGTCTGTAAGACAATCCTGCAGTTTAGCTAATTGGTGTGTGTCCTCTGGCTTCATGGATAGATAAAGCTGGGTATCATCTGCGTAACAATGAAAATTTAAGCAATACCGTCTAATAATACTGCCTAAGGGAAGCATGTATAAAGTGAATAAAATTGGTCCTAGCACAGAACCTTGTGGAACTCCATAATTAACTTTAGTCTGTGAAGAAGATTCCCCATTTACATGAACAAACTGTAATCTATTAGACAAATATGATTCAAACCACCGCAGCGCAGTGCCTTTAATACCTATGGCATGCTCTAATCTCTGTAATAAAATTTTATGATCAACAGTATCAAAAGCAGCACTGAGGTCTAACAGAACAAGCACAGAGATGAGTCCACTGTCCGAGGCCATAAGAAGATCATTTGTAACCTTCACTAATGCTGTTTCTGTACTATGATGAATTCTAAAACCTGACTGAAACTCTTCAAATAGACCATTCCTCTGCAGATGATCAGTTAGCTGTTTTACAACTACCCTTTCAAGAATTTTTGAGAGAAAAGGAAGGTTGGAGATTGGCCTATAATTAGCTAAGATAGCTGGGTCAAGTAACGGTTTAATTACTGCCACCTTAAAAGCCTGTGGTACATAGCCAACTAACAAAGATAGATTGATCATATTTAAGATCGAAGCATTAAATAATGGTAGGGCTTCCTTGAGCAGCCTGGCAGGAATGGGGTCTAATAAACATGTTGATGGTTTGGATGAAGTAACTAATGAAAATAACTCAGACAGAACAATCGGAGAGAAAGAGTCTAACCAAATACCGGCATCACTGAGAGCAGCCAAAGATAACGATACGTCTTTGGGATGGTTATGAGTAATTTTTTCTCTAATGGTTAAAATTTTGTTAGCAAAGAAAGTCATGAAGTCATTACTAGTTAAAGTTAATGGAATACTCAGCTCAATAGAGCTCTGACTCTTTGTCAGCCTGGCTACAGTGCTGAAAAGAAACCTGGGGTTGTTCTTATTTTCTTCAATTAGTGATGAGTAGAAAGATGTCCTAGCTTTACGGAGGGCTTTTTTATAGAGCAACAGACTCTTTTTCCAGGCTAAGTGAAGATCTTCTAAATTAGTGAGACGCCATTTCCTCTCCAACTTACGGGTTATCTGCTTTAAGCTACGAGTTTGTGAGTTATACCACGGAGTCAGACACTTCTGATTTAAAGCTCTCTTTTTCAGAGGAGCTACAGCATCCAAAGTTGTCTTCAATGAGGATGTAAAACTATTGACGAGATACTCTATCTCCCTTACAGAGTTTAGGTAGCTACTCTGCACTGTGTTGGTATATGGCATTAGAGAACATAAAGAAGGAATCATATCCTTAAACCTAGTTACAGCGCTTTCTGAAAGACTTCTAGTGTAATGAAACTTATTCCCCACTGCTGGGTAGTCCATCAGAGTAAATGTAAATGTTATTAAGAAATGATCAGACAGAAGGGAGTTTTCAGGGAATACTGTTAAGTCTTCTATTTCCATACCATAAGTCAGAACAAGATCTAAGATATGATTAAAGTGGTGGGTGGACTCATTTACTTTTTGAGCAAAGCCAATAGAGTCAAATAATAGATTAAATGCAGTGTTGAGGCTGTCATTCTCAGCATCTGTGTGGATGTTAAAATCGCCCACTATAATTATCTTATCTGAGCTAAGCACTAAGTCAGGCAAAAGGTCTGAAAATTCACAGAGAAACTCACAGTAACGACCAGGTGGACGATAGATAATAACAAATAAAACTGGTTTTTGGGACTTCCAATTTGGATGGACAAGACTAAGAGACAAACTTTCAAATGAATTAAAGCTCTGTCTGGGTTTTTGATTAATTAATAAGCTGGAATGGAAGATTGCTGCTAATCCTCCGCCCCGGCCCGTGCTACGAGCATTCTGACAGTTAGTGTGACTCGGGGGTGTTGACTCATTTAAACTAACATATTCATCCTGCTGTAACCAGGTTTCTGTTAGGCAGAATAAATCAATATGTTGATCAATTATTATATCATTTACCAACAGGGACTTAGAAGAGAGAGACCTAATGTTTAATAGACCACATTTAACTGTTTTAGTCTGTGGTGCAATTGAAGGTGCTATATTATTTTTTCTTTTTGAATTTTTATGCTTAAATAGATTTTTGCTGGTTATTGGTGGTCTGGGAGCAGGCACCGTCTCTACGGGGATGGGGTAATGAGGGGATGGCAGGGGGAGAGAAGCTGCAGAGAGGTGTGTAAGACCACAACTCTGCCTCCTAGTCCCAACCCTGGACAGTCACAGTTTGGAGGATCCAAGAAAATTGGCCAGATTTCTAGAAATCCCAAAGTGGGATGGATGCCGTCTCTCCTAACAAGACCAGGTTTTCCCCAGAAGCTTTGCCAATTATCTATGAAGCCCACCTCATTTTTTTTTATTGTCACATGACATGGATTATTCATCCCATTTGCGTTCCATTGCATTTAGAGTGTGATTTGGTTCCATTTAGAGTGCAAATTTGGTTCCATACATTTGGTACCATTGCACTCTGCATGTGCACGCACACACAAACGTGCGTGCACGCACACACATAACAAATCCACTGCACTGTAAGCCGTCTGGAGGCTGCTAGCAGGAAGTTGAAATGAAAAGCTGGACTAATTTCTGATTTTTTTGCTGCACTGAGGAAATACACAGCCCTTTTTTGGGGTAGTATATGCGCGCACAAGCAAGTCCCTTTTGTGTGAGCTAGTGTGTGTGTGTGAGCTAACTGACGGTGCTAGTTCTTGTAACACACACACACACACACACACACACACACACACACACACACACACACACACACACACACACACACTCACACACACACACACAGAATCCACTCTGCTGTGAACCATCTGGATGCATGAAGAGCTGTTCAGATGAAAAGTTGACGTGATTTTTAACTTTTTTTTAATGGAAATCCGAAGTCAGTGCACAGCATTACGGTCTACATGTCACAATTTGGACTTTAGCAGCAGTGGAACAGCAAAATGTAAGTCCCTTTTTTGTTTTTTATAAATTAACAAAATGCCAAATGACAAGGATCTAGTTTAGCCCTTATATAAAACAAATAATGAATGTTTTAATATTCTTTCAATGGAACGAATATTTAATTAAAAATTCGTACCACTGAACCCATAAACATTCATTATTTCTATATTATTTATGTCTAGAGATCAAGGATCCAGTGACCAATTTCATATTTATTTACTTAAGACTCGATAAAATGTTGTTGACATAGAAAACCTGTAAATCCTACTTTTAGTACACAGAAAATTCACAATAGGTATTGATAAGGGATTCAATAAAGAATTGGATCAATAAGCGGAATCAATAATGGCATCGATATCGATAAAATCTTATCAATACCCATCATTAATCGTCAGTGTCGCTGTGTATTGTATCGCTGGTAGTGTGTCGAGGTGTGTATCGAATCATTGTCAGTGATGAGATTCACATGTCTACCACAGATAGATATTCGGCCATGGAAGACACCACTGGATTTTGGAGATGATCCAGATTATGGATCAAGATTTCACTTTATATAGGCTTTTAAGGATTACGTCAAAATTACTTCACAGATTCTCATCAAATTGCACCACAGATAGATATTAGGCCACGGAAGACATTGCATTTTGGAGGTGATCTGGATTCTGGATCAGGATTTGTATGCTTCACTTTCTCGGATTTTGAGGATGTCAAAACTACATAACGGATTTTCACTATATTTTCGCCACACATTGGTGTTAGGCCTTGGAAGACTCCATAAAATTTTGGATGTGATCTGGATCTGCATCCGTGTCCAGATGCTGGATCAGGATTTTATTTTGTAGACTTTTAAGGATTACATCAAAGCTACTTCATGGATACATCACAATGTAAAACCAAGAACAGGAAGACAGAATTTTGTTTACGTTTGTGAATTAAATTTCACATTGCAACATCTTGATCAGTCTGTCAGTATGCAATTATTGCATTGTGTTGTGGAATCCGGATCCAGATAAAGTCCGGGTCACGATGTGAATCACATATCTGTTATTTTGAGTCCTCGTCAGCCCTTGGCGGATGTCAGAATTCTTGGATTGCGCTTGTTGTAAATGATGTAAGACATATTTATGTGCACTTGCTGTAAAAGTGATGACGTTTTTCAGTTTTGTACAATTAGATATGACCTGTGAAAATGGAGGGATTGTGTAAAGCATGTGTTGTTCCTAAATGGTTCACACAACATTTTTATTAAACCCCTTGAATTTGACTGTTTCCTTTCAACTCCAGTGAGGTGGTATCCAGAGGCAAAAGAAGACATACGGTCCATGTCCAAATACTTATGGACCCAGCTGTTTTATAACCCAGTGAGGGTGAATTAAATGACAGCTGTGAATGCAAGAGCTACAAGTTTACTTTATTGTTTTCTCTTTTCTTGTCACACCAGGGAACAGAACACACAGATGTAAGTTTAAAAGACAAACCACAGCAGGTATGTGACTCTTACGACAGGAATATCCTGTGCTGCTCCCAAAAAAAAAAAAAAGGAAAATGTCTCAACATAATAGTGCAAGAGAGAAGCCAGGCATCCAATAATATTCTCTTAGCTGTTCATGTCTTTCTTCTGTGGCTCTGCGGGCCACAGAACTTTCTCTTATTGTGTACCTGCTTTGTGGAATGATCTCCCTGCGTAAATAAAACAGTCAGATTCTGTAGAGACTTTTAAGTCCAGTCTTAAGCCCCGTTTACACATAGACGGTAAAAGCTCCCGGAAGCGTCCCGGAAAAGTTTTTGGTCGTCTTAAGGATCACACGCCGTTGTTAATGCCGGCACTAGGGGGCGTGGCTTAGTTCCGGCTTTACCGGGAATTGTCGAAAAAATTATTCAACATGTCGAATAATTCCGGGAGCGCTCCCGGAATTATTGAACTTTTAACTTTTAACTCTGTAATTTTATTACAGAGATTAGAGCATGCCATAGGTATTAAAGGCACTGCGCTGCGGTGGTTTGAATCATATTTATCTAATAGATTACAATTTGTTCATGTAAATGGGGAATCTTCTTCACAGACTAAGGTTAATTATGGAGTTCCACAAGGTTCTGTGCTAGGACCAATTTTATTCACTTTATACATGCTTCCCTTAGGCAGTATTATTAGACGGCATTGCTTAAATTTTCATTGTTACGCAGATGATACCCAGCTTTATCTATCCATGAAGCCAGAGGATTGATTGATTGATTGAAAACGTCACTTTATTCGGTGGATTTAGCGGCATTTTATCCGCATATTTCGAATAGTACGGCGGTCAAAACGCTGGCGAAATGCTCCGCCCCTTTCCACCGCGAAAACAGCCAGAACTACCACGAACTTCGGTCTGCGTACTACCCGCCGACAAAACCGTCTATGTGTAAAGGGGGCTTTAAGACACACTGATTTTCCCTTTCGTATGGCTAACAATTGCCATAGTATGTTACTATGCATCCTACCCTTTTAAATTCATTTTATTAGTAAACAGAGTGTGTCTCTGCCTCAACTTTATCTAAAGTCTGGGTTTGTTAGTGAAGCTTAGGGCTAGTGGCTGGCGACCACCTTAGTATTTCTTTTGCTTTCCTGTTGCTGCTGGCAAATTATACCTTAAGTGTAGTTTTTCTGGCTGACTGATCGTTTTCCTTTTCTCTCTGTCCGAGATGCGGCTGGATTCATGTGCTGGATTGAATGATTTCTGTGGTGGATGCAGGACAGACTGGCAATTATTAACAAAATGTTGCTTGCTACCTGCACTGTAATATGGTGTAAAGTTTCAAACATATCCCTGCGTGAACCAAAGACACCCACTTTAATTCAGAGCCCTCTGCATGACTGCGAACCCGTGCACCTGCTAAATGACTGAGAACGCAAAGGGCTGTGATTTGTCACAGTTCATTAACAGTTTAATTAACACAGGGGAGTCAATGTGCAGGTAAGAGTCAACTGAGACACCGTTTTTCTTTAAGGTGGGTACAAACTTAGGCATCTTCATCATAAGAGGTGACTACAAACTGAGGAATCTTCTTCATCAGAGGTGGATACAGAGGGATCTTCTTAATAACAGGTGAGTACAAACTAGGGAATCTTCTTCATCTTCATCTTCTTCTTCATTTTCTCTTCTCCCTCCCTCCTTATCTTTCCTGCTTCTGTGGCGTGTTGTCTGTGAGGCTGTCAGCTTTGCTCTTCTGGAAACAGCAAAAATGGATCTGTTAAAGTGGTCTCTGAACGCAATTGACACTATTTTTTCTACAAGACATTCGGGAGCGGAGGACCCGACCTGTCCTGCCGGGACACATGTGATGGGTTACGTGATGGACAGTTGGAGGAAATGGCAGGTCATGTGCCTTTACACGCTGTCTGTGGAGGACGTCAAAGATGTGTATATATTTGGCATGGTGGTGACAGGGTTTCTGCTGTGTGGAGCGGGCATAGTGCTGGTTTACTGGAAAATTAAGAAAGTGGAAGCTGCAATAATTGGCCCGTCCAGGCTCCCCCACATGATTGATTCGATTGGAAGGGCAGTGTCAGCTCAGTCGGTGGGTGTTAACCGCGCATTGGAAACCATCTCTGGTAGGATCGCTGCACTGGAAAACCGCATTGATCGTCAGTAATGACCACATCTCCTCTCCTAATTCAGATGTATTGGAAGCCACTTGTCTCAGACTGTGGAATCTTTCAGGCGTCTGCTAATCTGGATTTTTTTCGGCTTCCCAAAACACAGCTGCACTTCAAGGCCGCTGTGATAAAACCCTCCTGGAGAAGAACAACGCTCATGCCTCACCCCCCCGGTCTTCCCCCGCCCTCAGTTTCTCCAGCTCTGACGTTGACTGTGGACAGTGGACTGTTCAGGGCTGGGCCCCTCCTCCCTCCAGAACGGACGAACAAGGCCGTTGATGGCGCCTAAAGGCGGCCTCCGGGTGTTCTGTCTGATAACTGGACTCTTACAAATCTCGGTCGTCGTCTCTCGTCCTGTTGTTGTGTGTGATCATTGTTCATTGTGCTGATAGGCTTTTTCCTGCATTGCTGCTGCATGATTCAATGCAGCAGAAATGAAGGTTTTTCTTTCTCAAGTCTTACCTTGTGTGTGCTTTTTATATGTGTTCATGTACCGGGCCGGCTTATGTGTGTGTTTGTGTGTGTCGTTTGTCGTCATGAGGCCGGTCATGGTTTGCTCAGCCCTGCTGTTGACCTAAGGCAGGACATACATCTGGAGCTGGTCCCCGGGCGCCTAAATGCGACTTCTGCTCCTAACTGGCAATTAGGATGGGTTAAATGCAGTAAACACATTTCATTGTGCAGGGAACATGTTCCTTTGTGCATATGACAATAAAATTCTTTTGAATCCTTTGAATCCTTTGAAAAGGTGAATACTTTCAAAACACAAGATCAGCTACTTCATTATAAAATGTAAGTTCAAAAGACAGCCAGGCTTCTTCCTCGACTGGGGGTGAGTTCCAAACATAAAGCTCCCTCCTCACAGCAGGTGTGTGAAAACTAAAAGTCTGTTGTGAGGCAGGGATGAACTGAGGAAAATATCCATCTTCAGAGAGAAGAACTCACTGGAATATAATACTACCCACTCTAGGTAAAGGGTTTGACAGAATGGGCAAGAAAAAACTCAGAAGAACCGGAGTGCAAAAACCAACACAGTACTTACAACAAACGAAGATCGCTTGAAACACTATGAACAGGAAGCCAACTACCTACAAACATACATACATACAATGGACCCGCACCAGAAAAACAAACACAGGTGACTTAAATAACAAACAGGCAAATTTAACACAGGTGTCTTGATGGTGCAAGCAGACCTGTATTAACACAAAGGAAATACCAGGGGGCAACAGAGAATGGAACATACATGAATATAGAGGGTAGATACAAAGTGACACAGAAACTCCTCAAACACTATAAGAAAGACAAGACTGGAGGGTATAAGTGAGAAAGGCAAAATGGACATGACCAGGAAATACAACGAGCAAAAGGTGGGGCCTAGCCATGACAGAATGACAGCACAGTGCGCTCGCTGTGAGGCACAGCCCTGCCAACAAGCATGCACGTATGGTGGGAACAGAATACAAGAAGACAGCAGTGCAGAGCTACATAAATTGGGGAAAGGCGACAGCACAGAAGAGACAGAGAGACTGAGTTAAAATGGATAGGAGGTATGGGAGAAATGCCCTCACACACATGACCCAGACACTCATTTATCCGCAACCACACACAGACTACTGGAGGAAGAGGTAGGACAGAGAAACCATAGGGATGGAATATCACACAGAAACTAACCAAAAACAACCCAACAGAACCTAACCACAACAGTTCTGGCTTCAGGCCATTGGCTGAGAGTCTGTGTCCAAAATAATTCACTTAAGACATGCATATTCAACATTTCTCCAGATTCATCTTAATCCCGCGCTCTCTGGTTTAGCTGAGCATGACTCTGAGGTTACGATTGTGTTTCTTTTTTGTTTTTCCAAAGATAACAATGTCATCCACGATGCCAGCCACCCCTATGAGACCCTCATATGTTTCATCCACTCTCCTCTGAAACTTGTGTTGGGTGGACATGATACCAAAGGGCAGCCTGACGAAACGGTATCTGCTGAATGTGGTGTTGAATGTGCTGAGCATCAATGACTCCTCACTTAATGGACCAGTAGCTAGAATTTGCATCTAGGATGGTGAAGAACTTTGCCCCTGCTAAATTTGATGTCACATCCTCAAGTGTGGGTATGGGGTAGTGTGGCCTCATCATTGCCTTATTTTGGGGCCTTGGGTCTAGACATACTCTAAGCTTGCCTGTCTTGGGCTTTTTGCACACTACTAGGGTATTGACCCACTGTATAGACTCCATTACTTTGCAAATTATGCCTTCTGCATCCATCTTTTTAGGCAATCTCTCCGGGCAAATGGTACCCTGCATGGTGGGCAAATCACTGGTGTTACACAGGGGTCTATTCTGATACTGTATTCACCTGGGAATGTACCGATGACTTTGAAAACGTCTGAATATTCAATCAGGATGTAATCTGACTGGGTGCTGCTCTTTTTTCACGAGTGACTGTGTAGACCACTTTTATGAGTGCCAGAGCCTTACATGCTCTGTAGCCTTGGATAGGTGGGCCTTCGCAATTCACTACGTAGAACCTTTGGGTGGTGGACCTCTTTTTGTACCTGCCCACTATATTGCAAAAGCCATCCACTTGAAGTGGGTGTCCTCTGTAGTCAGTCAGCCTGTGGTCTGGAGGTTTTAATGATATGTCGGATATGAGTGCAACAAAGTCTGTGGTGGGGATTACGTTTGCTTGAGCTTCAGTGTCTAACTTGAAAGTTAGCTGACAGTTCTGTGGTCCCAGTCTGAAATCTGCATATGCACTTTTCTTGTCCTCCTCTTCTGTGGTAACAGTGTCCACAAACCGCTCTGAGTTGAGATCCTCTTTCTTAACCGAGTTTACATCTTGTCTGTGTCCTGCTCTGCTACGAGTATGAGGTTTAGTCTTACACACCCTTGCGTAGTGGTTGAATTTCTTTCACTTCAAACACTGTTGGCCTTTTGCTGCCATCCACACCACACGCTACAGGTTTTATTGTGTGCTTTATGACTGTCATTTAGCATGCTAGCATTTCTCATGGCTCCTGGTTTTCCTATTTACGATGGATTGCATGCACTTCGTGACTGTCACTAGCCATAGCTTTTAGTTGTACCTGTGATACCTCATAGGAGAGAGTTTTATCTACTGCTTTGTCTAGGGTTAGCTCTGTTCTGTAGCTCAGCAACTTTTCATGCACTCTAGGGGCATTGGTGGAAAATACTATGCAGTCGCTGACCATCTTGTCGCTGGTTGTGTAGCCACAGTCTTTGATTAGCAACTTGAGATCAGTCACAAAATGTTCAAATGACTCACTGCTCCCTTGTGTTTTCTCATGGAATTTGTGTCTGCCAAATATGGGGTTTACTTTAGGGGTGAGGTACTCTGCGAATTTGTCATAGTATGTCTTTAACTGTTTTGTCTTGTCTGCCGTCCATGTGTTCCTGATGTCCTGTCCTTTATCCTCAATCCACAGCAGAAGGAAGCTGCATTTCTCCTCTTCAGACTTGCTTTTAAGCAGGCCTGTAAACATGAGTTTGGCATGTTGTTTAAATCTTCGCCATCCATGAATTTAAATAAATAAATGCTGATGTTCTATGAACCAACCAATGAATTACTTGTAACATCATAAATTGCAGGACTTAAGCTTGTTTCACTTTTGCTTTTGTTTTCAAATGCTTGTAAAAGTTCAAAGACTTTCACGAGACTGGATCACAGGAACTTTTAAATTTGTGAAATAAAAACAAAATCAACATGTCTGATCATTATAGCACATCGCCTCGATTCGCCCTAATTAAATAAATACATTAATGCTGTCTCAACAAAAACCTGAGTTTTGAACAGCATGTTGTGACAACAGACAAAGACTGTGTTTTCCCCCTCAGGTGAGAAATTCCTAAGTCATCTGGAGATTTGGAAGATAAGCCTGAGACCCCCCTTCGGGCCCCCACACTGTGGCCCAGAGAAAAACACAATTATAAATCAACGTTCTTATGAATTATGTGACATTATAATCGCTTCATGTCAGAATCTGAAATTGTCCAGGCCCGAAGAACCCACTTTTATCACCTCAAGCCAAGGACAGAACCTCTCCTCACACAGAGGACCTTCCCCCCATGATAACATGTGGTCATAAAACTTTGTCTTGACAATCACCTTTTATCGAGGTCTAAGCAAAGGAAAAGAACTTTTGTTTAAAATAAAAGGAATTAGATCAGCATTCTTATTCATATATATATCTAAAGACTTCTAATGTTGGTAATGATTAATCAAATGAAAGGCGTTGCATTCCATTTAATTGATGTGTTCCTTAACTGATGTGTGTTTAAATGTGATCTTCCTGCATTATGAATATTGTTGATGGTGAAATATTCTGGTTTATCCAAAGGATGTGTCTATTAATGATGTGTATCCATTCGAGTGTCTCAGAACACATAATATGTCAAAATAGTTAATGTGTTTAAATAATTGAATCATTTGTGTCTGCACTGTGACAACATTAATTTTTCTGTGAGATTACACACCTTAAATGGGCAGAGTTTGGTGAGGTAAGTCCCCCTTTTTAAAGTTAGAACAGAGTGCTGCCTCTCTCTTGCTCTGGCCTCTCCCTCTTCTCTGCCGGCAACGCTTCTTCTTTTTCTTTTCTCTCTTCTTTGTTAAACGCTTAATTTTTATTCTTGGGCCAAGGCCCATTGCTAAGCTAAGCTAAAGCTACCATGTGGCATTCATTCTTTATTCATTTTTGATAATTTTAACAAAGTTTTAACCTGACGCTTTACGGTGCATCAAGTCTTTTGAATTTTTAAGAGAACTTCCGAGCTGAACTTTTCAAATTAATAGCGAATTTACAGAAAAGTGACTCTCCTTTTCTGTTGGCTATTTTGTTTTTTCAGTGCTTTTAAAGATGAATTACTTTTTTCTAAATTCACGAAGACTTTTAATCTGGCTCCATCAAACTTTTTAGAAGCTACCAGAAACTATTTTCAATAAACGCCTTCCACCTCTGGGGTCCAGCAGCTGACAACGGAGCTGACTTCAAACCTGACTACAAGCAGCCATCCTGTCGGTAAAGCCGGTCAGCACAAGCCTTTGGGATCACTCAGGGAGACCACGGAGTTAACCCCTGACCCAAGTGAGCTCACGCTGCAGAGCCTACATCAACAACGGATGGACAGGCCATCTGAACCACCTTTTCAACGGACCAGCTAAGTGACCCAGTTAAAGGTTCCAGAGAAAGGGTTTGTTGTTAATGGATACAAAGTGGCTCCTCCTTATTATCATTCTTCCTTTTAAACATATTCATATGTTTGTTTAATAATTTTCTTAAAAATAATTGGCTTCCAATTTCATCACTAAATTCTACTCAGATTTATTCACTTAAAGTCATGAAGCTTCATCTCTCTTTCTTTCACGTCTCATGACTAAGTAGGAATTGTGTCCATAAATGAACTTATTTAATCACTGTCCACAAAAATGCCAGTAAACTGTTCATGACTATATAATTGTAAATAAATTGTAAATATTTCTGCTGTGGTTCATTTTGTGTTCAGAAGGAAACCTTGGTCAATTGTATTGTGAATTCAGACGTTCCAATGAAATCAAATCAAATCAATTTTATTTGTATAGTGCCAAATCACAACAAAAAGTTGCCCCAAGGCGCTTTAGATTGTAAGGCAAAAGCCATACATAATTACAGAAAAACCCCAATGGTCAAAACGACCCCCTGTGAGCAAGCACTTGGCGACAGTGGGCCTTCCCACTGTCGCCAAGAAACCTCCAGCAGAACCAGGCTCAGGGAGGGGCAGTCTTCTGCTGGGACTGGTTGGGGCTGAGGGGAGAGAACCAGGAAAAAGACATGCTGTGGAAGATAGCAGAGATCAATCACCAATGATTAAATGCAGAGTGGTGCATACACAGCAAAAAGAGAAAGAAACACTCAGTGCATCATGGGAACCCCCCCAGCAGTCTAAGTCTATAGCAGCATAACTAAGGGATGGTTCAGGGTCACCTGATCCAGCCCTAACTATAAGCTTTAGCAAAAAGGAACATTTTAAGCCTAATCTTAAAAGTAGAGAGGGTGTCTGTCTCCCTGATCCGAATTGGGAGCTGATTCCACAGGAGAGGAGCCTGAAAGCTGAAGGCTCTGCCTCCCATTCTACTCTTAAAAACCCTAGGAACTACAAGTAAGCCTGCAGTCTGAGAGCGAAGCACTCTATTGGGGTGATATGGTACTATGAGGTCCCTAAGATAAGATGGGACCTGATTATTCAAAACCTTATAAGTAAGAAGAAGAATTTTAAATTTTATTCTAGAATTAACAGGAAGCCAATGAAGAGAGGCCAATATGGGTGAAATATGCTCTCTACTTCTAGTCCCCGTCAGTACTCTAGCTGCAGCATTTTGAATTAACTGAAGGCTTTTCAGGGAACTTTTAGGACAACCTGATAATAATGAATTACAACAGTCCAGCCTAGAGGAAATAAATGCATGAATTAGTTTTTCAGCATCACTCTGAGACAAGACCTTTCTAATTTTAGAGATATTGCACAAATGCAAAAAAGCAGCCCTACATATTTGCTTAATATGCGCATTGAAAGACATATCCTGATCAAAAATGACTCCAAGATTTCTCACAGTACTACGAGAGGTCAGGGTAATGCCATCCAGAGTAAGGATCTGGTTAGACACCATGTTTCTAAGATTTGTGGGGCCAAGTACAATAACTTCAGTTTTATCTGAATTTAAAAGCAGGAAATTAGAGGTCATCCATGTCTTTATGTCTGTAAGACATTCCTGCAGTTTAACTAATTGGTGTGTGTCCTCTGGCTTCATGGATAGATAAAGCTGGGTATTATCTGCGTAACAATGAAAATTTAAGCAATGCTTTCTAATAATACTGCCTAAGGGAAGCATGTATACAGTGAATAAAATTGGTCCTAGCACAGAACCTTGTGGAACTCCATAATTAACCTTAGTCTGTGAAGAAAACTCCCCATTTACATGAACAAATTATAATCTATTAGATAAATATGATTCAGACCACCGCAGCACAGTGCCTTTAATACCTATGGCATGCTCTAATCTCTGTAATAAAATGTTATGGTCAACAGTATCAAAAGCAGCACTGAGGTCTAACAGGACAAGCACAGAGATGAGTCCACTGTCTGAGGCCATAAGAAGATCATTTGTTACCTTCACTAATGCTGTTTATGTACTATGATGAATTCCTCTGCAGATGATCAGTTAGCTGTTTTACAACTACCCTTTCAAGAATTTTTGAGAGAAAAGGAAAGTTGGAGATTGGCCTATAATTAGCTAAGATATCTGGGTCAAGTGATGGCTTTTTAAGTAATGGGTTAATTACTGCCACCTTAAAAACCTGAGGTACATAGCCAACTAATAAAGATAGATTGATCATATTTAAGATCGAAGCATTAATTAATGGTAGGGCTTCCTTGAGCAGCCTGGTAGGAATGGGGTCTAATAGACATGTTGATGGTTTGGAGGAAGTAACTAATGAAAATAACTCAGACAGAACAATCGGAGAGAAAGAGTCTAACCAAATACCGGCATCACTGAAAGCAGCCAAAGATAACGATATGTCTTTGGGATGGTTATGAGTAATTTTTTCTCTAATCGTTAAAATTTTATTAGGAAAGAAAGTCATGAAGTCATTACTAGTAAAGGTTAAAGGAATACTCGGCTCAATAGAGCTCTGACTCTTTGTCAGCCTGGCTACAGTGCTGAAAAGAAACCTGGGGTTGTTCTTATTTTCTTCAATTAGTGATGAGTAGTAAGATGTCCTAGCTTTACGGAGGGCTTTTTTTTATAGAGCAACAGACTCTTTTTCCAGGTTAAGTGAAGATCTTCTAAATTAGTGAGATGCCATTTCCTCTCCAACTCACGGGTTATCTGCTTTAAGCTGCAAGTTTGTGAGTTATACCACGGAGTCAGGCACTTCTGATTTAAGGCTCGCTTTTTCAGAGGAGCTACAGCATCCAAAGTTGTGCTCAGTGAGGATGTAAAACTACTGATGAGATAATCTATCTCACTCACAGAGTTTAGGTAGCTACTCTGCACTGTGTTGGTATATGGCATTGGAGAACATAACAAAGAAGGAATCTATCCTTAAAACTAGTTACAGCGCTTTCCGAAAGACTTCTACTGTAATGAAACTTATTTCCCACTGCTGGGTAGTCCATTAAAGTAAATGTAAATGTTATTAAGAAATGATCAGACAGAAGGGGTTTTTCAGGGAATACTGTTAAGTCTTCAATTTCCATACCATAAGTCAGAACAAGATCTAAGGTATGATTAAAGTGGTGGGTGGACTCATTTACATTTTGAGCGAAGCCAATTGAGTCTAATAATAGATTAAATGCAGTATTGATGCTGTCATTCTCAGCATCTATGTCAGGGGTAGGCAACCTGTTCCAGAAAGAGCCATGAGGGTGCAGGTTTTCTTTGCAGCCACTGACTCCACCAGGTGATTTTACTGATTAATATCACTTTGAGCAGATGGAATCAGTTAATTAGTGAATGAATTAAAGCTCTGTCTGGGTTTTTGATTAATTAATAAGCTGGAGTGGAAGAGTGGATTAACTTTAGATCAGTATAGGTTTTGGGTAACATGTTAAAATACTGATATATATATATATATATATATATATATATATATATATATATATATATAAACTAAGAAATCACATGTACATAAGTATTTACACCCTTGGCAGCAATTACAGCTCTTGAACATGATGCCACAAGCTTGGCACACCTATCTTTGGGCAGTTTTGCCCTTTCCTCTTTGCAGCACCTCTCACGTTCCATCAGGTTGGATGGGGAACGTCGGTGCACAGACATTCTCAGATGTCTCCAGAGAAGTTCAATCAGATTCAGGTCTGGGCTCTGGCTGGGCCACTCAAGGACATTCGCAGAGATGTTGTGAAGCCACTCCTTTGATATGTTGGCTGTGTGCTTAGGGTCATTGTCCTGCTGAAAGATGAACCGTCTCCCCAGTCTGAGGTCAAGAGTGCTCTGGAGCAGGTTTTCATCCAGGATGTCTCTGGGCATTGCTGTATTCATCTTTCCCTCAATCCTGACTACTTTCCCCGGTTCCTGCCACTTAAACAGCATGATGCTACCACTACCATGCTTCACTGTAGGGACGGTGCCTGGTTTCCTCCAAACATGACACCTGGCATTCACACCAATGAGTTCAATCATTGTCTCATCAGATCAGAGAATTTTGTTTCTCATGGTCTGAGAGTCCATCAAGTGCCTTTTGGCAAAGTCCAGGTGGGCTGCCATGTGCCTTTTACTAAGGAGTGTCTTCTATCTGGACACTCTACCATACAGGTCTGATTGGTGGATTGCTGCAGAGATGGTTGTCCTTCTTGAAGGTTCCCCTCTCTCCACATAGGAAAGCTGGAGCTCTGACTAGAGTGACCATCGGGATCTTGGTCACCTCCGTGACTAATGGCCTTCTCCCCAGGTGGCCAGCTCTAGGAAAAGTCCTGGTGGATCCCAACTTCTTCCATTTATGGATGATGGAAGCCACTGCGCTCATTGGGACTTTCAAAGCAGCAGAAATGTTTCTTTACCCTTCCCCAGATTTTTGCCTCAAGACAATCCTGTCTCAGAGGTCTACAGACAATTCCTTTCACTTCATGCTTGGTTTGTGCTCTGAAATGCTCTGTCAACTGTGGGACCTTATATGTAGACAGGTGTGTGTCTTTCCAAATCATGTCCAAGCAACTGAATTTACACCAGGTGGACTTCAATTAAGCTGCAGAAACATCTCAAGGATGATCAGTGGAAACAGGATGCACCTGAGCTCAATTTTAAACTTCATGGCAAAGGCTGTGAATACTTACGTACATGTGATTTCTTAGTTTGTTTGTTTTTTAAATAAATTTACAAAAATCTAAAAAATAAAGTTTTTCACATTGTCATTATAGGGTATTGTGTGTAGAATTTTGAGGAAAAAAAATGAATTTCATCCATTTTGGAATAAAGCTGTAACATAACAAAATGTGGAAAAAGTGAAGCCTTGTGAACATTTTCTGGATGCACCGTATGCACAAACACGTGTATGCACAAGCACATGAATGTGATGAATGTATGAATCTGTGTGCTGGCAACCTGCTCGTGTCCTCACAGTCAGCCTGCTCCCCTCAAGGTAAGCCCTTGGACAGTGTGACATTTACAAAGATGCTGTTCAGCTGGTCCCAACGTGACAACTGAACAGTCAAAAACAAAACACCAACACCAACCACCTGGTAAAACACCAACCACCTGGTGACCCAACCAGGGTCAAGGGTCAACACTTGGCCGACAGCTCGCACCAGCAGTCACACCAGAAAATGTTTCATCATCTCCTGTGCTTCACAGAGATTCAAGTGCATGTGTACAGGGCGGTGAAAATATGCTGTCATGATGTCTTTTTTGTTTGTTTGATTGGTTGGTTGTTTTTTGGTTAGGGGCGAGGGATAACTGAAAAAACATAAAGAAAAAAAATAAAGGCATTAACCAGTTACAATTATTTTAAAATAAAAATTCTGTTCCAGAACAATTTTTTTTAAAAATAAAATTTCTGGTTTTGTTTTTGTTCGATGCACCAGTTCAAAGCCTTGATCACTGGATTATACCAATAAAATTTAAGTACATCATTTTTGAAAGGGTGTTGCTTCATTTTATTCCCACCTCACAATCTTCGTTTGTCACTTGATGGCGACCTAGATACATATTATATCTAATACATGTCTGTAGTTTACATGATGTGGCTGCATTCCCATGGGTTATTTTCATGTAAAAACAATGCAAAAGGGACAAATGGATAATCAAGACAGCTAAGTTTGTGAGTGAATTCAGACCAGTTCATTCCGGGTTATAAAACATACAATAAAAATAAAACATACAATAAAAAATAATTTGTATACAGTTGTCCAATAATAATGTGTCACAAATCACGATATGAGGAAACAGTATGATAACAGAAGTTCAAACAAAAACTAGAGCACTGGGCTTGTAGAGCGCAAACCACCACCAGCACTAGTTTTCTATTTTACAAACTTTGACAAAGGTCAAAGTCCTGTTAGAAGTGACTTTTCATAAACTAAAGTATAAGACAAAATATAGATCAAAAGGGCTTTTCAATGTTAATGTTAACATCAAATATCCACAAAGTCCGCAATATGGATCAGACACAAGATCAAACTTAGTCTATTCTTTGAGAGTGTCAGTTTGCACCTCAGTGTCACAAATGAGAGTGATTGAGGCACTTTTGATTGAGATATAATCCAAAATGTACACCAAATGTACACAAAATCCACAATCTGGAACAAACTTTGTCAGGTGATAAGTGAGTGTCAGTCTGCACCTCACTTTCAAATAAGAGGGTGATTGGGGTGTGTTTAATTAAGATAATACATTAAATGGTGTTTTCAATGTTAAATTTAAATGAGCACAAAATCTGTAATCTGGAGCAGATCCGGATCAAACTTTGTCATTCGATACTGTCCTACATAACACTCAAATATGAAATATTTGATCTTTTTGATAGTTATGAATTTTTGAAAATTTTTGAAATTTTGAGATTTTTCTTGACTTTGACCTATGACCTTGAAAATTGAATCAGTTCTTTCCTTTAGGATATGAATCTTCAGTAAAGATTTCATAACATATATGAAAACTTGTGGGCTCCAGGCTGTTCACAAACAGACAAACGGACAAACAGACAGACAAACAAACTAACAAACAGGGCAGATAACATTACCTCCTCCAACTTCATTGGTGGAGGTAACAATTGCCTCAGACTTCTATAATCAGACAAGATCAGATCTTGTCTCACTTGGGCAACTGTCAACATTAATTATTTTAGAAATTATTCACCAATTTTGACCGCCCTTTTAATTAATATACCTGTGTGAGAATGAAAATCCGCCTTATTTTCATTTGAGTAATGATAGTGTAAGAGAGAAAAAAATCATGGCTTCAAAGATGGGGTTGAGAATCAATCCCATCCAGCGGTACTCTTCATCCTTCAACACCTGCCATTTGAAGCACACTGCTTTGATGTTGTAGGTTCAGTGGAAAAAAAGAGGCTGATAGATGTCAGCACAAGAGGGAGAGATGGAGGGATAACAGACAAAATGAAATGAACGCATGGTGGGTAGGCATCGCAAATGAAGTTCATTTTAGGGGGGAATTCACCAAATGAAAGGAAGCCAGCAAAAGGAGATAGAAGTTTTTTTTATGTTTTAGTATTAGTTGAAATGAGCTATGCGGGTCAGCTGAAAAGTTCTGCCTCCAGCGCCATTATTTCAATAACAAACAAGTCTGGATTTGAACTGGACGTTGCTGCGGGAACAGGAATGCTGGATGACCCCTGCCTGTGGTATCACCGCCTGCATGGACTTCTCATCAAATACATACATACTCTTTTGTTATTATGTTGTTTTGAAGTCCTGTTTTCTGTTTCTTCAGCTTTGTGAAACTTTGTAAAAACCTTGTAACTGTTAGAATGGCCTAAGCAGTGGGTCAACCATCTGAGTCTGGTCTGCTTGATGTTTCTTCCTCAATATCATCAGAGGGAGTTTTTTCTTATCACTGTCGCCTGTGTGCTTGCTCTAAGGTTTGGTTAAGGTTAGACTGTGTGTGTGAAATGCCTTGAGGCAGCTTTGTTGTGATTTGGCGCTATATAAATTAAATAACTAAACTGCTACAAGAATAATCCTTTACTTATTGACTGTTGTGACACTGTTTTTGCCTGCAATCTCAGGCATGCTCAAAATCACCTTTTACATAACACAGGCACACAGCTGTCTGGAAAAATTGCCGCGTACATGGATGTGCATTACTGAAGTCAGGGCTGTGCACACATGGACATTCATCAGTGAATAAATGTTGTCTATAATGATGCCTGTGTGGATGTCAGTACAGTCAGGAGGTGGGCAAAGGCCAAAAATCCAGCTATGACAAATCTGTATGTCCAGGCTCAGTAGGCGTCCCATAACAGAAGACATGGAATATCTGTGTCGTTTCAGAAAGACACCGAGTGTGACTGCGGTCATTCTGAAGAATATTTCATGTTGTTTTATCACTAATATGAGTTTAAACAGCCTGCATGAAAATAAAACAAGTTTCACAGATAGATTTTACAGACGGGATTCCTATATACCTCTCAAAATTTCATTTATGGAGGGTATTACAACCATCACATTTTTTCAGTTGTTTGCATGGAATAAAATGCCACAAAGAAAAGATATAAAATAAAAACGTTAAATTATATTTGTGAAACTGCACCTAGTTAATGGAAACAAAACATTTAAGTAATCACTTGATTAAAAATAAACTTGAAATTTATTTATTTCAATCAATTCCTTGATTAATCAGCTAATTAATTCAGCACAAAGGCTGTGTGCTAAAAAGGTAAATCAACACCTGATTCAGTGATTCTTCATTCATTTTAAAGCTCACTGCATTCGCGACCGACCAGCGTCTTAGGACTGTCACTTGCTCTCAACAGTGTGTTGGGAGTTGAGGAAGATAAAGGTTGTGGCTTTGCTGTTGTCATGGCAACAGAGATATGACAGCTTAAATCAGTCTTGATATGAACAAGCAAGAATGGCCACCAGGAATCCGTTTGATGAAGCAATACTGAGAGAGACAGACTGAGACTAAGGCCAAGTACTCAAACTTTAGTCAAAGATGAAAAATGGTGAGGTTCCATGTGGACAGACTAGGTTAGTTATGTTAGAACGGTCTAATTTTAGTCCAAAGATCTAAATTTTACACCACCAATCTGAGGTGGTTTAAGCCTCTTAGTCCTGGTCTAAGGCCAAGATGGCAGAGATTGTTGTGCTTCAAGACAAAGACAGGAGGCAAGACTTAACGTCCACAGAGAGGGTCTTTCAACAGTGCCATATCTGAAAAACAAATCATAAGAAAAAAAATAATTTATTCTTTTCGTACCCACTAGGCAACCAATCAGCGTTTTATAAGCTACATTATAATGACTATTAATTAATCTTGTGTATACAAAATAACAGGACCGATGTGATTTTGAAAGAAAAACATGACATTAACTGAAAATATTAACCATGTTAAAAATTACTTTTGACCATGAAGGACTATTTGTAAAAATATTAAATATTTTATATTTTTACAGCAAAGGAGACACGACCAGGCTTTTAAGTTTCAAAACATTTCACATATTGGTTTGCAGTTGGCAATGTTTTTTTTTTTAAACAAATCTGTGCTTGGGTTCCATAGAGTTGACTATGTAGTAGTTTTTATGGAGATACTGACAAATATTTTGCAGACTCCCTGACTCAATGACACAATGAATGAGTCCATTATCCTCTGATTACTCTACTAATCACAAGGAACCTTTTCGAACAAAGTGATTCATAGACTACCCAATTTGATTCTTATTCTGACCTCCTCAGGGTTCAAACAACCATGACCTATCAGTTATACCAACGGCAAGTTGTATGATTATACAGCAGCATTTTTCTTAATAGGTTGCTGCTGGTATAAAACACCAGATTAAATGACATGACTGTATTTAATCAAAAGGAATCAATCAATGCATCACATGTACATGTGACACCAATAAACGCTTAACCTGCAGACAGCCCCATCTCGGTGGTAAAACAATACTGGTTGCGGGATAATGTTAACAGACTGATGGCAACTTCATGCAATGATACATATATTGAAATCATGCTGTTCCTTTATGACATCACCTGCCATTTAGGAGCTCAGGTGACAATATTTAGAAGACATAGTAACACACTTCAAGGACTGCAGTTAATGAACAACGCTGGATTTTATTCTCATTGGTTTTAGTGTTGTAAATCATATAAATCAGGGGTGGGCAATCATGTGCCATAAAGGGCCGAGACATTGCAGGTTTTCCTTGCTACCACTCACCTTCGTAGGTGATTTCATTAATGTTCAGGTGTCTCAGCAGGTGATTTCATTGATGACCAGGTGTTTATGTGCAGGGGAGAAGGTCATCAGCAACCCACCAGGTGAGGTGATTGGTTGCAAGGAAAACCTGCAGTGTCTCGGCCCTCGTTGCCCACCCCTGATATAAATGAACTGGACTTGGCCAACAACTTAGTATATTAGATAATATCACCATCTGGTGGTTAGCACAGGTATTGCAAACACTCATCTAACTGGCCTCCATAAAACACTCGTACTCTGTTCTTTCATTCTAAAAATATTGTCTCACACTTAATGGGGTGCTTTTGCAAAAAGGAACAGACGCTAATCCTAGACTAAAATGTTCTTTTTAAACCAGAATAATATGTCACTTTATGATTTGTGGAACACAATAACACCAGGTTAGACTAAATCTTGTCTAAAATCGTTTGTTTAACCATCGTGAAGTTTTTAGACAAAGACAAAGCCAACAATCAGGACCAGCCAAATCAGGAAAATCACATCTAATTTAGCTTATGAAAAGCCACTTCTAACAGGAGTTTGACCTTGAAATTTTTTCCAAGGTAAAATTTTGTGTAATTGGAAACTAGGCAGGCAGGTATAAAGTTTGCATTAATGTTATCTTGGTTCTTTCTGGGTGGTTCTTATGGCAACTGAGCCAATCTCAAGCAAGGACTATTTGTATATAAAAATGTATTTCCTAAAATGATTCATTTTGGATTTCAAATGAAATTTATGTAGCTTTTTACCTCTCGAAATCCTCAAAAAGCTTCTGCTTCAGGGGGCTTTGCACCCCCTGAGCCCCCCCACGAGGGCATTGCCCCTCGACCCCACCGGGGGCCCTGCGGCCCACTGGACCCCCAACTCAAGGATTTCAACCCCCCCCCCCTTTCACATTCCTATATACGGCCCTGCTCCCCCTCCTTTTTTTTTGCACCGGCCCCCCTTTAACTGAGTATGGTGCCCGCGTCCCACCTCACAGGTGTGACATATCAAGATGCTGATTAGACAGCATGCTTATTGCACAAATGTGGCTTCGGCTAGATTATTACCGTTACTTGTGGTAATGTGATCATGGTCACTTTAAAAAAATTGTTTAAATAATATACAGTTAATGTTAACCATTAATGCTGTGAGGTAAAATGTTATTTTATTATTATTATTATTTTTAGCTTGCACTAGCTACTAAACCATATTTTTTGCATGGCCATTTGCCTTGATGTGTATGTGTCTGAATGATATATTTTTAAAATATATTTTAGTGTTTAAACATGAACAGAATCATTTCAGTATCAAAGAAATGATCTGTTTGTTATTTCCCTCTTCAGCCCTCAGTCTAGCCTTAATTAGCCCTTTAGCTAGCCCACTGTGTTCAAGCTGAAACGCTGAAAACAGCTTTACTAAAATAACACCTCAACAGATATGTTTGAGAACAAGACTGCTTGGTTTTCAAACAGCGTGCCACAGGAACGCCATATGTTTTGGAGTAAGTCCTATTATTAGGTTAAGAATTGTAGGGCTTTTTTGAGCTAACATGCTAATATGCTAACTGTTACAAGTTTTGCTCATTGGAAGATTTAGAAGCTGTGTTACATTAAACTTGCATTTTCTTTAAAAAGGGAAGCACATTGTCTGAAATAACAGATGTGTAACTTCATTTTGTGCTTAGAATGGTAACAGTATTGCTTAATGTTTTAAGATTGCTCAGCGGGCTTTGTGGTCTTGTTTTAGCTCTGGAGGGAGGAACAGTTATAAGTTGGAGGAGAGCAGATTACCTTTTTAGTGACGATGCTTCATGTCCTGATACTGTGAGGTGAGCAGCGTAACAGTGATAACTAGAAAACGAACGAACTACAGGCTTCCAATATTTTTGCAAAGCAAAAAATGAAACCATTGTAAGTCTTTTCCAGCCCAGTCTCGCATTTTTTTCGTGCTCCCGTCACAAAATGAGTCAAATTGTCGTGACACCCCCCCGTATTAAACATTAGAATTAATGAGAATAAATCAGGTACAGGAGACTAAGCTGCTGGGTGTAATGGTAGATTCTAAATTATCATGGAAAAAACACATAATATTTTTGTAAAAATGAGCAGGGGTATATTGATTATGAGGATACATGCAAGGTTTTTAAGTTGTGCAACATTGAATTCCGCTATCAAATCATTATTACTAATATACCTGGATTATTGCCCAGCAGTTTGGTCAAATGCTTCTAGTGAAATGATTGATAAATTACAGATTATTCAAAATAGGGCTGCCCGTATAGCACTTAAATGTAGTTATAGGACCAACATTATTATGCATAAAAGTTTAAAACTGGCTGTTAGTTAAAGATAGACTATTATATTCACTGATTATTTTTACGAGAAAGATTATTGTCACTAAGTTACCTGATATTTTGCTCAGGAATTGTCCTTCAGTTCAGAAAGTCATAGATACATAACCAGACATGCTGTGGTGGGAAATTTTACGTTACCTGTGGCCAGGACTAATGCCACAAAAAAACATTGTCTTATTTAGGGGTATGAAGGAATGGAATTCATTGCCGGAATGTATTAAACTTATTGCAAATGAATGTTCATTTAGGGAACTTCTGCAGCAGTATTTACTGACATAGTGAGCAATCTGTTTTTTTTCTTCTTCTTCTTTATCAGACAAGTTTTTTTGAGAATATTGATTGACCAGATGTGATGATTAATACATATATATATATATATATATATATATATATATATATATATATATATATATATATATATGCATTTTTGATTATTGTATATTTTGGTTGTTGTTTTGTGTGGACCCCAAGAAGAGTAGCTGCAGCTAATGGGAATCCTAATAACTAATCAAACATAAACAACCCCCAACCCTAACCTTAACCATAACCTAACCCTACTTCTCCCCCAACCTTAATCATAACCACCCGACCCCCCCCCCCACCGCTTCACTTTTAATTTCATGCAGCCATCACGGAATGTATTAGAATGAATTTGTGCTGCCGTGACGAAAATGAGGCACTTTTTGTCACAATATCACGAACCAATAGATTAATGTATATTTCGTGCAGCTGAATCACGACTTGCTGTGAGACTGGGTTGGGCTTTTCTGAGTGATTAATGAACCTATCTGTATGGGTGGCACACAACGCTCCAATTCCTTTGGGAGTCCTTTGCTCTTTGACTAAGGCAGTGGCTCAGGGCACCAGACTGTTCCTGCACATTACTCCTTGTGGTTAGATTGTGTTTAAATGTAATTAGGATGGGTTAAATTCATTCATTCATTTTCTGTACCCGCCTCAAGGGTCATGGGGTGGGATGAAGTCTGTCCCAGCAGTCATAGGACGAGAGGTGGAGTACACCCTGAACAGGATGTCAGTCTGTTGCAGGGGCAGATATATCATTTTTAAAGAGTACGTTTCCCCAAATAAAATCACTCATGCTCCATCTTCAATTCTGTTTTTTTTTTTTCAGAATATATGACAGCAAAGATTTTCTTTGGAACAAGGTGACAGTTTTCCACAGCTCTTTTTTGTCGGCCTGTGAGAGGCGCAAGAGTGTCCGATCTGTGTGCATCGGCCATTATGTGCTGCCTCCAGCCTCTGTGCAGGATGGTAAGGAGCACTTCATGTTTGGTGGTTTACTGTGAAGCTTTGAAAAAAAAATCAAGGTTTCACAAATTACACTACACTCTTATTATTTAAGAGGTGCGAAATGTGGTTGGAAGACTGATTTGGGAATGTGAAGATGACCAGTCGACTGCAGAGGTATGCATACACGCACGAACCATTAATGAGATGGAAAATGATGCTGATCGGGTTAACATTAACAATACTGTAATCAATACTGTTAAATTTTGTATTTTACAGGATTTTTGTTCCCAAACAGAAGATGACTCAAGTGAGACAGAATCCAGTAGAAACACGTACGCTCATTTTCTGCTGAAAATATTCAGAACAGGAAGATAATTAATAATAAAAGCTGTTCATTTTCTTTCTTTCTAAGTTCTGGACCTTCCTGCAAAGATACATCAGAAAATGGAACCTACTCATGTGGTGTTTTGCAGCATTATCCACTTCATAAAACAATTACAGGTAATGCTTTAGTCATTGATATTCGTTGCCTAAAAGTCTGTGCCCATTTCCATTAAGATAATATGAAACAATTTTTTTTTTTATGGTGCAACTTGTTACTCAATGAAATACAAAACGATCATGTTAAATATGTATGAAGGAAATACAGAACTACTCACAGCTTTGTAAATATGAGGATATGCTGCTCACATCATAATCAAAAATAAGCAAATTGGAAGGATTATTTTCAGCTGTAGTATGTTGATATTCATACATTGAACTTTTGAAAGCAGCTCACCATTCTGTTGACTTGTACTTCACAGAGTATGCCAGCATGGATGACCTGCAGAAATATTCAGGTGACCTGTGCGATTTCCTTCCTGAATGTTTCCGATGCTCCATCTGTAATGCCCATTGCTGTGGTATTTGCAATCTGTAGTTAATGTAGTGGAAGATAATTCACTCTGTTTGTTTTCCATTTGCTTCTATGCAGTTATGACACAAGCCAAAGTGATAAGAAAATGTTTATCCATACCATTCAGGTATTATCAGTATGTATGAGGTCCATGTACTGAATTTGACTTCTATAGTTTTGCTAATCAGCGATCAATTATTTGAAATTTGAGGATTTTTTGTGAGATTGTGAAGAAAATAATAAGCATAGAGTGATACACTAGTTTTATGAAGCATCCAAAAAAGAGTTTTCCTCTCCAGCATGAGGGCATATTTGGTAAATAAATAAATAAATAAACCAATTTGTGGCTTTGTGTATTTCTCAACTTGGACAGTATATGGCTTAGTGGTTAGCACTGTTGCCTCACAGCAAGAAGGTCATAGGATTGATTCCCACCTGTGGGAATCTGTGTGGCGTTTGCATGTTCTACCTGTGTTTACGTGGGTTCCCTCCGGGTGTTCTGACTTCCTCCCATATCCAAAGACATACAGGTTAGGTGGATTGGAAACTTTACGTTGTCCATAGGTGTGGGTGTGAATGTGTTTGTTTGTCTATGTGTGGCCCTGTGACAGACTGGCGTCCTGTCCACGGTGTACCCCGCCTCGTGTCCTATGACTGCTGACTGGCTGAGCACGCCTTGTGGGACGAGTGGTCCAGCCGCCTCGTTGGAATGGCTTTGTCTGAGAAGTTGCTGAGAGACTGGCGCTGTGCTTCATCAAAATTTTTTCAGAAACTGTGAGGCACATCCGAGTGGACACCATTCGAGAAATTAAGCTGGTTTTCGGTGAAAATTTTAATGGCTGATGAGAGATTTTGGATTGTTTCTATTGCTGTAAGGACTTCCCACGGAGCGGGACGTCGCGCAGCGCTCCGAGGTGACGTCGTCATCCTGTTTCAAGCTGAAAACCTCCAAATTTAAGCCTCTGTTGACCCAGGACGTCGTGAGAGAACAGAGAACTTTCAGAAGAGGTCGGAATCAGCAGTTTATCCGGACATTCCACTGTTAAAGGAGATTTTTTTAATGAAAGACGTGCGGACGGATTGGTGCGTCGGCTCGCAGCCGGCGCGGCGCACCCGCCACAGGAAAAAAACCTCCGTTGGAAGCCTTAAGGACAAGTTGGAACATGCCCTGTTGTTAAACAATTTCTCAGATACTCACTCAACTGAAAGCCACCAAAAGCCGCCTGGATTTTACAAATGATTATCAACATGGAGGTGTTTTTCCTGTGGCGGGGGCACGCCACGCCGGCTGCGCCCGCCACAGGAAAGACACCTCCGTCCGCACGTCTTTCATTAAAAAAATCTCCTTTAACAGTGGAATGTCCGGATAAGCTGCTGATTCCGACCTCTTCTGAAAGTTCTCTGTTCTCTCACGACGTCCTGGGTCAACAGAGGCTTAAATTTGGAGGTTTTCAGCTTGAAACAGGATGATGACATCGCCCCGGAGCGCTGCGTGACGTCCCGCTCCGTGGGAAGTCCTTACAGTGATAGAAACAATCCAGAATCTCTCATCAGCCGTTAAAATTTTCACCGAAAACCAGCTTAATTTCTCGAATGGTATCCACTCGGATGTGCCTCACAGTTTCTGAAAAAATTTTGATGAAGCACAGCGCCAGTCTCTCAGCAACTTCTCAGACAATGAATATCCGACGAGGGGGCTGGACCACTCCTCCCACAAGGCGTGCTCACAGGCGAATGACGTCACCGACAGGCGTGGAAAAACTCACGCATGCGCACGAAGGTTCAAGCTTGGCTGACGTAAAAACATATGAATCAAATCCATATAGTTTTTAAAAAAAATAAAACGGTCGGTTTCTTTTCTAATAGACCTCGTATGTCTCCTGTAAATTTAGATTACAGAATTAATATTTAATTGCATTTTGCTTTAAATATCACAAATAGTTTGTATCAACATCCATCCGTTCATCTTCTTCACATTCATTTTAGACCTTTAAAGATGTAAGGCCTTTCATCAAATTTCACAAAACTGACCAAATTTAGTTTCTACTAAAATCCATTTGTATACTCGTATTTCTGAGCTCTTCCTCATCAAACTCCCATTGTGTCAATGTTGAATGTGCTTGAGTGAAAACTTTAAGTTTTGTAACTATTTATTACAGCCACTCTTAAAACTTCAGTTATCTTCATAATTTTATTACTGGTAAATTTTAGAATTGATTTAGATGAGATATACTCATTATCTCACAAGAATATGTCACAATTATCTGGGAACTACTTTTTGCGCAGGAATTCATCAAGCACGTCGGCCGCGCACTAATACAGAATATACAGAAACTGTATATCGTTGTTCGGCCAAAACGAGACTGTCCACTGCCTGAGCTCGTCGCGCACATGGCTGTTTGGTTTGTTCCACCCCCCCGCGGAATGGTCGGCTCTGCGGCTGTCTGTCCAATCACAGGCCGTGTTTAGCGGTGACGTAGATTATCAGTCTTGAACCTGTTGCGACGCACGCAGAGTCCACGTCTTTTTCCTCCGTGACCTCCTTCAGTTTGTGCAGCCTGTGGAGCGAAATGGAGAAGGACAATCTGTGCATGGTGCTACACTCCAAAAGAAACTTCAGACTGGTAGGACATTCTCCGCCAACTTTTTCTTTTTGGCGCATTCACACAGGACGCGATTTACGCAAACTGCGTCCTGTGTGAATGCGCAGTGACACATTTTGACAGTGCATGAGTTCCCTGCTGAACTGAGACAAACTTTACTTTCTTCTAGGAAAAGCGTCCTGTGCAGGAACCAGGCCCTAACGGTACTGTGTGCGATGGAGCAGTTTTTATATTAAGAACACAGGTGCTGTGTGCATGAAAGTGTTGTGGTTTATTTCACACTCAGTCGGTGGTTTTCTGCTTGCAGGCTGTCTTATCGGTGTTATTACATTACCTATCGAGAAGTCCTACCGAGCCTTCACTGGGCATGCGCACAAGAAACAAAAATAATTCTTCAGCAGTCAGTATTAATTGTTTTCCAAGTTAATAATTGATTTTGAATCATTGAATTTACTTTTGGCTCGTGCCTTGTTTTTTTGATTGATATTCTCTGTATAGAGGGTTTTCATGTGACGTATCGGTCACGTCATTTTGTGTCCCACGCCCATTCTGGATTACGACGCGGTGGCTGCTGTGTTACGCTACGTGCATTTGGCGAACAATTGCAGAAGCTTCAACGTCGGTGTGAAGAAGCCTCACGGCACCGTGGCGCTGAGAGAGATCCGCCGCTACCAGAAATCCACTGCTCCCAGAATTTTATTTTATTTTATTCTGCAATAAAATTATATAAAAATACATAAAAATACCCCAGAGGATAACACAAGAACGCTTCCAATATGGATGCTTATTTACATTGTGGTCCTCGAGCACCGAGCTGCTGATCCGCAAGCTGCCCTTCTAGCGCCTGGTGAGAGAAATCTCTCAGGACTTCAAGACGACTTCCGCTTTCAGAGCTCTGCCGTGATGCTCTGCAGGAGGCCGGCGAGGCTGACCTGGTCGGCAGCTTCCTAGTTCACAATATCGCAGTGTGACACTATCGGCCAGTTTGTTACATCACCACTAAATTCACTATCTGGTATAAGATACGGATCCACTGAACCAACTGCTACACATCTATCATGATAAATAGACTTATCTCAAGGATTTAAAGCATCGTAATAACCGTACATTCTCTCCATTTTTCTATCACGCGCCAGCCTCCTTGTAATCCAGAATGGAGACGGCACCTGTCCTGCAGCAAATCGGTCACGTGATTGAAAACCCTCTATAGGTACAGTTGGACATCCAGGTCCTTGATGCGCGTGCACAAAGCAACGCGCATAGTAACCAGTGAGGCGCTGAAAACGAACCGCTATCTTTTCTACTTGACATCCATCTTGCTCGCATTATTGTGCCACATTCTTTTCTACTTAATATGCACCAGTTTTCACAGAGAATGCCACGATCGTGTGTTGCAGTTGGCTGTACCAACCACAATAAGTTAAAAGATCAAAAAGTGCATTTTTTTTTAGCTCCCAAAGCGGCACAAAAGTCCAGACAGAAGGGATAAATGGCTGGCTGCTATCAGTCAAGTAAACGAGGATGGTCATGGGAATCACCCCGCCGGATTGCTAGTTGGCATCGTTTATGGTCGGAACTACGACGGTATCTGATCTTCTTCAAACCGCTGACTTTAGTTCTTGATTAATGAAAACATTCTTGGCAAATGCTTTCGCTTTCGTCCGTTTTGCGCCAGTCCAAGAATTTCACCTCTAGCGGCACAATATGAATGCCTCCTGCCATCCTTCTTAATCATGGCCCCAGTTCAGAGGAAGAAAACCCACAAAATAGAACCGGAGTCCTATTCCATTATTCCTAGCTGGGGTATTCAGGCGACTGGGCCTGCTTTGAACACTTAATTTTTTTCAAAGTAAATACTTCAGACTAGAGCCGATATATTATCGGCCGATATAAGCCCTTTTCAAAGTACTCACTATCGGCTGAAATTTTGCCGATAGAACGTCAATAATTTCTCATAAACAGAACCGTTACTGAAATAATGTTTGTGTCGGCAATGTAAAATGTCCTTGCACCGTTTGTCCAGCAGATGGAGCTCTGACTCCATTCAACTGAGAGCTGCTTAAATGTGTTCATCGCCGGCCCCTGTAGTTTGCCGTCACACTGCACTGATCAGCTGACAAAACCATATAAGTAAGTTTATAAGGCTGTTGTTTGTAATAACTTTGCAATTACATTCACCCCACATTTCTCCCGTTTCAGTTCAACTCAGTTTGATTAACTCAGTTTATGTAGTAATGTATCAAATGTGCTTCATTGCATCAGTCATGCTTTTTATTAAGCCCACGTTGTGTACACCTTATTTCTAGCATGAAAAACTTTCCTTTACTGCTAAGAGGTTGAAACATTCAGATTCACTGGTCGTCCGGAAGTGTTCTGGGAATTACTGCCATTCACCATTAATCCTCTGGGGCCGATGCCATCGTATACGACGGCTGGGACCAAGCTTTACTAAATTGTAAATAACTTTTTAATGATATGAGATAGAAACTTACTTTTTATTTTTTGCTGAAAAGTTAACTCTGTGGACTTTTGATCCACCGTCGGCCATCTTGGTACTCCTCATAGAAGATGTGTGATGACGTGCGCAATGTGAGTGTCCAATCAGAATCGGTTCTCCGTCACATGGTTTCCCAAAATCCAATCGTAGGGCAGATTTACCTCACGTGATATGGCAACAATCGTTTTCAGGAGTGATATCTTACTAGTTGGCCCGTTTGAATAGCCCCCTAACTGCTCCAATGCACCTTGCGCCATTACGCACAGCGAAAGTGAAAGTGAGCAGACGGCGCCGACATAGAGCCTCTGATGACAATCACACGTGCTCAAATAGACCGTGTAAGTATCAGGATTGCTACACTAGTTTGCATGTGAATGTTTACTGGATAACTCTGGCAAGCTCTCTGGCTGAGGCGTAAAGCACTGTGTTTATCATATCATATCATATGAGGACACAGCTTCAGCTTTTAGCTCATACCTTTTTTGTTAAGGGTCCAAAAAAGAACATTTTATTAATAATAAAAAAAAAACAAAAAAACAGCTGTTTCATCGGCTATCGGCAAATCAGCCAATTTATTGATTATCGGCATTTTTTCATCCAAATATCGTTATCGGCATCGGCCTCAAAAAATCCATATCGGTCAGGCTCTACTTCAGACCCCGCGGGACACTCAGCTAAGAGCATCGAGGGGGCGCTGAGAGGCAGGGGCTGGGACAGACGGTAGCTTGCCTGCGGCGGGCCGTTAGCTTGATCCCGAGATCCAACTACGAGCTTTTTAACTGCAGCAACTTTTGCACACCTAGCAAGGCTCTTCACATACTCCTACACCATTTGGCATGACCAAAATGGCAGGCCTTTGTGAATAAACAGCAGTAAAGACAAGTATAACAACAATGGTTGTGAGTGCACGTACAGTTTGTTTTCAGCGGTAATCCAAAATGGCGGCGGAAGTGACGTAGGCCCGATGGTACATATTGACTCAGTTGCACATCAGGGTACTCAGTCTGAAGTCTTAGCAACGCCGGCTGGGGTGTAAACAATCAATAGCAGACAGTAGGCCTGGGTGAGTTGGCCTAAAAATAAAATCATTTTAAAATATGTGAATTATGTCGGTATCGGAACCCGATACCCGTCTGGGATTGGATCAGTCCCATCCCCAGTATAGAGCCATATTTAAGTCAGAGTGTGCTGGAAGATGGGATAACCGTTGTCGAGTCTTCTTCTTCTGTGTTGTGTCACAGTGGCGGCACATATGACTGCGTCTGCCCTTTGGCTGTTAGATTAGATATAACTTTACTGATCACTCAGACTCCCTCAGGGAAACTGCACCATTTACCAGACAACACCATTTCACTGTCTACACACAGAATCCATACACACAAAAGTCAGTTTTGGATTTCTGTACTCTCAGGGCATTTTTGAAAAGTGCCAGATTGGGGAGGGGAGAACGGTGGATTAGCGTGGATGGAATGCCAAAATGGTTAGACGATTTCCTTTAAAACATGATAGTGTAGATTGGGCCTGTGTCTGTCTGGTTGATGTGATTCACCACTGTCTGCAGGGGTGGAGTCTAAAAATGCAGACATCAAGTCAGACAAGTTCTACTTCATGTTGTTTCTGTGAACTGATATATAATGTCATTCTGTTTGTCTTCTTTGTAGAAAGAGAATAAATGTAAAGAATAAAAATATGAGCTACAAGGATGTTATTCTTACAACAACAATCTTTTTAACTAAACTTTATGTTGGATGAGATCACTCATATCGCAAAACAACAAAAACAGAATATGGACTTGATGGGGAAAAATAAAGGAGCTGAAAATAAAATAATGACGAGAAGGACAAAAAAATCGTGTTACTGATTTGAAGCAATATTCCTGAATGAATGACCTAGTCATCAGTGGTTTGGAAACAAAGCTCTGGTCATACGCCAGAGCAGCAGCGATGGAGAGGGAGCTCACTGAGCCGGACCTGGGGTCCATTGAGCAGTAGGTGATTGGCTTTTTTGAGACCAACGGGATCACTATGGAAAGCAGTGCCATTGAGGCGTGTCATCCCCTTCCCAGGAAAAACAAGAAGATTAAGCCAGCCACATTAATTTTGTAAACAAAAAAACAGCACTGCTCAAACAGGTGAGCAAGCTGAGAGGAGCTGACATCTACCTCAACGAGCACCTGACCAAGAAAAACTCCAATATCACCAGACAAGCCCACATTCTGAAGAAGCAAAACTGAATTCAATCAACATGGGCATCAAACTGCAAGGTGTTCATCAAGCTGCATGGATCACCTGAAGAGGCCAAAGTACTGCTGATGGAGAAAGCTATGAGCTGGACAGGGACACGTGACTGAGTCAACATCAACGTATGAATAATGAACAGTACAGTACAGTAGGTACTGACTACTATCTCTGTAGAGCAAACTGATAACATCCTACATGACCATCATCACCATTGATGGAAATAAACACAGTTACTAACGGCATTATTTTTTTCAGTAACAGGTAATTTAACTAATTATTGATTCCATCGTTACAATGCCATTGCCATTACTGACAATAAAATGCGGCACGTTACCCAAATTAAAGTTATTGAAGCTGATTGAATCGCTCTCGGCCATGGCTGAGCTGCAAATTTTTTTTTTTTTTTTTGGTGAAAGAAGTTATGGTGATTGGCTAAGGAAGAGTAAAATTTCACGGTAAGCCAACCAGAGGCAGAGGTCGGCGGGAATTCACACACATACACAAACATGCACAGTCACCTCACATACAACTGAGACATGCAGCATTAGCGTTTTTCAAATGGAACTAAAGACATTACTTCCCCTTATTGAGATTGAAGAGAAGAATGTACATGTGAACGAGCATCATTTAATTTTAAATTTATTTGATGGCCAGTTGCGGCCTATTGAGGTGCACTATAAGTAAAAAATTCTAAAATATCTACTATGTTTGATTATTCCACTATTATAAACATAGTAATGATATGTATTAAATTTGATAGGTGTCTTTTCTTACATTGTCCCACAGCAACATTAAAATAGTGTAGATTGTTGTTGTTTTCTCTTAACAATTTATTAAGTGTACATTTCATTCATTAAATATATTTAATATTCAGTTTTTATAATTGAATATACAGTTAAATTTAAAGTTCTGTTGGGGGGGTGTCCAAATTCATTGACTTTTTTTTAACATGTTAAAATGTAATGCAATAGTTACTTTCCACAGTAACTACTGACTTCTGTAATGCTGTAACTCAGTTACCAAGTTAGTTTTTGGGAGAATAACTATAATTACTGTTTTTAAAGTAATGTACCCCAACACTGGTCATTACTGACCGTAATGATTAATCATTACTGACCGTAATGATTAATCATTTTCTGAAGGTGATAATGAAATTACAACATCCTTGGAAACAGATTATGCGTCATTCGCCTGTGAGCAGGCTTTGAGTGAGGAGTGGTCCACCCTCTCGTCGTTTTTTTCATTGTTTAGGAATGGCTCAGAGACTGCCGCTTTGCTTGATCAAACTTTTTTCAGGAACTGTGAGGGACATCAAAGTGGACACCATTCGAGAAATTCAGATGGTTTTTGGTGAAAATTTTATGGGCTTCAAAGAGATTACGGAGTGTTACTGTCGCTTTAAGGACGGCCCAAAGCGACTGGTGGTGCGCCGTGCTCCGAAGCCGCCATCGACAGGCTGAGCGACCATTTCATTTCTAAACGGATGGCTGTGTGGATCCGTGACCATCGTGTGCAATTTCTCTGGTTATCACAAGAGCTGGACATCAACCATTTTCCGGCAGATTTCATTTTAACAAGAGATTTTGTCATGGAAAGCCGAGGGGAGGCTTCGCGCGTCACGATGGATTCGCTACTGGAACGAGACAAAACCACCTCCGTTTTGGTCTCACATGACGGCTTTGAGATGGCGTTCAGACAGCTGTCGGTGGTTTTTCCATCGAGTGATTATCCGAGAAATTGTGGATGTGCCTGGACATGCCAGAACATGTCCTGTGAGGCTTCATCATGGCGTTGCTTTGTGCCATGCGGCACTGCTGCGACGCTCGAAGCCTCCTCTCCTCTTTCCATTACAAAAACTCCTGTAACAGTGGAATGTGCCGTTCATTTCCAAACTGGATGCTGTGTTTTATCCGGGATGTCATCTGACTAGCACAGGAATTGTGAAAAGACGTGGACATCAGCACTTTTTCGGCACATTGAGACAGACGTGCGGAGGAATTCCGCACGTCGCGGCGGTTCCGCATGGCGCAAAGCAACAAAATCTCTTGTTAAAAGTGAAATCTGCCGGAAAATGGTTGATGTCCAGCTCTTGTGATAACCAGAGAAATTGCACACGATGGTCACGGATCCATACAGCCATCCGTTTAGAAATGAAATGGTCGCTCAGCCTGTCGATGGCGGCTTCGGAGCGCGGCGCACCACCAGTCGCTCTGGGCCGTCCTTAAAGCGACAGTAACACTCCGTAATCTCTTTGAAGCCCATAAAACTTTCACCAAAAACCATCTGAATTTCTCGAATGGTATCCACTTTGATGTCCCTCACAGTTTCTGAAAAAATTTTGATCAAGCAAAGCGGCAGTCTCTGAGCCATTCCTAAACAATGAAAAAAACGACGAGAGGGTGGACCACTCCTCACTCAAAGCCTGCTCACAGGTGAATGACGCAACCGACAGGCGTGAAAAAACTCATGCATGCGCATGAAGGTTCAAGCTTGGCTGACGCAATCACACGTGATTCAAATCCATATCGTTTTTGAAAAAAATAATAAGGTCAGATACTTTTCTAATAGACCTCGTATTTCAGGCATGAACCGAGAAAACATTTACAAAAAATAAGAGTCAGAAGAATATTTTTATCTGTGGTTACGTCAATATAGACATACTTAAGGCAAAGCAACATAAAAGAACTGAGGAAATGAACAGAAAGAGAAATAAATTGTATAAACAATTTATGAAACAAAGAACTATTGAGGCAGAAGAGAAATATAAAGAAATAAATTATGAGATTAGAAAAACCTTTCACTGCTAGACTCACCAACTTCATTGATTTAATAATCAATATGAATTCAGAACCAGCAGCTCAACTTCACTTGTTCTGACTGAATTCCTCAAGGAGCTCACAAAGAGCATAGAAATGAAAATGCACTCAGTGGGAATCTTCATAGATTAAAAAAAGGCTTTTGACACCATTAACTACAATATATTGATTGAAAAATGGAAAGGTATGGCATCAGGGGAACGGTACTGAACTGTCTGGAAAGCTATTTAACAAACAGGCAGCATTTTACACACACACACACACACACACACACACACACACACACACACACACACACACACACACACACACACACACACACACACACACACACACACACACACACACATATATACCTCAACAAAAATATAAACGCAACACTTTTGGTTTTGCTCCCATTTTGTATGAGATGAACTCAAAGATCTAAAACTTTTTCCACATACACAATATCACCATTTCTCTCAAATATTGTTCACAAACCAGTCTAAATCTGTGATAGTGAGCACTTCTCCTTTTCTGAGATAATCCATCCCACCTCACAGGTGTGCCATAACAAGATGCTGATTAGACACCATGATTAGTGCACAGGTGTGCCTTAGACTGTCCACAATAAAAGGCCACTCTGAAAGGTGCAGTTTTATCACACAGCACAATGCCACAGATGTCGCAAGATTTGAGGGAGCGTGCAAGTGGCATGCTGACAGCAGGAATGTCAACCAGAGCTGTTGCTCGTGTATTGAAAGTTCATTTCTCTACCATATGCCATCTCCAAAGGCGTTTCAGAGAATTTGGCAGTACATCCAACCAGCCTCACAACCACAGACCACGTGTAACCACACCAGCCCAGGACCTCCACATCCAGCATGTTCACCTCCAAGATCGTCTGAGACCAGCCACTCGGACAGCTGCTGGAACAATCGGTTTGCATAACCAAAGAATTTCTGCACAAACTGTCAGAAACCGTCTCAGGGAAGCTCATCTGCATGCTTGTCGTCCTCATCGGAGTCTCGACCTGACTCCAGTTCGTCGTCGTAACCGATTTGAGTGGGCAAATGCTCACATTCGCTGGCATTTGGCACGTTGGAGAGGTGTTCTCTTCACGGATGATGCGAAGGAGATGTGTTGCGCTGCATGAGGCAAATGGTGGTCACACCAGATACTGACTGGTATCCCCCCCCAATAAAACAAAACTGCACCTTTCAGAGTGGCCTTTTATTGTGGGCAGTCTAAGGCACACCTGTGCACTAATCATGGTGTCTAATCAGCATTTTGGTATGGCACACCTGTGAGGTGGGATGGATTATCTCAGCGAAGGAGAAGTGCTCACTATCACAGATTTGACTGGTTTGTGAACAATATTTGAGGGAAATGGTGATATTGTGTATGTGGAAAAAGTTTTAGATCTTTGAGTTCATCTCATACAAAATGGGAGCAAAACCAAAAGTGTTGCGTTTATATTTTTGTTGAGTATATATATATATACACACGCATGCCTTGTGAAACTGCAGACGGCTGTTAAAGTTTGTGTCCTTTTTTCTTCTCTTTTATTTCACCTTGCCATGTAATGCTGTGTTTATGCATAGGCAGGACAAATGTCATATTTGCGTCAATCGTGGCACATTCCTGACATTCTTAACGTGACTTAATGAATCTGAATAGGTTTCTTAATAGTACGTGTTGGTGCGTGATATTCATGATTTTCGTGGGGCATGTTTTGGCTGTCAGAAAATCTTCCACGAATGTCACGCACCATCCTCATTTTGCCTCATGTCGTGGAGGTCGCAACTGAGCATGTTGATCCTGTCTTGATTAGTGGTGATCCTTAATAGAGCATGACAGACATGACATTATTCTCTAACGTGCGGACAATTAAATCCTGCTGCACCGCATTCAGCTTCATTGCTGCAGTATGCTAAACAAGGACAGTGATGCCAAGTCAGCTAAAAGTCTCGTTCCAATGCTCTTCAGCGTGCTCCTGCAGGTATTCCACCTGCTGCTGTGCTTGATGTTTGGGAACTCAAGGGAGACGAGAGCCGCGTGCAGCCAGACATGTGGCTTGCTCCGTCTCCTCCTCTCTGCGCCACTCCATGGCACATAGCCCAACTTAGCATGCAATCACAAAGTTCTTCTGCTGTGGATTAATCTGGATTTTGAGGAGCAAACTGGAGTGATCTGAATTGTTCAGTAGCTGATGGTAGGATGAATATGGGTGTGTGTGGAGACAATTCGCCTCATTCACAACGTGACAGAACGATGTGCTGTTATGTGCAGCAGCACACAACAACGTGGAACATTATTCTTGAGCGTGCATAATGGTTCATGATAATTCGCCAGCAACACATGCCATTAATCATAATGCGTGGTAACAGGTTGCAGCAGTTCCTGAGGACATCTGACACCTCTGCCCCAAATCATCACATTCGTGATCATCGGCCAAGAATGTATACTTCGTGGCATTCGTGACTTGTCGTTATGTGTAAATGCAGCATAACGTATCCTTCTAACATTGTGACTGTTACACACACATTATATATAGATGCACACACGTTTTGTACAGATAGGTGACTATTAATCATCATGTATAAATATCGCCTGTGGTGTACCTGAGGGATCAGTTTTGAGTCCACAACTGTTCCCTGTGTACATAAATGACATGTGTCAGGTGTCTAAAACTTTAAAATTTATTCTGTTTTGCTGATAACACAATTGTTTTTTTCTCTCTCTGGGGAAAATTTACAGCTGCCTTTGAGAGATATCACAACAGAAATGAATACATTAAAAGAGGCAGCGTGATTAAAAAAATCTTTAAATAAAACAAAATGTATGTTTGGAAATCATTGTATAGATGCAGAGGTGCAAAAGAAAATATTATTATTGAAAAAAAATGTATGAAAATAAATTTCTGGGTATGATATTGGACCACAAAATCAGTTGGAAATCCCACATAAGTTGTATTCTATAAAAGATGGCGAGGAGTGTGGCAGATTATCTACAAAGCAAAAAATGATTTACTTCTGGGCATTATTTAAAAAAATGTTTTGTGACAGGGATGGGGGTTACAAGAAGTTATAGAAGAGAATTAAACTAAAAAAAGCACTGTGTTTGCACAACTATGAAGAGTGTGTGTATTTCAGCTTGTGGGGTGGATTTGTAGAATGGGCTGGATGAAGAATTACAGAGTAACACTGATATAGAGCAGGTTTTAAAAAATGTACAGAAGGAAGACTTTAAGAATGTATACAGACAAACAAGTTCACAATGACAGATGAGATTATGTCTAGATGCATCTTTTTGACAGTTTTTATTTAATTATGTATTTTTGTTCTTTATTTTTCGGCACTGTATGGGTATTGGACTGTAAATACCTTGGATTTACGTGGTGATGTAACTGAGTTGTCATTTATTTTAAAATATGAACAGTAAGATGAGGTTAGGAGTTTAAGTGTTTACTTCTACTCCATTTCAAACATTTTCTTAATTGACATGTTTTTTCTTGTGGATTATCATCATTATTTTATTTTTCCTTTCAGAGACATCCTTTAACCGTCGTCTAGCTTTGTTTCTGTAGCTGGCGCTTTGTCAGAATTTTCAAACTATGAAAACTCTGAACAAATCCTGACGACAACCTCAATACGTTCGTAATCTGTTTTGCTTTGTGTCTTGACAGTTCCTCATCATTTGCGTAGTTCCCGTACTGTCAGCGTTCCATTGATTGTTGTCCAACTTCATCCAGCTTCTCTCTCTCTCTCTCTCTCAATGTCTCTGGCTGTTACGTGTGTGTCAAGCAACGCAGCTGCAGCGAATCTGTGTCACAGACTTGCTGCAGAAATGATCACACACTGGTACTTTGTTTTGATTTTGTTTGTAAGCGTCAAGGTCACCGCTCGCTTAGTTTTTCTTTTGGTAGTTTCAGTCTTTTTTGTGCTCTGCACGTGCAGGCTTTTCGGTGATGGGAGAAGTCCATGATCATTCGTCCACTTTTTCTCGACGATTTGTGACTTTGGGACTTTTCTTCCTTAGTTCAGCTAACGCCGTGACCGGTCCCTAAAGTGCAGTGCTCCATAAGTCCTGGAGTTGATCAGTCTTACAGCCTCTGGATAGAAGCTGCGTTTGTGCATAGTTGTTCTTTCCCTGATGCTCTCTGCAGCCTCCTGCCTGAGGGGAGCAGTTCAGTTTGTGGGCTGGGTGGGAGGGGGCTGCACTGCTCCTGCACCTGCTGGTATAGATGTCCTCAATGGAAGGGAGGCTGCAGTGAGTGATGTTCTGGGCGGCTACCACCACCCTCTGCAATGCCTTCTTGTTGCAGTGGAGCAGTGCCCGTACCAGGTGATGATGGAGAAGGTGAGTGCGCTCTCCACCACACACCTGTAAAAAGCTACCAGCACAGAGTTGTCAAGTCCAGCCTGCTTCAGCAAACTGAGGAAATATAGGCATTGGTGGGCCTTCTTAATGATGTTCACAGAGTTAATGGTCTATATCAAGTCCTTGGAAAGGACTAAGGTATTTCAGACTGTGGGCTTTTTCCACTGCTGTTTCATTGCTAAACAGGGGCGAGAGGGTGTGGCTTTGTCTCCTAAAGTCCACGACCAGTCCCTTTGTCCTTCCCACACTGATACTTATTTTTCTGACACCAGTGCACCAGATCTTTTACCTCCTGCCGGTACTAGGACTCATCATTGTGGAATATCAGACTCACCACTGCTATGACGTCCAGAAATTGTGACATTTGCTGGTGTTTTAAAGTGTGACATGCCAATGTCGGGCGGTGCTGGCAAAAGTCGGACTTAAGTTCTAACTGACATGTAGTGCGCTGGTCCACAAAGCAAAATGTCTAGCCATCTTGCCTTTCAGGGTGAAGGCACATGGACCCATATTCAGCTGGAAATTGCAATCACGTGACTTCTGTTGGAGGTGTCGTCACACAGATTTGATGTTTGGGTAGTTTTTCACTTTTGTAAGTTAAGTTTATGGTACGGTTGTAGTAAATTTGTATTGTACAGGTTAGATTTTTCAGTCATTAGTGAAAAAAACTAATTGATCACATGACCACTGTAAATGTGGTCACGTGATAGCTGCCGAAAAAATAGACTGAGAATTATTGTTCCAGTAGCCTGAAAGACAGCCACTGCACCACTGATAGTTGACAGAGGTTCATCATATGGGACGAAATTTGTTAAAATATCATTGAAGTAAAAAAAAAAAACACCAGCTTCATAGTGGACACAGAGAGAAGGATTTTCTTTAAAAGATGTGATAATTTAGGCACAGCTTGCCAGAAGGCACATGGGAGATTCAGGCCTAAATGTAGTCAGTTTCCTTGTATTAAAACTAATTTAAAATCTTCCGTACCTGACTGCTTTTCTTTGCGCATTTGATCATTACTGGTGTGAAGTATTTCAAACTGCTTCTAAACTGCTCACCATGTTTTGTGCACAGATGTTTTGCTGCAGATGCACTCTGTTGGAATCTGTGGATCGGATGTGCACTTTTGGCATGATGGCCGTATTGGTGACTTTGTGGTTGCACAACCCTTGGTGTTGGGGCACGAGGCATCTGGGCGAGTGGTGAAGGTTGGATCAGCAGTCAAGCACCTCAAAGTAGGTAAGTGGGGGGGTGGGGAGGTGGGAGTGGGGGTTCCAGAGGCGTCCACTGCAGACGGGGAAGCAGACCTATAAAGTACTAATCCTGCAAATTTGACTTTCACTATTATCATTTTCATGCTTGAATGTATTTACATAAAGTTTGCCAAAGCAAACTGTGCTGTGACCTTGTGTTTGTCGTAGGTGACAGAGTGGCTATTGAGCCAGGCGTGCCCCTCGAAATGGATGATTTTGTCAAACAGGGTCGCTACAACTTAACTCCTTCAATATACTTCTGTGCCACGCCTCCTGACGATGGAACCCTGTGTCGATATTACACACACAATGCCAACTTCTGTTACAAGTAACTGCAAGACTGTTGGTGCAGCACAGGTTATGTAACGACTCGCACTCTCTCTAACCGTCTTGCTTACATCCTCTTCTGGCTGTCTTCTCTTGCACTTTTTCCTGTTCCTCTTTTCAACTGTCCAGGTTACCTGATAACCTGACGTTTGAGGAGGGCGCTCTGGCTGAACCGCTGTCTGTGGGGATCCACACCTGTCGCAGAGCTGGAGTATCCATTAATAGCACTGTGCTCATCTGTGGTGCAGGTCAGAACGTAAATAACTCGTTAACACAAGCAACCAAACTCACTGCTACTGGTTTGAGATGTTGCAGATTACAGTGAGGACATTTCAGTGCATGCCGGAATCTAATTGCATGATGTTAACTGTATGTCTTTCCAAGTAAGGAATCTAAAGGACAAGTGCAGTTATAAAAGAGGACTCACACTCACTCAACAAAATTCAAGTCAGGAAAAACTATTAGATATTAACTTTCCATTGCTTAACATGCACATTAAGTGTGCACTTGGTGTCTGCTGAACGTACGTTGATGGCATGAACACTGCCCCCGGTGTCTTAGAATTACTTTATTGCAGTCTGTGGCCCAGGTGAGAGCAGGTTTCCTTATCGCACATTCATATTTTCAGTGTTGGTCTGCATGTGTCGAGTACCAAACTCTTTTTCATGCAGTTTCTACAGTAGCATAAGGTTATTTATTGCTTTCTGCAGGACCTATCGGTTTGATATGCATGGCTGTGGCCAGAACAATGGGGGCTTCAAGGACCATCATCCTTGGTATAGAACCAAGAAAACCTTTGTTTTTGAACTGTTGATGTTCCAATTTTCCAAACCATGGGTCCTTTTTTTGTTTTTCATCCTGTCCTACTGTGTTTAACTGCCACTGCTGTCAGATGTGAACCCACAGCGCTTGAAACTGGCCAAGGAAATGGGTGCTGACTTTACTCTGACAGTGGAGCAAGGGGATGCACCAAAGCAGGTGGCCAAGAGTGTGCAAGACTTGCTGGGAGTTGAGCCCCACATTGCGATCGACTGTACTGGTGCCGAGTCCTGCATCCAAACTGGAATCTATGTACGTAACCACAGCTCAGGCCATATGTTTACATGCACCTTGGCTAAAAAGCTTTCAAAATCAACTTTTCTTATTGCCACTAGGGCTGGGCAGTTAAACAGTCCCAATCCTGGATCGTGGTTAAAGTTATGTTAATTTCTGCGATAAGCTTTGTACAATTTTACTTGAAGGGCAGATTTAAGATCCGATCACATAGCAGACAGGCTCTGTATTCATATAGCGTGTATACAGTGAGACAAAAAAGTATCTGATCCACTGTCAGTTTTGCAAGTTTTCCCACCTGCAAAGAATGGAGAGGTCTGTAATTTTATTGTAGGTACACTTCAACTGTGAGAGACACAATCAAAAAAAAAAAATCATAAAATCACATTGTATGATTTTTAAATAATTTGCATGTTATTGCATGAAATAAGTGGCTCGGGCATCTTTTCCGGATGTCCCCTGGACGCCTTGCTGGAGAGGTGTTCCGGGCACGTCCCACTGGGAGGAGGCCCCAGGGAAGACCCAGGACACGCTGGAGGGACTACATCTCTCAGCTGGCTTGGGAACGCCTTGGGGTTCCCCCGGAGGAGCTGGGGGAGGTGTGTGTGGATCGGGAGGTCTGGGCGGCTTTGCTTGAGCTGCTGCCCCCGCGACCCGACTCCGGATAAAGCGGAAGAAAATGGATGGATGGATAGAAAAACACACCTTAATATTTGGTACAGAAACCTTTTTCCTGTAGTTCTTGACCAGGTTTGCAAACACTGCAGCAGGGATTTTGGTCCACTCCTCCATACAGATCTTCTCCAGATCTTTCAGGTTTCCAGTTTCAGCTCCCTCCAAAGATTTTCTATTGAGTTCAGGTCTGGAGACTGGCTAGGTCACTCCAGGACTTTGAAATGCTTCTTACGGAGCCCCTCTTTAGTTGCTCTAGCTGTGTGTTTCAGGTCATTGTCATGCTGGAAGACCCAGCCACGACCCATCTTTAATATTGAAGCAGATAACAGAATATTTACATAGGAATCTTTCAAATGGTGAAACAAGCACCAAATTTGGCACAAATACTAGACATTACTCTTTTGTAAAAGCACATCAGCCAAAAATTACACATGGGTCAAATTTAAAAATGCTCCAATCATATTGAAAACTACACCACATTATTTGTCTGAGCATAAAGATTCCAAAAAGGTATAGTTTGGACTATCTGTGATATATTATGGAGTTATGGGGTAAATCAGCAAGAATGGTAAGAAAGGTCAGTGTCAGTTTGTAAAGTGGTCAAAAGTTAAAGTTGCTCCATTTTTGGTATAAAAAAAGTGTAAATTATTGATTGAAATAAAAGGATTAATAAATGGAATAGTTTTGACAGTGTTGAGTGCTTCGTCTCCAAAGTAAAGGTCAAACAAGATAAACGTCCATGCAACATGTTTCAAAAAAGCTGGGACAGTGGTATGTTGACCACTGTGTTACATCACCTTTCCTTCTAACAACACTCAATAAGTGTTTGGGAACTGAGGACACTAATTGTTGAAGCTTTGTAGGTGGAATTCTTTCCCATTTTTGCTTGATGTACGACTTCAGTTGTTCAACAGTCCGGGGGTCTCCTTTGTCATTTTTTGTGCTTCATAATGCGCCATACATGTTCAGTGGGTGACAGGTCTGGACTGCAGGCAGGCCAGTCAAGTACTCGCACTCTGTTGTAACACGTGCAGAATGTGGCTTGGCATTGTCTTGCTGAAATAAGCAGGGACGTCCCTGAAAAATTGTATTCTGGTTTTATTTACATTTTACACAGCATCCCAACTTCATTGGAACTGGGGTTGTACTTATCTTTTTTTCAAAGGGTGAAAAGTACTTATTTGTGTAACTTGAATCAATGGCAGAACTGGTCTAAATCAGCAACTTTTTAATCGGCTTCCTTTCTATCTGTGGGACTCAGGTCAGGGTTTGTTTGTTTTTTCATTTTGCTGTTTGAAAGCCATGTTTCAAACCACTGTTGTAACAACTGTAACATTTGTAATCATAAGTACCATAGCAGGTGCAAATGCACAGTTAGACTTACGACTTTGTCGTAAATGTTAACGTCACTGATACCCCTTACCATGAATATAACAATCTTTTAACAATCTTTTAACAATCTCTTAATAATTGTTACACCATAGTGGTTGCAGCAAAACCACTGTCACAGTGGTTGGAATACACAGTTGCATCCAAGCTTTAGTGTTCTAATGTCTTCAAATGTTGCTTGTGAATTTACAGGTAACATTTTTTTTTTCTTAATGATACCTGACTGACTGTGATAAATCCCACACTTCAAAACAAGAAGCACAAATTCTGACTACATCTGAACACAGTTTTTACATCAAGGTCTGGAAAAAAACAAGTTATGAGATGGATCATATGGTGAACTTTTAAAGAAAATCTCTACTTTTAAACGTTTTCCACCCTCTGCAGGCACACTGAAAGCAGGCAGATACTTTGTTTCGTAAAGGGTTAAGAAAGAATCCAAGTAGTTTATTTGCTGCTAACCTAAAATCGTTCTGAGTGCTTTTTTTATTTTAGAATGTGTTGTGGAGCATCGTGTTGTGGTGCACATGTTCTGCTGAACCCAAAGTGTAATTTAAAGGAAATAACATCTGCACAAGAAGCCATTTTTTCTGCAGTTTTACAGCCCATGTGCACGTGCATCACCATGAGGTGGACATAAATGTTTTACCTTTTACTTTGCTGCAGTGGTAACAGTGCAGACTGTCAGTCACCATTACACAGGCAGTGGTAACGGGTGCAGAGGGGCTGTTGCTCTCCTGGGTGTTTGAATTTAGAATCGGTGCATGAGAGCTGCTCAAGAATGTATTTAAAATAAATTATGAATCATTAGAAATACTTTCTTTGAAGAGTACCAAGCAGTCACACAGTGAGGGGAAAAAAAAAATTATATAGAAATACGATGCATCGATATTCCTTTTATCTCGCGATTCCTTGATTACTTTAACCTGAATAAGGTCATAATTACAGTAACAGTAATCTAATTAAGACATGGAGTATTCTTATTTTAGTCAGATTATTGAAGTGCATTGTGGACATACTCCGTACTCAGACTGTCATATTGTTGGAGTTGTTATGACCCATAAATTTGTGACCCATAAGACATTCATCAGAGTATAATCTGAATGGAATATTCACTAAACTCGTGTAAGGGCAATAGTTGGATAATTGACATCCATATAAACAAAGTCACTGTATTTCTTTCACATATGTATACTGTAGCATTGATCATTACTCCTGAAAAGTACCATTTTATTTCATCTCACCAGGCAGAATTCCTCCAAAAGCCTTTTTTAAATGTTGAAATTGGGTTCTTTCTTAGTTAACAGCCTTTAGGCCATTATATATTCACCAGAGTGCCAAGTATAAAAATAACTGTAAAAATTCAAGCAGGTACTCCAGGAGACTGAGATGAGAAATTTCACTTCCATTCCGTGAGACATTTTGGAAATCTGTCTCATTTCTCTGATCCACCACTCAGCAGCCTTGGGACTGAGGATCCCAGTGGCTGGAGAAGGCCAAGGGGATGTCCATGTTTCATCTGGTTGCAGCAGATACGTAGATGGTGGAGATGGGGATGGATCAGCTGTGTGCCTAGGTGGTTGTCCTTCAGGACTTTAAACATTTCCATGGTGTGGCAGTTGCTCCAAGACTTGACACCGATTACTCAGAAGATGTTATGCATGATAATCACTGGTATTGTTTCCTGTCAGGCAACTCGTCCTGGAGGTGTGGTGGTGCTGGTGGGTGCTTGCTCAAGTATGACCACGGTTCCTCTGATTGATGTCACTATCAAAGAATTGGACATCAGAGGAATATTTCGCTACTGCAACACGTAAGAAAGTATCTATTTTCACTTGTGTGTGTCATGGGAGATGTGGTGGCAGTTGCAGTTATGTTTCACAGATAGCAAAAATGAAGTCAAGTAAAGTTTTTTTGTCTTGCTGTGTTCCAGCTGGCCAACGGCTATAGACATGCTGGCGTCAAAGAAAGTAAACTTGAAGCCCCTGGTGACACACCGTTTTCCCCTGGAGCAGGCTCCTCGTGCCTTTGAGGTAGCGCATCAAGGTCTGGGGGTAAAGATCATGCTAAAGTGTGACCAGAATGACCAGAATCCCTAATAAACGTAGCTGCAGTTGTGCAAGCTTGACCAGTAGAATTGACTCTGCAAGGCAGGCAGGCATTCTCCAACAGGACATTGACCTCAGGAAAGTGTCCCAGTTTAGAACAAACAGCAGTTCTTTGAAAAACAACCTGAGTGCTGTGTCGCTTACAGGGCCACTGCATTGTACAGACAAAACACTAATCAGTATGCTTTGCACTGTATTCTCCCAGTAATTTTTAATATTAATATTCAACAAGAGCTTTACCCTCTAGTTAATTTACTTATAATTTTAAACACTACATTTAGATTTTTTTTTAAAGGCTTTGAATAATAAAACCCAAACAGTCATAGTTTTTTAATTTATTTCTGGGGATTAGTGAGCCGTACCTTTGATTCTCTGTAGTGTAGAGTGAATGGTGCAGTTGGACTGGTGCACCATGGCTCTATGTTGCCCAAAGTGGCGAGTTAATTTTCAGGCCCATTTGTAATGAAATCTGGTCAAAAGCAACACATTTCATCGACTGCCCTGGGCTGCAGAAGCAGGATTTTTTTTTTTCTTTGATTTGTCTATTTTGGATAAATGATACCCACTTCTTTAAATCCATGATTATTTCATTTCCTCTCATATGGGTAGCGTGATTGTAATGGGCAGACACACAGATCACCAAAGAGTACATTGTATGTTTTAAAAGTAAATTTTATTCATACTATTGCTGTTGTACACGCAAAACTTATAAAAATCAGCAGATATGAAAATAGCCCACTTGCTCAAATAAGGTAATTATTAAAGAGGTCATATTGTATAAAACCAGTTTTGTCTACTTTTTAGTTTCATGTTTGAGAATTCATGTTTTAGACATCTCCAAAGTTCCACAATTCCACTCAGTTACACTCAGAAATTCTCCTGCTGTATACGAGGTCTGTTAGAAAAGTATTGGCCTTTTTATTTTTTTCAAAAACCTGATGGATTTGAATCTTGTGTGTTTGCATGAGCAAACCTTGAACCTTCGTGCGCATGTATGAACTTTTTCACGCCTGTCGATTGCGTCATTTGCTGGTAAGCAGCCTTTGTGTGGGACGTGTGCAGCGCGCTTGGCGGATTTTCATTTCAAGGAAAAAGACGGAACGACTGGAGCAGCGCCGCATCAGATTTTGCCAGAAACTGGGCGACAGCCAGGTGGAAACCATTCTGATGATTCAGACGGCTTTCGGTGACTTTTCAGTTGTGTGACTATCTGAGAAATTGTGGAAGAGGTGGGCATGTCACAACATGTCCTGTGAGACTTCCAACACAAAGAAGCTTTTGCTGCACCATCAGCAGCTTCGTGCCGAAGCCATCGGCTTGATTTTCACCGCCAATCTTTTCATGGCCAAATCTTCTGTCACAGTGGAATGTACCGAAAAAATGCTGATGTCCACCTCTTCCTCAATTTCTCGGACAGTCACACGACGGTCCCGCATCATCACAGCGTTCACTTTGGAAATGATCTGGTCATTTCAGCATGTTGATGGCTGACCAGAGCGTGGCGCGCTCTCCACCGTTGTGCAGACGTCTTTAAACCGGTTGTACCGCTCCTTAATCTGTGTGATGCTCACAGGATCGTCACCGAAAGCCTACCTGGCTGTCGCCCAGTTTCTGGCAAAATTTGATGCAGTCACGCTGCTCCAGTCTTTTTCCTTGGAATGAAAAAACGCCGAGCGCACGAAACACACCTCACACAAAGGCTGCTTACCAGGAAATGATGCAATCGACAGGCGTGAAAAAGTTCACGCATGCTCACGAAGGTTCAAGGTTGGCTCATGCAAGCACACGTGATTCAAATCCATCAGGTTTTTGAAAAAAATAATAAGGTCCGATACTTTTCTAACAGACCTCGTACATAGTTCAGGCCTGATATAGATTGTTTATTGTTGTGTGATGTGTAAGAGGAACGACCTCCAAATGTTTTAATTTTACCTCCAATTATTAAAATCCCCCCCCGACTCAATGATCTAGGATCACTGTACACCAAAATCTGAGGAGAAAAAAATCCCACCAGCTTGCTTTGTATGTTGTTTGAATTGCTGAAAAAAATTAAATAAACTTTGTCAAGCACGCACAATGGATTGATTTGCATATACTTGTAACTTCTTCTGTGTGCATCCAATATATCAGGTCTGTCAGTGGATAGTCAATATGATATATACAGTAAAACTCGCATATAACGGATTTAGTTGGACCAGTGAATTTTGTCCATTATAATCGAAGTCCACTATATGTATAAAACGGACAAAATACATTATATGTATGTAACAATACCAATTAGGCTGAGGTATTTCCTTGATTAAATGCCTGACCTTGAATAGGACCTGCCTCATTTAATGGGCGGGTCAAAACTTCATCTCAAAAAACATGTCTGCTTTAAACAAGCACCGCACATATGTGAATTAAAAAGGATTACATTTAGTCGAGTCACTCATTTTCTAAGTCCCCCGTGGAGTGGTACCTCACAATCCTAAAGCCTGATTTATGCTTCTATAACTATGCAACTCTGTGGCCATGCAATGAGTCCAACAACATTGATCCATGATTGAAATGTAATGGGTGGGCGCACTGCAAAAACTATTAAAATGTGACGGGAGAGGAAAGAGGGAAAACGTAAAAGTGACCAATCACAGCCCTTGCAGTCTCTGATGCTTTTTGGCTAGGCTACGGAGAGGGTTTGCAGAGGGCTCTGATCTAAAGTGGTTGTTGTTGGTTCATCACACCCAGGGATATGTGTAAAACTTAACACCATATTACAGTGCAGGCAGCAAGCAGCATTTTGTTAATCGCCGGCCTTGAATTACGCCCTACCTTGTTTAGGCACCGAGTCTGAGCAATTTGAAAAAAGTAAAAGCCCGGGCTTTTAGTCAAGGAAATGCGACACCCACTTCCCTTGAAGTGGCTCGTGTCAGTGCTGAACTTAATTTCGTACCTCTGTTGCGACTGGGCACATCCAGACTACTCTGTTCGGTACATGCGAGGAGTTTTTAATGGGAATGCATTGTGATGGGGTGGGACGTTTTGTCCGATGTGAACGAAAATCTGTTGTAAAAAAATCTGTTATATACAGTGTTGAATAAAAGGAAATTGTGCCTGAAGAGGGGGTGGGCTGATGCATGAGCATGGCCAATATATTCAGCAGAATCCCCAGTTCAGTAAAATGTCTGATTTCATCACTAATCTTCTTCTTTGTCTTCCGGCTGTTCCCATTATACAACCTCTGGCAAAAATTATGGAATCACCGACCTCGGAGGATGTTCATTCAGTTGTTTAATTTTGTAGAAAAAAAAGCAGATCACAGACATGACACAAAACTAAAGTCATTTCAAATGGCAACTTTCTGGCTTTAAGAAACACTATAAGAAATCAGGAAAAAAAATTGTGGCAGTCAGTAACGGTTACTTTTTTAGACCAAGCAGAGGGAAAAAATCTGGAATCACTCAATTCTGAGGAAAAAATTATGGAATCATGAAAAACAAAAGAACGCTCCAACACATCACTAGTATTTTGTTGCACCACCTCTGGCTTTTATAACAGCTTGCAGTCTCTGAGGCATGGACTTAATGAGTGACAAACAGTACTCTTCATCAATCTGGCTCCAACTTTCTCTGATTGCTGTTGCCAGATCAGCTTTGCAGGTTGGAGCCTTGTCATGGACCATTTTCTTCAACTTCCACCAAAGATTTTCAATTGGATTAAGATCCGGACTATTTGCAGGCCATGACATTGACCCTATGTGTCTTGTTGCAAGGAATGTTTTCACAGTTTTTGCTCTATGGCAAGATGCATTATCATCTTGAAAAATGATTTCATCATCCCCAAGCATCCTTTCAATTGATGGGATAAGAAAAGTGTCCAAAATATCAACGTAAACTTGTGCATTTATTGATGATGTAATGACAGCCATCTCCCCAGTGCCTTTACCTGACATGCAGCCCCATATCATCAATGACTGTGGAAATTTACATGTTCTCTTCAGGCAGTCATCTTTATAAATCTCATTGGAACGGCACCAAACAAAAGTTCCAGCATCATCACCTTGCCCAATGCAGATTCGAGATTCATCACTATGACTTTCATCCAGTCATCCACAGTCCATGATTGCTTTTCCTTAGCCCATTGTAACCTTGTTTTTTTTCTGTTTAGGTGTTAATGATGACTTTCGTTTAGCTTTTCTGTATGTAAATCCCATTTCCTTTAGGCGGTTTCTTACAGTTCGGTCACAGACGTTGACTCCAGTTTCCTCCCATTTGTTCCTCATTTGTTTTGTTGTGCATTTTCGATTTTTGAGACATATGCTTTAAGTTTTCTGTCTTGACGCTTTGATGTCTTCCTTGGTCTATCAATATGTTTGCCTTTAACAACCTTCCCATGTTGTTTGTATTTGGTCCAGAGTTTAGACACAGCTGATTGTGAACAACCAACATCTTTTGCAACATTGCGTAATGATTTGCCCTCTTTTAAGAGTTTGATAATCCTCTCCTTTGTTTCAGTTAACATCTCTCGTGTTGGAGCCATGATTCATGTCAGTCCACTTGGTGCAACAGCTCTCCAAGGTGTGATCACTCATTTGTAGATGCAGACTAATGAGCAGATCTGATTTGATGCAGGTGTTAGTTTAGTTTTGTGTCATGTCTGTGATCTGCTTTTTTTGTACAAAATTAAACAACTGAATGAACATCCTCCGAGGCGGTGATTCCATAATTATTGCCAGGGGTTGTAATGCTGGAGCTAAGACTAAGATTGTGTGTTTTTGGTTAAAAGCATGAACCTTGGCACAGTTATAGAGTGACCCCAGATGAATATTTCTGGATATGGATACATTCTGGCAGAGCCCCCTGGCGGCCACAGCTGGAACTAAAAGTGCGCCCATCGAAATAACACTACTTCAGTAAATAAATCCCGTTATATATATATGTAAATTATATACTAAAATACATAATAAGACTAGTTTAATAATACTAAGTATATCAGAGTAAGTTTAGGTAATGAATTACAAATCGATCCAGTGCTTTGGGGCTGCCTCGCAGACGCCATACGAGGGAGCATGAGTTGCTCCTGAGGTTAATCTATCTTAAACCTAATAAACTACTTATAAATCCAAACACCTCTCTGTGTTGACTGCCAAAACAAACAAAAAAATATACACACACACACACACACACACAAAATCGGCATAAGGCACCGTTTGACTGGGGGCTAACCTATGTTTGAAAGCAGTTTCCTTCACAGTTGCAAAGTGCAGTGCACTTCAGCTGGGCTTTGCTGCATTTGCATAGGCCCCTGCACAATTTCTTGCACTTGCAGTGTATCAGCTCATAGCACATTTCATGTGCCTGTTGAAGGGTGGTCCATCTTGGTATCCACTTTCTATTTGTTTCATTCCATTCCAGCCATACAGTGATGGACTTGGCAGCTGTGGTTCTTTCTTTAATGACTGACCCCATATATGTCCTGCTATGAAAGCTGCTCTCAGAATGTGCTGCTTTAATGCTGCTTGTGTTGGAGGAATGCCTTCAAGAGATTTAGATTTCCTAGAGAACATATGCTGCCTTGCATCATTGACACTGGAAAGCTCACTTGTGCGATCATACCAGAGTACAACAAATCTCTCGATTAGACACAGAGAGGCTTCAGTCAGCTCCTCTGCAGATGCCAGAGACAAGAAAGCTTTTGTAACATCAGGATAGGCATTCCATGTATCCCATGAACTTTTCTTGCCCTTTCCAGCAAAGAATGATGTCATGTCACAGCCACTGAATGCATGGAAAAACAACAATGCCTGTGCTTTGGATACGGATAGCGCACCAGCAATCTCATGGATTGCTATGTACCTCTGAGTTTTCCCTGTGCCAAAGGAGATCCACAATTCAGGAACTCCAAATCTGTGGAAGAAAGCTACTGCAAGAATGACAACATCAGTGTCAGCTGTTCTGATCATGATACTTGCAGTATCCAATACATGTAGCATTAGGCGTGCGTCTGCCTCCTCATGTGAAGATGGCTCTAACATTCTCTTATGTTACTGCTGAATTGCAGATCACATTTTTGTTCACTGTGCAGAGAATCTGCTTGTTGTCTTTTTCAGTGCTTGCTGCCTGTTCAGCAATGAGGGTGAACAATTCTCTTTGTTCTCATTGTTCCTCAGAAAGCTTTGCCAGTTACCAGGAATATGAGTTGAGAGAGTGACCCTTCGACGCACGCCAGTACCTCTTTTCTCTCTGGTTGAGGCCTTCAGACTTTGTGCATCATAGACATCAAACACCACATCAACTCTGTCCACATTCTGCAAGATTTTCTCAATGTGGTGGGGAAAAAACCTCTGCAATGTAGTTAGCAAATGTCTTAGATGTGATGGGTCTTAGACTATGGACCATCATGGCACCATCCAGTACAACTGAGGTCACCGCAGGTGCTGCGTTGTGCGACTCAAGTAAAGCTTCCAAGGGAGACAACAAATCAGCCCTCTTTCCTGATCTCATTTCTCCAGCTTTTGAGAGTGAGGGTGCCCATGGTTGGTTTTCATACTTGAAAAACTCTTCTAGGTTTCCCTCTCTAGACTGACATGCTATGTATAGTCTTGAAAACAAAGTACAGTCGTCTTTCAGAGCAGAGATCTGGCTTTTCTGCTTTGTTTGTGACTGAGATCCCGAGAACAAGGACTTGTTTTTCTTGATTGGCTGCATTATAGACTTAGACTGAGGAACTAACCGCTCAGCAACATATGCCTCATACTGTTGCTGACCCAGAGTATGTGCACTTCTCACACTTTCCACTACTGATTTACCCATGACTATTTTGGTGTCAAGTGTGAGTAGATCTGTGCTGTCCTCAAGAAAAGCATTTCCAAAGTCTGCTATGACAGTCTCAACAGCAGTAACATCCTTAACAAATGCCTTCTGGACACTGGGCATCTGTTCATGATGTTTGTCATCTGACCTTTTCTCTGAGCCTTTCTCAAAATCATGTATCAACCTGCAGATTTCTGGACCAGCAACTATCCACCGACGCAGGGCTGAAGGTAGGGCTGTCACAATTATTACAATATTTGTCAATCGCGATATTTTTTCATATTCGCGATTACCGTGATTATTTATTTTATCACAAAGCATAAACCGACTCAGAATCTGACGTCATTGTGCTGCAGCCTCGCTCTCGTCTTAAGGCGGGACAATAACATGGAGGCTGAAGAGCGATCCGTCTTGCCGTTTGGATAAGACGGCTGATTAAAACAGTGGCCGTCTTCTTCAAAAGCCATCTAAAATGTGGAGCTGTCGGTGTGTGTGTGTGTGTGTACGCGCCCGCGGAGTCAACAGGCTACACACTGCGAGGGAGGGGGTGCGTGAGGGAGATTCCTGAATGCAGGGCGCGACACGTTACAGTCTGGGAACCATCAGTGCGCAGCGAGCGCGGAGCAGAGAGGATTTTAACCCGAGTGAACATGTTAAAAAAAAACCAAAAACATGAAGCTGCTTTTACTTCTCTCTGAACTTTCTCTAAAGGTGTGATCCTGCCGTTACCGTCCTGTTCACATCATGTGCACATCGTCTGCTGAATTTATGAATCATGAGATAAATAAACAGTCAAATAGCTTTAAAAACATATTTAAAAAATGAGAATATATGAATGAACTGAGCCACAAAAAAAAAAAAACCCTGACATGGAGAAGCTGTGGTGATGTTCAGATGCACAGATCACAAAATCAATCAATCCATCATTTTATTTATATAGCGCCAAATCACAACAAACAGTTGTCCACAAGGCGCTTTATTATGTAAGGCAAGGCCATACATATTACGTAAAAACCCCAACGGTCAAAACGACCCCCTGTGAGCAAGCACTTGGCGACAGTGGAAAGGAAAAACTCCCTTTTAACAGGAAAAAACCTCCAGCGAACCAGGCTCAGGGAGGGGCAGGCTCTGCTGGGACTGGTTGGGGCTGAGGGGAGAGAACCAGGAAAAAGACATGCTGTGGAGGGGAGCAGAGATCAATCACTATGATTAAATGCAGAGTGGTGCATACAGAGCAAAAAGGAGAAAAGAAACACTCAGTTCATCATGGGAACCCCCCAGCATCTAGAGTCTATAGCAGCATAACTAGGGATGGTTCAGGGTCACCTGAGTCCGACCTAACTATAAGCTTTAGCAAAAGGCAAAGTTTTAAGCCTAATCTTAAAAGTAGAGGGGTGGTCTGTCTCCCTGATCTGAATTGGGAGCTGGTTCCACAGGAGAGGATCCTGAAAGCTGAAGGCTCTGCCTCCCATTCTACTCTTACAAACCCTAGGAACTACAAGTAAGCCTGCAGTCTGAGAGCGAAGCGCTCTATTGGGGTGATATGGTACTATGATGGTCCCTAAGATAAGATGGGACCTGATTATTCAAAACCTCATAAGTAAGAAGAAGAATTTTAAATTCTATTCTAGAATTAACAGGAAGCCAATGAAGAGAGGCCAATATGGGTGAGATATGCTCTCTCCTTCTAGTCCCTGTCAGTACTCTAGCTGCAGCATTTTGAATTAACTGAAGGCTTTTCAGAGAACTTTTAGGACAACTTGATAATAATGAATTACAATAGTCCAGCCTAGAGGAAATAAATGCATGAATTAGTTTTTCAGTATCACTCTGAGACAAGACCTTTCTAATTTTAGAGATATTGCGTAAATGCAAAAAAGCAGTCCTACATATTTGTTTAATATGTGCATTGAATGACATATCCTGATCAAAAATGACTCCAAGATTCTCACAGTATTACTAGAGGTCAGGGTAATGCCATCCAGAGTAAGGATCTGGTAGACACCATGTTTTCTAAGATTTGTGGGGCCAAGTACAATACTTCAGTTTTATCTGAGTTTAAAGCAGGAAATTAGAGGTCATCCATGTCTTTATGTCTGTAAGACAATCCTGCAGTTTAGCTAATTGGTGTGTGTCCTCTGGCTTCATGGATAGATAAAGCGGGGTATCATCTGCGTAACAATGAAAATTTAAGCAATGGCGTCTAAAAATACTGCCTAAGGGAAGCATGTATAAAGTGAATAAAATTGGTCCTAGCACAGAACCTTGTGGAACTCCATAATTAACCTTAGTCTGTGAAGAAGATTCCCCATTACATGAACAAATTGTAATCTATTAGATAAATATGATTCAAACCACCGCAGCGCAGTGCCTTTATACCTATGGCATGCTCTAATCTCTGTAATAAAATTTTATGGTCAACAGTATCAAAAGCAGCACTGAGGTCTAACAGAACAAGCACAGAGATGAGTCCACTGTCTGAGGCCATAGAAGATCATTTGTAACCTTCACTAATGCTGTTTCTGTACTATGATGAATTCTAAAACCTGACTGAAGCGCTTCAAATAGACCATTCCTCTGCAGATGATCAGTTAGCTGTTTTACAACTACCCTTTCAAGGATTTTTGAGAGAAAAGGAAGGTTGGAGATTGGCCTATAATTAGCTAAGATAGCTGGGTCAAGTGATGGCTTTTAAGTAATGGTTTAATTACTGTCACCTTAAAAGCCTGTGTACATAGCCAACTAATAAAGATAGATTGATCATATTTAAGATCGAAGCATTAAATAATGGTAGGGCTTCCTTGAGCAGCCTGGTAGGAATGGGGTCTAATAGACATGTTGATGGTTTGGAGGAAGTAACTAATGAAAATACTCAGACAGAACAATCTGAGAGAAAGAGTCTAACCAAATACCGGCATCACTGAAAGCAGCCAAAGATAACGATACGTCTTTGGGATGGTTATGAGTAATTTTTTTCCTCTAATAGTTAAAATTTTATTAGCAAAGAAAGTCATGAAGTCATTACTAGTTAAAGTTAAAGGAATACTCGGCTCAATTAGAGCTCTGACTCTTTGTCAGCCTGGCTACAGTGCTGAAAAGAAACCTGGGGTTGTTCTTATTTTCTTCAATTAGTGATGAGTAGTAAGATGTCCTAGCTTTACGGAGGGCTTTTTTATAGAGCAACAGACTCTTTTTCCAGGCTAAGTGAAGATCTTCTAAATTAGTGAGATGCCATTTCCTCTCCAACTTACGGGTTATATGCTTTAAGCTGCGAGTTTGTGAGTTATACCACAGAGTCAGGCACTTCTGATTTAAAGCTCTCTTTTTCAGAGGAGCTACAGCATGAAAAAGCAGGTGAGAACTCTGAACTTTAACAGCTGTTACTTTCCAAAGGTATTTATTTGTTCAATCTTGAGCTTAATGCAGTGTTAACCACAAAACACGACTGATGAGGAGAAACAATTTCAGAAATGCAACAGAAACAACCACAATTCAGAAAAAGTTGGGACTGTATGTAAAATGAAGATAAAAATAAAATGTTGCACCATTCCCAGTTTCTCCACTCACAGAAGCCAAACGTTCTTCCAGAGTTGTGTATTATACTACAATAGTAGAATATAAAGAAGGGGAAAAAAAGGAAAAATAGACAATATATCGTCAATCGCAATCATCTGTCTGACAATTAATCGTCTCCAGAAATTCCTAATCGTGACAGCCCTAGGCTGAAGGATTACCTGTTAATCCAACAGCTCCTCCTTCACCCTGATTATAGCATTTTCCGCTCATGTGCCTGATCTAAAGCCATGGCTGAGAACTTGTGGCTTCTGCACAACAAAGGCCCCTGCACAGAACTCCTGAAACACAGATGGATGCTACCTTTCCAGAGTTGACATGTCGCGGATGTGCACAGGCAGCCACCTAGCATAGTTTGTGTGGTCTGTAGCAAATGTCCATGGTGTTAGTTTTATCAATGAAGCCACATATTGTAGAAAATCTCCTTCTCGAATGGACTGCACAAATTGAAGTACATTGAGTTCAAGCTCTAGAACCAAGTTCCAGAAATGAAACTGTGGATGTTCTTGGCACATTTGTTTGATCCAGTCATGAAATTCTAATATTTCTGAATCAGAGACACACTCTGCTTATAGCTTTCATGAGCCTGACACTGTAACAAGTAGAGAGCAGCTTCTGTGACAGTGTGTGCATGACGTGTTCTTGCCGAATGTGCTACCTTCAAGAGAGAATCAGCAACACCACCAATTGCAACTTCTGCAGTAGAAACCACTGTGGTCCATCCACTGTCTGTCAGCAAGTCTCTAAGAATTAAAAAAAAGTAATTTCTGTGTGCATTGCCCCCAACATGATCACAAACTTGCTTTCACCGTGGCTTTCTGGGAATGCCCATTGAATCATTTTTCCAAGAGCAAAAAGTGGTTGATCCATCACTAATACTCGTACCTGACCAGGTTTAACATGCTGAATAGCAGCAATCACAACATCCATAGCTTGTTTGATCACAGCAGGTGTATGGGCACTATCCAAGAAAAGTGGCATCAGTGCTACATTTGCAGGATGTAAAAGCACAGACTGGAGACTAGCATGGAAAGCAGCCCTTGCATCAGACTCACTTAAGTCAGGCTTATCCAAGACCTTTCTTACATTCTCTAGCCAGGCAAACTGGTTATTTAGACAGCTGTTGCTAACAGTTGTGCTGGACCTGCATATAAGTTAGGAATTTGTGGATCATTTTTTGCCATTGTCACTGGCTGAACATTTGTGAAGTGTCTCGGCAAAGTTGATACTTGTTTCACATTTGTTGTCAGCCCAGATATTGTAGGAATCCTCTTGAAATACCTGTGAAGCCTTCTCTAGGATGTTGTGCAAGGGAAATACTAGTCCCATGGAAAGAATCAACTGAGGTGGTGGAGCTTGGGTTGTGGTCAATGTTATCAACAGCGGCTGTGGTAAATATACCACTGAACAACTTTGGAGGGCACACAACACCTTCATCTTGGTACATCTGGCAAACAGTGTTTGCCACATCAGCAGATACAGACAATAGTCTGTGATAAGATATGCAAAGACCCATACCATGTAAAGTGTGAACTAGTTCATGTTTTCTTGTCTCACCGTGTACTTTCAAAGCCAGGTAGATTGACACTGGCGTTTCACGATCTCTGTTGTGCCTAACGTGGCCTGTGGAGAGGGCAGATGTGGACTGAGATTTTACAGTGTTAAATGCCACTAACTGAGAAATAGTACTAGATGCCTTGGTTGCAGCATTGTCTAAACCAGCTTGATCTTTGATGTTGGGGCCATTTAGTATCATACTTATCAAAGATGTTAATGTTGCTGGTACAGAATTTGCCTGGCAGTTTTCTGAAAATTGGCCATCAAATACTTGCTTAAATTTGTGAATGTCTCGGCGTATAATTGCTGGTTTTGTGAGCAACATTGCATCAGAGTCATAGTCTGCATCACATGCATGTTTAAGTGCTGGACCAACATCTTCTCTGAAGGCTAACAGCACTTCTTTGCCTTTCTTTTGAGCTTGCAAATCAGGAACAGCAGCAAGGATACATTCCTTGAACCGTGTTGTATGCAGCAGGAATTTTCAGCACCTAGCTCCTTAGTTCTTTCAATATAGAGCTGTTTTAAAGCCTGCAAATTGAACACAGGTCTTACTTCCTTGGAATATTGGTATGATTCTATGTATGAAACCAGCTGTGCAAACGCAATGCCACAAAGGGTTTGGGTGTCATCCTGGCCATTACTTTTATCACATTGTTGTCCTCGTTTATAAAATTTTACCCAGCACAGTGTATGATATTGTGCTTCAATTGCCACAATGTCTACAGCTGCTAACTTTGAGAGCAGCTTGGTGTCTCTGAGTTCTGTAGCAATGCGACGGACCTTAAAGTCCAGCTCAACGTGGAGGCCCTATGCAGACCAACTGAGCCACCTCTCTGATCACAAAAGATACAAGTTGGTTCAGAATTACTTGCTACAACATACTGTCATCTTGTTTTTACAGGACTGGAGAATTCGTCAGTTTCACTCTTTTGCTTTATAGCTCGTTCAAGCATCATGTTGTTAACTTTATTGCGGCAAGATTTATGAAAAACTGCATTAAGTGATACAAGGGTTTGTTCAATCCCCAGACCTTCATCCAATTGTTTTGCATTTACAGGCACAGGCATCATATCAATCTCATGGAATTTCTGCAAGTTCTCTGCAATATATTTGTAGCCAGCACCTACATCCTTTCTCTTGGAAAATGCAGGGCATTGCACTGGTTCACTTGTAACTGACTGACAGAGAATACATTTATCCCAGTCAATTGGTGTGGGCTCAGTTGGACCAGAAGGACCTGGGATTGAATCATCAATTATCTTAAATGACATAATGAAACTTCAGCCTCCTTAATGTTGTAACTATATAGCTCTATATAGCCTACATTTGACAATAAATGTTACTAAACTGGAATGGTTATAAATTAACAGTATAGATGTATACTAATAACACCTATCAAACAGCTGACAAGACATCCAACCATAAAATGATGGCCAAGTGCATTTCCCTGGTGAGAGTTACTGAAAACATAGAACCACTGGCGACACCCCACAGTGGAAATCGCAGCAATTCACCAGTACTTATTCTATAATGTCTCTCAATGTGGTTTTATTTATATTTGCATATAATATTACCAAGTTGTATTATAATAAATATGTAATATTATCATGGTGATTGTTACTATTAAACAAAATACAGTGACTGTTGGTATTTGTTGGCTATCATTAAAACATTAATAAACTTAAAAAAAAAATCAAACAGTGGCCACCAGGGCCTAAATATTATAACACTATTGTAGTCACTGTTTCCTCTGTAAATATCTGTAAATATACTAAATGCAAAACCTAAACTAGCATCACAATCAGAAATCTGACCATTTCTATGGCATCGCCTATTTCTTTAAATATTAGTTCCAGCTGTGGCCACCAGGGGCTCTGCCAGAATGTATCCATATCCAGAAATATTCACCTGGGGTCACTCAATAACTGTGCCAAGTTTCATGCTTTGAACCCAAAACGCACGATCTTAGTACCGGGCTAGCCTTAGCTCCTGCACTATTAGGGGTCGCCACAGCAGATCAATTATTTCCATCTCACCCTGTCCTCTGTATCTTCCTCTGTCACACCAACCACCTGCATGTCCTCCCTCAACACATTCATAAACCTCCTCTTTGGCCTCCCTCTTCTCCTCCTAGCTGGTGGCTCCATCCTCAGCATCCTCTTCCCTATATACCCTGGGTCCCTCCTCTGCACATGTCCAAACCGTCTCAATCTCGCCTCTCTGACTTTGTCTCCAAACCGTCCCACCTGAGCTGTCCCTGATATTTCATTCCTAATCTTGTCCATTCTTGTCACTCCAAAGAGAATCTCAACATCTTCAGCTCTGCCACCTCCAGCTCTGCCTCCTGCCTTTTTGTTAGTGCCACCGTCACTAAACCGTACCACATAGCTGGTCTCACTACTGTTTTGTAAACTTCCCCTTCACTCTTGCTAATATTCTTCGGTCACAAATCATTCCTGCCACCTTTCTCCACACTCCCCCTGCCTGCACTCTCTTCTTCACCTCTCTACCACAATCTCCATTACTTTGAACAGTTGACCCCAGATATTTAAACTCATCTACTTTCACCACTTCTACTCCTTGTAACTGCACTATTCCACTGGACTCCCTCCCATTCACACACATGTACTCAGTCTTGCTTCTACTGACTTTCATTCCCCTTCTCTCCAAAGCATATCTCCACCTCTCCAGACTAGATTCGACTTGCTGTCCACTCTCACTAAGATCACAATGTCATCTACAACATCATAGTCCATGGGGACTCCTGTCTGATCTCATCCGTCAACCTGTCCATCACCACTGCAAACAGGAAAGGACTCAGAGCTGATCCTTGGTATAATCCCACCTTCACCTTGAATGAGTCTGTCATTCCGACTGCGCATCTCACCACTGTCACACTATTCTTGCACATGTCCTGCACGACCCTAACATACTTCTCTGCCACTCCAGACTTCCTCATACAATACCACAGCTCTTCTCTTGGCACCCTATCATAAGCTTTTTCTAAGTCCACAAACACACAATGTAACTCTTTCTGTCCTTCTCTGTACTTCTTCAACAGTATTCTCAGAGCAAACATTGCATCTGTAGTGCTCTTTCTTGGCATGAAACCATATTGCTGCTCACAGATCTTCACCTGTTTTCTAAGCCTAGCTTCTACTACTCTTTCCCATAACTTCATGCTGTGGCTGATCAACTTTATGCCTCTGCAGTTACTGCAGCTCTGCACATCACCCTTGTTCTTGAAATAGGAACCAGCACACTTTGTCTCCACTCCTCAGGCATCCTCTCACTTTCCAAGATTTTAAACAATTTGGTTAGAAACTCTACTGCCATCTCTCCTAGACATTTCCATGCCTCCACTGGAATGTCATCTGGACCAACTGCCGCCACTCTTCATCCTAGCATAGCAGTCGTCACTTCTTCCTTACTAATCTCTTGTACTCCTGATTACTCTCACCATCATCCATCTTTTCTCTCGGTTCATTTTCTTCATCATCAGCTCTGCAAATTTTCCCTCCACCTTCGCACACACTCCTCCACTTGTCACACATACCATGTGCATTTTTACCACCCTAACCTGCTGCACATCCTTCCAGCTCTGTCCCTTTGTCTGGCCAGTCGGTACAATCCTTTTCCCTTCCTTACTATTCAACTTCTTATACAGCTCGCAATATGCCTTTTCTTTCGCTTTTCCCCACTTCTCTTTTCGCCTTATGCCACATCTCCTTGTACTCCTGTCTACTTTCTTCATCTCTCCGACTATCCCAAAACTTTTTCGCTAACTCTTTCTCTTTATGCTTTCCTGGACCTCTTCATTCCACCACCAAGTCTCCTTGTCTTCCTTCCACTGTCCAGATGTCATACCTAGTACTGTGCTAGCGGTCTCCCTCACCACATCTGCAGTACTTTTCCAGTTGTCCAAAAGTGCTTCCCCTCTAAACAGTCTTCCTCCTTCAGCTTTCACCATCTGATCCTTTGTTGAACTCTCACTCTCTTCTTCTTCTACCTCTAAAGTCATCCTACAAACAACCATCCTATGCTATCTAACGACACTCTCTCCTACCACCACCTTACAGTCTCTGATTTCTTTTAGCTTGCATCTCCTATAAAGAATGTAGTCCACCTGTGTGCACCTTCCTCCACTCTTATGTTACCCTGTGCTCCTTCCTTTTCTTAAAGTAGGTATTCACCAAAGCCATTTCCATCCTTTTTGCAAAATCAACTACCATCTGTCCTTCCCCATTCCTATCCTTGATATCATATCTACCCATTACTTCCTAATTACCTCTGTTCCCTTCACAACATGCCCATTGAAGTCCGCTCCTATCACCACTCTTCATGCTTGGGCACACTCTCCACCACCTCATTGAACACACTCCAGAAATCTTCTTTCTCCATCATCTCACAACCTACCTGTGGGGCATATGCACTGATGATACATCATTACCCCTTCAATTTCCAACTTCACACTCATCGCCCTGTCAGACACTCGCTTAACCTCCAACACACTTTTAACATACTCTTCCTTTAAAATGACCCCAATGCCATTTCTCTTCCTTTTCCTCACCATGGTACAGCAACTTGTACCCACCGCCGATGCTCCTGCTCTTACTTCCCTTCCACTTGGTCTCTTGCACACAATATGTCTACCTTTCTCCTCTCCATCATATCTGCCAGCTCTCTCCCTTTACCAGTCATACTACCAACATTCAAAGTCCACTCTCATTTCCACCCTTCTAGTTTTCTTCTTCTCCCACGGTTTGTGGAAACGTTCTCCCTCTTTTTCGTCATCTTCGCCCAGCAGTAGCCCAATTTCCACCGGCACCCTGTTGGGCAACAGCACCGGTGGCGGATGTTGTTAACCCTGGCCTCGACCGATCCGGTATGGAAATTCAATTCTTAGGCTGCATAGTTGCATTGGCTTGTTTTACGCCGGATGCCCTTCCTGACACAGCCCTCCTCATTTATCCGGGCTTGGAACCGGCACTCAGAATGTACTGGCTGCACACCCCATGTGGCTGAGTTTTGATTTCATCACTACTAAAAAAATAAATTACAAATAACTCACTGATTTATGTTTTTCGTCCTTGTCTCAGTCGAAAAAGTGTTTGTGTAATTTATTATAATTTCAGGTGGACATTTAACCAACTTTCTTCAAAAAAAAAAAAAAAAAAAGGGGAGGTGTCAGGGTGCTGATGCTCAGTCCCGGGACCTCTGACAGGTAAACGCGGTATACATTCACACACGCGCACTCGCTGATTACCCACCCCAGGGTGGGTTTGATTCACTGTTAGGGTGCGACTAAAGCTGCCTCAAGAAGAGACTGCTGCTTACTAGTAATACTATGCTGCTACTACTACTGGTACTTGCAAAAAATGAAGAGGTAAAAAGTTCAAAGGAAAAAAAAGAGAATAGAAAACTATCACAAACTTTTAGCACACTTGTCAATGATGGTGCAGCAAAAAAGCGTTTCTCCCATTAACAACTACTAAAGTGCTCAATAGCCTATGTCACTCCCTGCATATCAAAGTATGTGTGCCATGTTTGACTCAATTCCAAGGTGCCGTCTGAACAAGAGGACATACACACACACACATATATATATATATATATATATATATACATACATACACACACAACCGCATCGGCTTTACTGGGTTCCTATTCATTGCTTGTTAACATAAATGGCTAATCAGCCAATCACATGACAGCAACTCCATGCATTTAGGCATCTAGACAAAGTTCAAACAGAACACCAGAATGTGGAAGAAAGGGGATTCAAGTGACTTTCAATGTGGCGTAATTCTTGGTGCCAAACGGGCTGCTCTGAGTATTTCATAAACTGCTGATCTACTAGGCTTTTCACACACCCATCTTTAGGGTTTACAGAGAATGGTCAGAAAAAGAGAAGATATCCAGTGAACGGCAGATGTGTGGAAGAAAAGGCCTGGGTAAGGTCAGAGAATGGGCAGACTGGTTGAATGGGCGACTGCGTGATGCTGTCATGTCAATATGGACCAACATCGCTCAGGACTGTTTCCAAGACCTTATTGAATCTACACCATGAAGAATTAAAACAGTTTTGGAGGCAAAAGGGGGTCCAAGTACTAAGTACTAGCAAGGTGCATCTCAAAGTGGCCGGTGAGTGTGTGTATATGACCCCCCTGCTTGCCCCGTATGGCTAAGTGTAGTGCCCTGGTACTGTGCAGTCCAGAAACTGGCTGGATGGAAGGAATTATTTCACATTCACAGTGCTCAATGACTCCTTTAATCTTATGCACATTCTGCTTATTGCAGTAAAAATAAAACTTGCCCTACCTAGTTGTAGAATTAACTAGAGCACCACGCTCGTAGAGCACAAACTTCTGTCAACACTAGTTTCCAATTCCACTGATTTTTATCTTGAACAACATTTTCAAGGTCAAAGTCCTGTTAGAAATGGCTTTTCATAAGCTAAAATATAATACAAAATATAGATCAAAAGGGGGTTCCACATTATTTGTCTGAGCATAAAGATTCCAAAAAGGTATAGTTTGGACTATCTGTGATATATTATGGAGTTATGGGTAAATCAGCAAGAATGTAAGAAAGGTCAGTGTCAGTTTGTAAAGTGGTCAAAAGTTAAAGTTGCTCCATTTTTGGTATAAAAAAAGTGTAAATTATTGATTGAAATAAAAGGATTAATAATGGAATAGTTTTGACAGTGTTGAGTGCTTCGTCTCCAAAGTAAAGGTCAAACAAGATAAACGTCCATGCAACATGTTTCAAAAAAGCTGGGACAGTGGTATGTTGACCACTGTGTTCACACCTTTCCTTCTAACAACACTCAATAAGTGTTTGGGAACTGAGGACACTAATTGTTGAAGCTTTGTAGGTGGAATTCTTTCCCATTTTTGCTTGATGTACGACTTCAGTTGTTCAACAGTCCGGGGGTCTCCTTTGCCATTTTTTGCTTCATAATGCGCCATACATGTTCAGTGGGTGACAGGTCTGGACTGCAGGCAGGCCAGTCAAGTACTCGCACTCTGTTGTAACACGTGCAGAATGTGGCTTGGCATTGTCTTGCTGAAATAAGCAGGGACGTCCCTGAAAAATTGTATTCTGGTTTTATTTACATTTTACACAGCATCCCAACTTCATTGGAACTGGGGTTGTACTTATCTTTTTTTTCAAAGGGTGAAAAGTACTTATTTGTGTAACTTGAATCAATGGCAGAACTGGTCTAAATCAGCAACTTTTTAATCGGCTTCCTTTATCTGTGGGACTCAGGTCAGGGTTTGTTTGTTTTTTCATTTTTGCTGTTTGAAAGCCATGTTTCAAACCACTGTTGTAACAACTGTAACATTTGTAATCATAAGTACCATAGCAGGTGCAAATGCACAGTTAGACTTACGACTTTGTCGTAAATGTTAACGTCACTGATACCCTTACATGAATATAACAATCTTTTTAACAATCTTTTAACAATCTCTTAATAATTGTTACACCATAGTGGTTGCAGCAAAACCACTGTCACAGTGGTTGGAATACACAGTTGCATCCAGCTTTAGTGTTCTAATGTCTTCAAATGTTGCTTGTGAATTTACAGGTAACATTTTTTTTTTTCTTAATGATACCTGACTGACTGTGATAAATCCCACACTCAAAACAAGAAGCACAAATTCTGACTACATCTGAACACAGTTTTTACATCAAGGTCTGGAAAAAAAACAAGTTATGAGATGGATCATATGGTGAACTTTTAAAGAAAATCTCTACTTTTAAACGTTTTCCACCCTCTGCAGGCACACTGAAAGCAGGCAGATACTTGTTTCGTAAAGGGTTAAGAAAGAATCCAAGTAGTTTATTTGCTGCTAACCTAAAATCGTTCTGAGTGCTTTTTTTATTTTAGAATGTGTTGTGGACATCGTGTTGTGGTGCACATGTTCTGCTGAACCCAAAGTGTAATTTAAAGGAATAACATCTGCACAGAAGCCATTTTTTCTGCAGTTTTTACAGCCCATGTGCACGTGCATCACCATGAGGTGGACATAAATGTTTACCTTTTACTTTGCTGCAGTGGTAACAGTGCAGACTGTCAGTCACCATTACACAGGCAGTGGAACGGGTGCAGAGGGGCTGTTGCTCTCCTGGTGTTTGAATTTAGATCGGTGCATGAGAGCTGCTCAAGAATGTATTTAAATAAATATGAATCATTAGAAATACTTTCTTTGAAGAGTACCAGCAGTCACACAGTGAGGGGAAAAAAAAATTATATAGAAATACGATGCATCGATATTCCTTTATCTCGCGATTCCTTGATTACTTTAACCTGAATAAGGTCATAAATTACAGTAACAGTAATCTAATTAAGACATGGAGTATTCTTATTTAGTCAGATTATTGAAGTGCATTGTGGACATACTCCGTACTCAGACTGTCATATTGTTGGAGTTGTTATGACCCATAAATTTGTGACCCATAAGACATTCATCAGAGTATAATCTGAATGGAATATTCACTAAACTCGTGTAAGGGCAATAGTTGGATAATTGACATCATATAAACAAAGTCACTGTATTTCTTTCACATATGTATACTGTAGCATTGATCATTACTCCTGAAAAGTACCATTTTATTTCATCTCACCAGGCAGAATTCCTCCAAAAGCCTTTTTTAAATGTTGAAATTGGGTTCTTTCTTAGTTAACAGCCTTTAGGCCATATATATTCACCAGAGTGCCAAGTATAAAATAACTGTAAAAATTCAAGCAGGTACTCCAGGAGACTGAGATGAGAAATTTCACTTCCATTCCGTGAGACATTTTGGAAATCTGTCTCATTTCTCTGATCCACCCCCTCAGCAGCCTTGGGACTGAGGATCCCAGTGGCGGGAGAAGGCCAAGGGATGTCCATGTTTCATCTGTTGCAGCAGATAAGTAGATGGTGGAGATGGGGATGGATCAGCTGTGGGCCTAGGTGGTTGTCCTTCAGGACTTTAAACATTTCCATGGTGTGGCAGTTGCTCCAAGACTTGACACCCGATTACTCAGAGATTGTTATGCATGATAATCACTGGTATTGTTTCCTGTCGGCAACTCGTCCTGGAGGGTGTGGTGGTGCTGGTGGGTGCTTGCTTCAAGTATGACCAGGTTCCTCTGATGATGTCACTATCAAAGAATTGGACATCAGAGGAATATTTCGCTACTGCACACGTAAGAAAGTATCTATTTTCACTTGTGTGTGTCATGGGAGATGTGGTGGCAGTTGCAGTTAGGTTCACAGATAGCAAAATGAAGTCAAGTAAAGTTTTTTTGTCTTGCTGTGTTCCAGCTGGCCAACGGCTATAGACATGCTGGCGTCAAAGAAAGTAAACTTGAAGCCCCTGGTGACACACCGTTTTCCCCTGGAGCAGGCTCCTCGTGCCTTTGAGGTAGCGCATCAAGGTCTGGGGGGTAAAGATCATGCTAAAGTGTGACCAGAATGACCAGAATCCCTAATAAACGTAGCTGCAGTTGTGCAAGCTTGACCAGTAGAATTGACTCTGCAAGGCAGGCAGGCATTCTCCAACAGGACATTGACCTCAGGAAAGTGTCCCAGTTTAGAACAAACAGCAGTTCTTTGAAAAACAACCTGAGTGCTGTGTCGCTACAGGGCCACTGCATTGTACAGACAAAACACTAATCAGTATGCTTTGCACTGTATTCTCCAGTAATTTTTAATATTAATATTCAACAAGAGCTTTACCCTCTAGTTAATTTACTTATAATTTTAAACACTACATTTAGATTTTTTTTAAAGGCTTTGAATAATAAAACCCAAACAGTCATAGTTTTTTAATTTATTTCTGGGGATTAGTGAGCCGTACCTTTGATTCTCTGTAGTGTAGAGTGAATGGTGCAGTTGGACTGGTGCACCATGGCTCTATGTTGCCCAAAGTGGCGAGTTAATTTTCAGGCCCATTTGTAATGAAATCTGGTCAAAAGCAACACATTTCATCGACTGCCCTGGGCTGCAGAAGCAGGATTTTTTTTTTTCTGTGATTTGTCTATTTTGGATAAATGATACCACTTCTTTAAATCCATGATTATTTCATTTCCTCTCATATGGGTAGCGTGATTGTAATGGGCAGACACACAGATCACCAAAGAGTACATTGTATGTTTTAAAAGTAAATTTTATTCATACATTGCTGTTGTACACGCAAAACTTATAAAAATCAGCAGATATGAAAATAGCCCACTTGCTCAAATAAGGTAATTATTAAAGAGGTCATATTGTATAAAACCAGTTTTGTCTACTTTTTAGTTTCATGTTTGAGAATTCATGTTTTAGACATCTCCAAAGTTCCACAATTCCACTCAGTTACACTCAGAAATTCTCCTGCTGTATACGAGGTCTGTTAGAAAAGTATTGGCCTTTTATTTTTTTCAAAACCTGATGGATTTGAATCTTGTGTGTTTGCATGAGCAAACCTTGAACCTTCGTGCGCATGTATGAACTTTTTCACGCCTGTCGATTGCGTCATTTGCTGGTAAGCAGCCTTTGTGTGGGACGTGTGCAGCGCGCTTGGCGGATTTTCATTTCAAGGAAAAAGACGGAACGACTGGAGCAGCGCCGCATCAAATTTTGCCAGAAACTGGGCGACAGCCAGGTGGAAACCATTCTGATGATTCAGACGGCTTTCGGTGACTTTTCAGTTGTGTGACTATCTGAGAAATTGTGGAAGAGGTGGGCATGTCACAACATGTCCTGTGAGACTTCCAACACAAAGAAGCTTTTGCTGCACCATCAGCAGCTTCGTGCCGAAGCCATCGGCTTGATTTTCACCGCCAATCTTTTCATGGCCAAATCTTCTGTCACAGTGGAATGTACCGAAAAATGCTGATGTCCACCTCTTCCTCAATTTCTCGGACAGTCACACGACGGTCCCGCATCATCACAGCGTTCACTTTGGAAATGATCTGGTCATTTCAGCATGTTGATGGCTGACCAGAGCGTGGCGCGCTCTCCACCGTTGTGCAGACGTCTTTAAACCGGTTGTACCGCTCCTTAATCTGTGTGATGCTCACAGGATCGTCACCGAAAGCCTACCTGGCTGTCGCCCAGTTTCTGGCAAAATTTGATGCAGTCACGCTGCTCCAGTCTTTTTCCTTGGAATGAAAAAACGCCGAGCGCACGAAACACACCTCACACAAAGGCTGCTTACCAGGAAATGATGCAATCGACAGGCGTGAAAAAGTTCACGCATGCTCACGAAGGTTCAAGGTTGGCTCATGCAAGCACACGTGATTCAAATCCATCAGGTTTTTGAAAAAAATAATAAGGTCCGATACTTTTCTAACAGACCTCGTACATAGTTCAGGCCTGATATAGATTGTTTATTGTTGTGTGATGTGTAAGAGGAACGACCTCCAAATGTTTTAATTTTACCTCCAATTATTAAAATCCCCCCCCCGACTCAATGATCTAGGATCACTGTACACCAAAATCTGAGGAGAAAAAAAATCCCACCAGCTTGCTTTGTATGTTGTTTGAATTGCTGAAAAAAATTAAATAAACTTTGTCAAGCACGCACAATGGATTGATTTGCATATACTTGTAACTTCTTCTGTGTGCATCCAATATATCAGGTCTGTCAGTGGATAGTCAATATGATATATACAGTAAAACTCGCATATAACGGATTTAGTTGGACCAGTGAATTTTGTCCATTATAATCGAAGTCCACTATATGTATAAACGGACAAAATACATTATATGTATGTAACAATACCAATTAGGCTGAGGTATTCCTTGATTAAATGCCTGACCTTGAATAGGACCTGCCTCATTTAATGGGCGGGTCAAAACTTCATCTCAAAAAAACATGTCTGCTTTAAACAAGCACCGCACATATGTGAATTAAAAAGGATTACATTTAGTCGAGTCACTCATTTTCTAAGTCCCCCGTGGAGTGGTACTCACAATCCTAAAGCCTGATTTATGCTTCTATAACTATGGCAACTCTGTGGCCATGCAATGAGTCCAACAACATTGATCCATGATTGAATGTAATGGGTGGGCGCACTGCAAAAACTATTAAAATGTGACGGGAGAGGAAAGAGGGAAAACGTAAAAGTGACCAATCACAGCCCTTGCAGTCTCTGATGCTTTTTGGCTAGGCTACGGAGAGGGTTTGCAGAGGGCTCTGATCTAAAGTGGTTGTTGTTGGTTCATCACACCCAGGGATATGTGTAAAACTTAACACCATATTACAGTGCAGGCAGCAAGCAGCATTTTGTTAATCGCCGGCCTTGAATTACGCCCTACCTTGTTTAGGCACCGAGTCTGAGCAATTTGAAAAAAGTAAAAGCCCGGGCTTTTAGTCAAGGAAATGCGACACCCACTTCCCTTGAAGTGGCTCGTGTCAGTGCTGAACTTAATTTCGTACCTCTGTTGCGACTGGGCACATCCAGACTACTCTGTTCGGTACATGCGAGGAGTTTTTAATGGGAATGCATTGTGATGGGGTGGGACGTTTTGTCCGATGTGAACGAAAATCTGTTGTAAAAAAATCTGTTATATACAGTGTTGAATAAAAGGAAATTGTGCCTGAAGAGGGGGGTGGGCTGATGCATGAGCATGGCAATATATTCAGCAGAATCCCCAGTTCAGTAAAATGTCCTGATTTCATCACTAATCTTCTTCTTTGTCTTCCGGCTGTTCCCATTATACAACCTCTGGCAAAAATTATGGAATCACCGACCTCGGAGGATGTTCATTCAGTTGTTTAATTTTGTAGAAAAAAAAGCAGATCACAGACATGACACAAAACTAAAGTCATTTCAAATGGCAACTTTCTGGCTTTAAGAAACACTATAAGAAATCAGGAAAAAAAATTGTGGCAGTCAGTAACGGTTACTTTTTTAGACCAAGCAGAGGGAAAAAAATCTGGAATCACTCAATTCTGAGGAAAAAATTATGGAATCATGAAAAACAAAAGAACGCTCCAACACATCACTAGTATTTTGTTGCACCACCTCTGGCTTTTATAACAGCTTGCAGTCTCTGAGGCATGGACTTAATGAGTGACAAACAGTACTCTTCATCAATCTGGCTCCAACTTTCTCTGATTGCTGTTGCCAGATCAGCTTTGCAGGTTGGAGCCTTGTCATGGACCATTTTCTTCAACTTCCACCAAAGATTTTCAATTGGATTAAGATCCGGACTATTTGCAGGCCATGACATTGACCCTATGTGTCTTGTTGCAAGGAATGTTTTCACAGTTTTTGCTCTATGGCAAGATGCATTATCATCTTGAAAAATGATTTCATCATCCCCAAGCATCCTTTCAATTGATGGGATAAGAAAAGTGTCCAAAATATCAACGTAAACTTGTGCATTTATTGATGATGTAATGACAGCCATCTCCCCAGTGCCTTTACCTGACATGCAGCCCCATATCATCAATGACTGTGGAAATTTACATGTTCTCTTCAGGCAGTCATCTTTATAAATCTCATTGGAACGGCACCAAACAAAAGTTCCAGCATCATCACCTTGCCCAATGCAGATTCGAGATTCATCACTATGACTTTCATCCAGTCATCCACAGTCCATGATTGCTTTTCCTTAGCCCATTGTAACCTTGTTTTTTTCTGTTTAGGTGTTAATGATGACTTTCGTTTAGCTTTTCTGTATGTAAATCCCATTTCCTTTAGGCGGTTTCTTACAGTTCGGTCACAGACGTTGACTCCAGTTTCCTCCCATTTGTTCCTCATTTGTTTTGTTGTGCATTTTCGATTTTTGAGACATATTGCTTTAAGTTTTCTGTCTTGACGCTTTGATGTCTTCCTTGGTCTATCAATATGTTTGCCTTTAACAACCTTCCCATGTTGTTTGTATTTGGTCCAGAGTTTAGACACAGCTGATTGTGAACAACCAACATCTTTTGCAACATTGCGTAATGATTTGCCCTCTTTTAAGAGTTTGATAATCCTCTCCTTTGTTTCAGTTAACATCTCTCGTGTTGGAGCCATGATTCATGTCAGTCCACTTGGTGCAACAGCTCTCCAAGGTGTGATCACTCCTTTGTAGATGCAGACTAATGAGCAGATCTGATTTGATGCAGGTGTTAGTTTAGTTTTGTGTCATGTCTGTGATCTGCTTTTTTTGTACAAAATTAAACAACTGAATGAACATCCTCCGAGGCCGGTGATTCCATAATTATTGCCAGGGGTTGTAATGCTGGAGCTAAGACTAAGATTGTGTGTTTTTGGTTAAAAGCATGAACCTTGGCACAGTTATAGAGTGACCCCAGATGAATATTTCTGGATATGGATACATTCTGGCAGAGCCCCCTGGCGGCCACAGCTGGAACTAAAAGTGCGCCCATCGAAATAACACTACTTCAGTAAATAAATCCCGTTATATATATATGTAAATTATATACTAAAATACATATAAGACTAGTTTAATAATACTAAGTATATCAGAGTAAGTTTAGGTAATGAATTACAAATCGATCCAGTGCTTTGGGGCTGCCTCGCAGACGCCATACGAGGGAGCATGAGTTGCTCCTGAGGTTAATCTATCTTAAACCTAATAAACTACTTATAAATCCAAACACCTCTCTGTGTTGACTGCCAAAACAAACAAAAAAATATACACACACACACACACACACACAAAATCGGCATAAGGCACCGTTTGACTGGGGGGCTAACCTATGTTTGAAAGCAGTTTCCTTCACAGTTGCAAAGTGCAGTGCACTTCAGCTGGGCTTTGCTGCATTTGCATAGGCCCCTGCACAATTTCTTGCACTTGCAGTGTATCAGCTCATAGCACATTTCATGTGCCTGTTGAAGGGTGGTCCATCTTGGTATCCACTTTCTATTTGTTTCATTCCATTCCCAGCCATACAGTGATGGACTTGGCAGCTGTGGTTCTTTCTTTAATGACTGACCCCATATATGTCCTGCTATGAAAGCTGCTCTCAGAATGTGCTGCTTTAATGCTGCTTGTGTTGGAGGAATGCCTTCAAGAGATTTAGATTTCCTAGAGAACATATGCTGCCTTGCATCATTGACACTGGAAAGCTCACTTGTGCGATCATACCAGAGTACAACAAATCTCTCGATTAGACACAGAGAGGCTTCAGTCAGCTCCTCTGCAGATGCCAGAGACAAGAAAGCTTTTGTAACATCAGGATAGGCATTCCATGTATCCCATGAACTTTTCTTGCCCTTTCCAGCAAAGAATGATGTCATGTCACAGCCACTGAATGCATGGAAAAACAACAATGCCTGTGCTTTGGATACGGATAGCGCACCAGCAATCTCATGGATTGCTATGTACCTCTGAGTTTTCCCTGTGCCAAAGGAGATCCACAATTCAGGAACTCCAAATCTGTGGAAGAAAGCTACTGCAAGAATGACAACATCAGTGTCAGCTGTTCTGATCATGATACTTGCAGTATCCAATACATGTAGCATTAGGCGTGCGTCTGCCTCCTCATGTGAAGATGGCTCTAACATTCTCTTATGTTACTGCTGAATTGCAGATCACATTTTTGTTCACTGTGCAGAGAATCTGCTTGTTGTCTTTTTCAGTGCTTGCTGCCTGTTCAGCAATGAGGGTGAACAATTCTCTTTTGTTCTCATTGTTCCTCAGAAAGCTTTGCCAGTTACCAGGAATATGAGTTGAGAGAGTGACCCTTCGACGCACGCCAGTACCTCTTTTCTCTCTGGTTGAGGCCTTCAGACTTTGTGCATCATAGACATCAAACACCACATCAACTCTGTCCACATTCTGCAAGATTTTCTCAATGTGGTGGGGAAAAAACCTCTGCAATGTAGTTAGCAAATGTCTTAGATGTGATGGGTCTTAGACTATGGACCATCATGGCACCATCCAGTACAACTGAGGTCACCGCAGGTGCTGCGTTGTGCGACTCAAGTAAAGCTTCCAAGGGAGACAACAAATCAGCCCTCTTTCCTGATCTCATTTCTCCAGCTTTTGAGAGTGAGGGTGCCCATGGTTGGTTTTCATACTTGAAAAACTCTTCTAGGTTTCCCTCTCTAGACTGACATGCTATGTATAGTCTTGAAAACAAAGTACAGTCGTCTTTCAGAGCAGAGATCTGGCTTTTCTGCTTTGTTTGTGACTGAGATCCCGAGAACAAGGACTTGTTTTTCTTGATTGGCTGCATTATAGACTTAGACTGAGGAACTAACCGCTCAGCAACATATGCCTCATACTGTTGCTGACCCAGAGTATGTGCACTTCTCACACTTTCCACTACTGATTTACCCATGACTATTTTGGTGTCAAGTGTGAGTAGATCTGTGCTGTCCTCAAGAAAAGCATTTCCAAAGTCTGCTATGACAGTCTCAACAGCAGTAACATCCTTAACAAATGCCTTCTGGACACTGGGCATCTGTTCATGATGTTTGTCATCTGACCTTTTCTCTGAGCCTTTCTCAAAATCATGTATCAACCTGCAGATTTCTGGACCAGCAACTATCCACCGACGCAGGGCTGAAGGTAGGGCTGTCACAATTATTACAATATTTGTCAATCGCGATTATTTTTCATATTCGCGATTACCGTGAATTATTTATTTTATCCACAAAGCATAAACCGACTCAGAATCTGACGTCATTGTGCTGCAGCCTCGCTCTCGTCTTAAGGCGGGACAATAACATGGAGGCTGAAGAGCGATCCGTCTTGCCGTTTGGATAAGACGGCTGATTAAAACAGTGGCCGTCTTCTTCAAAAGCCATCTAAAATGTGGAGCTGTCGGTGTGTGTGTGTGTGTGTGTACGCGCCCGCGGAGTCAACAGGCTACACACTGCGAGGGAGGGGGTGCGTGAGGGAGATTCCTGAATGCAGGCGCGACACGTTACAGTCTGGGAACCATCAGTGCGCAGCGAGCGCGGAGCAGAGAGGATTTTAACCCGAGTGAACATGTTAAAAAAAAACCAAAAACATGAAGCTGCTTTTACTTCTCTCTGAACTTTCTCTAAAGGTGTGATCCTGCCGTTACCGTCCTGTTCACATCATGTGCACATCGTCTGCTGAATTTATGAGATCATGAGATGAAATAAACAGTCAAATAGCTTTAAAAACATATTTAAAAAATGAGAATATATGAATGAACTGAGCCACAAAAAAAAAAAACCCTGACATGGAGAAGCTGTGGTGATGTTCAGATGCACAGATCACAAAAATCAATCAATCAATCAATTTTATTTATATAGCGCCAAATCACAACAAACAGTTGTCCCAAGGCGCTTTATATTGTAAGGCAAGGCCATACAATAATTACGTAAAAACCCCAACGGTCAAAACGACCCCCTGTGAGCAAGCACTTGGCGACAGTGGAAAGGAAAAACTCCCTTTTAACAGGAAGAAACCTCCAGCAGAACCAGGCTCAGGGAGGGGCAGTCTTCTGCTGGGACTGGTTGGGGCTGAGGGAGAGAACCAGGAAAAAGACATGCTGTGGAGGGGAGCAGAGATCAATCACTAATGATTAAATGCAGAGTGGTGCATACAGAGCAAAAGGAGAAAGAAACACTCAGTGCATCATGGGAACCCCCCAGCAGTCTAAGTCTATAGCAGCATAACTAAGGGATGGTTCAGGGTCACCTGATCCAGACCTAACTATAAGCTTTAGCAAAAAGGAAAGTTTTAAGCCTAATCTTAAAAGTAGAGAGGGTGTCTGTCTCCCTGATCTGAATTGGGAGCTGGTTCCACAGGAGAGGATCCTGAAAGCTGAAGGCTCTGCCTCCCATTCTACTCTTACAAACCCTAGGAACTACAAGTAAGCCTGCAGTCTGAGAGCGAAGCGCTCTATTGGGGTGATATGGTACTATGAGGTCCCTAAGATAAGATGGGACCTGATTATTCAAAACCTCATAAGTAAGAAGAAGAATTTTAAATTCTATTCTAGAATTAACAGGAAGCCAATGAAGAGAGGCCAATATGGGTGAGATATGCTCTCTCCTTCTAGTCCCTGTCAGTACTCTAGCTGCAGCATTTTGAATTAACTGAAGGCTTTTCAGAGAACTTTTAGGACAACTTGATAATAATGAATTACAATAGTCCAGCCTAGAGGAAATAAATGCATGAATTAGTTTTTCAGTATCACTCTGAGACAAGACCTTTCTAATTTTAGAGATATTGCGTAAATGCAAAAAAGCAGTCCTACATATTTGTTTAATATGTGCATTGAATGACATATCCTGATCAAAAATGACTCCAAGATTTCTCACAGTATTACTAGAGGTCAGGGTAATGCCATCCAGAGTAAGGATCTGGTTAGACACCATGTTTCTAAGATTTGTGGGGCCAAGTACAATAACTTCAGTTTTATCTGAGTTTAAAAGCAGGAAATTAGAGGTCATCCATGTCTTTATGTCTGTAAGACAATCCTGCAGTTTAGCTAATTGGTGTGTGTCCTCTGGCTTCATGGATAGATAAAGCGGGGTATCATCTGCGTAACAATGAAAATTTAAGCAATGGCGTCTAAAAATACTGCCTAAGGGAAGCATGTATAAAGTGAATAAAATTGGTCCTAGCACAGAACCTTGTGGAACTCCATAATTAACCTTAGTCTGTGAAGAAGATTCCCCATTTACATGAACAAATTGTAATCTATTAGATAAATATGATTCAAACCACCGCAGCGCAGTGCCTTTAATACCTATGGCATGCTCTAATCTCTGTAATAAAATTTTATGGTCAACAGTATCAAAAGCAGCACTGAGGTCTAACAGAACAAGCACAGAGATGAGTCCACTGTCTGAGGCCATAAGAAGATCATTTGTAACCTTCACTAATGCTGTTTCTGTACTATGATGAATTCTAAAACCTGACTGAAACTCTTCAAATAGACCATTCCTCTGCAGATGATCAGTTAGCTGTTTTACAACTACCCTTTCAAGGATTTTTGAGAGAAAAGGAAGGTTGGAGATTGGCCTATAATTAGCTAAGATAGCTGGGTCAAGTGATGGCTTTTTAAGTAATGGTTTAATTACTGTCACCTTAAAAGCCTGTGGTACATAGCCAACTAATAAAGATAGATTGATCATATTTAAGATCGAAGCATTAAATAATGGTAGGGCTTCCTTGAGCAGCCTGGTAGGAATGGGGTCTAATAGACATGTTGATGGTTTGGAGGAAGTAACTAATGAAAATAACTCAGACAGAACAATCTGAGAGAAAGAGTCTAACCAAATACCGGCATCACTGAAAGCAGCCAAAGATAACGATACGTCTTTGGGATGGTTATGAGTAATTTTTTCCCTAATAGTTAAAATTTTATTAGCAAAGAAAGTCATGAAGTCATTACTAGTTAAAGTTAAAGGAATACTCGGCTCAATAGAGCTCTGACTCTTTGTCAGCCTGGCTACAGTGCTGAAAAGAAACCTGGGGTTGTTCTTATTTTCTTCAATTAGTGATGAGTAGTAAGATGTCCTAGCTTTACGGAGGGCTTTTTTATAGAGCAACAGACTCTTTTTCCAGGCTAAGTGAAGATCTTCTAAATTAGTGAGATGCCATTTCCTCTCCAACTTACGGGTTATATGCTTTAAGCTGCGAGTTTGTGAGTTATACCACAGAGTCAGGCACTTCTGATTTAAAGCTCTCTTTTTCAGAGGAGCTACAGCATGAAAAAGCAGGTGAGAACTCTGAACTTTAACAGCTGTTACTTTCCAAAGGTATTTATTTGTTCAATCTTGAGCTTAATGCAGTGTTTAACCACAAAACACGACTGATGAGGAGAAACAATTTCAGAAATGCAACAGAAACAACCACAATTCAGAAAAAGTTGGGACTGTATGTAAAATGAAGATAAAAATAAAAATGTTGCACCATTCCCAGTTTCTCCACTCACAGAAGCCAAACGTTCTTCCAGAGTTGTGTAATTATACTACAATAGTAGAATATAAAGAAGGGGAAAAAAGGAAAAAATAGACAATATATTCGTCAATCGCAATCATCTGTCTGACAATTAATCGTCTCCAGAAATTCCTAATCGTGACAGCCCTAGCTGAAGGATTACCTGTTAATCCAACAGCTCCTCCTTCACCCTTGATTATAGCATTTTCCTGCTCATGTGCCTGATCTAAAGCCATGGCTGAGAACTTGTGGCTTCTGCACAACAAAGGCCCCTGCACAGAACTCCTGAAACACAGATGGATGCTACCTTTCCAGAGTTGACATGTCGCGGATGTGCACAGGCAGCCACCTAGCATAGTTTGTGTGGTCTGTAGCAAATGTCCATGGTGTTAGTTTTATCAATGAAGCCACATATTGTAGAAAATCTCCTTCTCGAATGGACTGCACAAATTGAAGTACATTGAGTTCAAGCTCTAGAACCAAGTTCCAGAAATGAAACTGTGGATGTTCTTGGCACATTTGTTTGATCCAGTCATGAAATTCTAATATTTCTGAATCAGATGACACACTCTGCTTATAGCTTTCATGAGCCTGACACTGTAACAAGTAGAGAGCAGCTTCTGTGACAGTGTGTGCATGACGTGTTCTTGCCGAATGTGCTACCTTCAAGAGAGAATCAGCAACACCACCAATTGCAACTTCTGCAGTAGAAACCACTGTGGTCCATCCACTGTCTGTCAGCAAGTCTCTAAGAATTAAAAAAAAGTAATTTCTGTGTGCATTGCCCCCAACATGATCACAAACTTGCTTTCACCGTGGCTTTCTGGGAATGCCCATTGAATCATTTTTCCAAGAGCAAAAAGTGGTTGATCCATCACTAATACTCGTACCTGACCAGGTTTAACATGCTGAATAGCAGCAATCACAACATCCATAGCTTGTTTGATCACAGCAGGTGTATGGGCACTATCCAAGAAAAGTGGCATCAGTGCTACATTTGCAGGATGTAAAAGCACAGACTGGAGACTAGCATGGAAAGCAGCCCTTGCATCAGACTCACTTAAGTCAGGCTTATCCAAGACCTTTCTTACATTCTCTAGCCAGGCAAACTGGTTATTTAGACAGCTGTTGCTAACAGTTGTGCTGGACCTGCATATAAGTTAGGAATTTGTGGATCATTTTTTGCCATTGTCACTGGCTGAACATTTGTGAAGTGTCTCGGCAAAGTTGATACTTGTTTCACATTTGTTGTCAGCCCAGATATTGTAGGAAATCCTCTTGAAATACCTGTGAAGCCTTCTCTAGGATGTTGTGCAAGGGAAATACTAGTCCCATGGAAAGAATCAACTGAGGTGGTGGAGCTTGGGTTGTGGTCAATGTTATCAACAGCGGCTGTGGTAAATATACCACTGAACAACTTTGGAGGGCACACAACACCTTCATCTTGGTACATCTGGCAAACAGTGTTTGCCACATCAGCAGATACAGACAATAGTCTGTGATAAGATATGCAAAGACCCATACCATGTAAAGTGTGAACTAGTTCATGTTTTCTTGTCTCACCGTGTACTTTCAAAGCCAGGTAGATTGACACTGGCGTTTCACGATCTCTGTTGTGCCTAACGTGGCCTGTGGAGAGGGCAGATGTGGACTGAGATTTTACAGTGTTAAATGCCACTAACTGAGAAATAGTACTAGATGCCTTGGTTGCAGCATTGTCTAAACCAGCTTGATCTTTGATGTTGGGGCCATTTAGTATCATACTTATCAAAGATGTTAATGTTGCTGGTACAGAATTTGCCTGGCAGTTTTCTGAAAATTGGCCATCAAATACTTGCTTAAATTTGTGAATGTCTCGGCGTATAATTGCTGGTTTTGTGAGCAACATTGCATCAGAGTCATAGTCTGCATCACATGCATGTTTAAGTGCTGGACCAACATCTTCTCTGAAGGCTAACAGCACTTCTTTGCCTTTCTTTTGAGCTTGCAAATCAGGAACAGCAGCAAGGATACATTCCTTGAACCGTGTTGTATGCAGCAGGACATTTTCAGCACCTAGCTCCTTAGTTCTTTCAATATAGAGCTGTTTTAAAGCCTGCAAATTGAACACAGGTCTTACTTCCTTGGAATATTGGTATGATTCTATGTATGAAACCAGCTGTGCAAACGCAATGCCACAAAGGGTTTGGGTGTCATCCTGGCCATTACTTTTATCACATTGTTGTCCTCGTTTATAAAATTTTACCCAGCACAGTGTATGATATTGTGCTTCAATTGCCACAATGTCTACAGCTGCTAACTTTGAGAGCAGCTTGGTGTCTCTGAGTTCTGTAGCAATGCGACGGACCTTAAAGTCCAGCTCAAACGTGGAGGCCCTATGCAGACCAACTGAGCCACCTCTCTGATCACAAAAGATACAAGTTGGTTCAGAATTACTTGCTACAACATACTGTCATCTTGTTTTTACAGGACTGGAGAATTCGTCAGTTTCACTCTTTTGCTTTATAGCTCGTTCAAGCATCATGTTGTTAACTTTATTGCGGCAAGATTTATGAAAAACTGCATTAAGTGATACAAGGGTTTGTTCAATCCCCAGACCTTCATCCAATTGTTTTGCATTTACAGGCACAGGCATCATATCAATCTCATGGAATTTCTGCAAGTTCTCTGCAATATATTTGTAGCCAGCACCTACATCCTTTCTCTTGGAAAATGCAGGGCATTGCACTGGTTCACTTGTAACTGACTGACAGAGAATACATTTATCCCAGTCAATTGGTGTGGGCTCAGTTGGACCAGAAGGACCTGGGATTGAATCATCAATTATCTTAAATGACATAATGAAACTTCAGCCTCCTTAATGTTGTAACTATATAGCTCTATATAGGCCTACATTTGACAATAAATGTTACTAAACTGGAATGGTTATAAATTAACAGTATAGATGTAGCTACTAATAACACCTATCAAACAGCTGACAAGACATCCAACCATAAAATGATGGCCAAGTGCATTTCCCTGGTGAGAGTTACTGAAAACATAGAACCACTGGCGACACCCCACAGTGGAAATCGCAGCAATTCACCAGTACTTATTCTATAATGTCTCTCAATGTGGTTTTATTTATATTTGCATATAATATTACCAAGTTGTATTATAATAAAATATGTAATATTATCATGGTGATTGTTACTATTAAACAAAATACAGTGACTGTTGGTATTTGTTGGCTATCATTAAAACATTAATAAACTTAAAAAAAAAAAATCAAACAGTGGCCACCAGGGCCTAAATATTATAAACAACTATTGTAGTCACTGTTTCCTCTGTAAATATCTGTAAATATACTAAATGCAAAACCTAAACTAGCATCACAATCAGAAATCTGACCATTTCTATGGCATCGCCTATTTCTTTAAATATTAGTTCCAGCTGTGGCCACCAGGGGGCTCTGCCAGAATGTATCCATATCCAGAAATATTCACCTGGGGTCACTCAATAACTGTGCCAAGTTTCATGCTTTGAACCCAAAAACGCACGATCTTAGTACCGGGCTAGCCTTAGCTCCTGCACTATTAGGGGTCGCCACAGCAGATCAATTATTTCCATCTCACCCTGTCCTCTGTATCTTCCTCTGTCACACCAACCACCTGCATGTCCTCCCTCAACACATTCATAAACCTCCTCTTTGGCCTCCCTCTTCTCCTCCTAGCTGGTGGCTCCATCCTCAGCATCCTCTTCCCTATATACCCTGGGTCCCTCCTCTGCACATGTCCAAACCGTCTCAATCTCGCCTCTCTGACTTTGTCTCCAAACCGTCCCACCTGAGCTGTCCCTCTGATATGTTCATTCCTAATCTTGTCCATTCTTGTCACTCCCAAAGAGAATCTCAACATCTTCAGCTCTGCCACCTCCAGCTCTGCCTCCTGCCTTTTTGTTAGTGCCACCGTCACTAAACCGTACCACATAGCTGGTCTCACTACTGTTTTGTAAACTTTCCCCTTCACTCTTGCTAATATTCTTCGGTCACAAATCATTCCTGCCACCTTTCTCCACCCACTCCACCCTGCCTGCACTCTCTTCTTCACCTCTCTACCACAATCTCCATTACTTTGAACAGTTGACCCCAGATATTTAAACTCATCTACTTTCACCACTTCTACTCCTTGTAACTGCACTATTCCACTGGACTCCCTCCCATTCACACACATGTACTCAGTCTTGCTTCTACTGACTTTCATTCCCCTTCTCTCCAAAGCATATCTCCACCTCTCCAGACTAGATTCGACTTGCTGTCCACTCTCACTACAGATCACAATGTCATCTACAAACATCATAGTCCATGGGGACTCCTGTCTGATCTCATCCGTCAACCTGTCCATCACCACTGCAAACAGGAAAGGACTCAGAGCTGATCCTTGGTATAATCCCACCTTCACCTTGAATGAGTCTGTCATTCCGACTGCGCATCTCACCACTGTCACACTATTCTTGCACATGTCCTGCACGACCCTAACATACTTCTCTGCCACTCCAGACTTCCTCATACAATACCACAGCTCTTCTCTTGGCACCCTATCATAAGCTTTTTCTAAGTCCACAAACACACAATGTAACTCTTTCTGTCCTTCTCTGTACTTCTTCAACAGTATTCTCAGAGCAAACATTGCATCTGTAGTGCTCTTTCTTGGCATGAAACCATATTGCTGCTCACAGATCTTCACCTGTTTTCTAAGCCTAGCTTCTACTACTCTTTCCCATAACTTCATGCTGTGGCTGATCAACTTTATGCCTCTGCAGTTACTGCAGCTCTGCACATCACCCTTGTTCTTGAAAATAGGAACCAGCACACTTTGTCTCCACTCCTCAGGCATCCTCTCACTTTCCAAGATTTTATTAAACAATTTGGTTAGAAACTCTACTGCCATCTCTCCTAGACATTTCCATGCCTCCACTGGAATGTCATCTGGACCAACTGCCTTTCCACTCTTCATCCTCTTCATAGCAGTCGTCACTTCTTCCTTACTAATCTCTTGTACTTCCTGATTACTCTCACCATGTCATCCAGTCTTTTCTCTCGTTCATTTTCTTCATTCATCAGCTCTTCAAAATTTTCCCTCCACCTTCTCAGCACACACTCCTCACTTGTCAGCACATTACCATGTGCATTTTTACCACCCTAACCTGCTGCACATCCTTTCCAGCTCTGTCCCTTTGTCTGGCCAGTCGGTACAAGTCCTTTTCTCCTTCCTTACTATTCAACTTCTTATACAGCTCGCAATATGCCTTTTCTTTCGCTTTTCCCACTTCTCTTTTCGCCTTATGCCACATCTCCTTGTACTCCTGTCTACTTTCTTCATCTCTCCGACTATCCCAAAACTTTTTCGCTAACCTCTTTCTCTTTATGCTTTCCTGGACCTCTTCATTCCACCACCAAGTCTCCTTGTCTTCCTTCCACTGTCCAGATGTCATACCTAGTACTGTGCTAGCGGTCTCCCTCACCACATCTGCAGTACTTTTCCAGTTGTCCAAAAGTGCTTCCCCTCTAAACAGTCTTCCTCCTTCAGCTTTCACCATCTGATCCTTTGTTGAACTCTCACTCTCTTCTTCTTCTTTACCTCTAAAGTCATCCTACAAACAACCATCCTATGCTATCTAACGACACTCTCTCCTACCACCACCTTACAGTCTCTGATTTCTTTTAGCTTGCATCTCCTATAAAGAATGTAGTCCACCTGTGTGCACCTTCCTCCACTCTTATGTTACCCTGTGCTCCTTCCTTTTCTTAAAGTAGGTATTCACCAAAGCCATTTCCATCCTTTTTGCAAAATCAACTACCATCTGTCCTTCCCCATTCCTATCCTTGATATCATATCTACCCATTACTTCCTAATTACCTCTGTTCCCTTCACAACATGCCCATTGAAGTCCGCTCCTATCACCACTCTTCATGCTTGGGCACACTCTCCACCACCTCATTGAACACACTCCAGAAATCTTCTTTCTCCATCATCTCACAACCTACCTGTGGGGCATATGCACTGATGATATTCATCATTACCCCTTCAATTTCCAACTTCACACTCATCGCCCTGTCAGACACTCGCTTAACCTCCAACACACTTTTAACATACTCTTCCTTTAAAATGACCCCAATGCCATTTCTCTTCCTTTTCCTCACCATGGTACAGCAACTTGTACCCACCGCCGATGCTCCTGCTCTTACTTCCCTTCCACTTGGTCTCTTGCACACAATATGTCTACCTTTCTCCTCTCCATCATATCTGCCAGCTCTCTCCCTTTACCAGTCATACTACCAACATTCAAAGTCCACTCTCATTTCCACCCTTCTAGTTTTCTTCTTCTCCCACGGTTTGTGGAAACGTTCTCCTCCTCTTTTTCGTCATCTTCGCCCAGCAGTAGCCCAATTTCCACCGGCACCCTGTTGGGCAACAGCACCGGTGGCGGATGTTGTTAACCCTGGCCTCGACCGATCCGGTATGGAAATTCAATTCTTAGGCTGCATAGTTGCATTGGCTTGTTTTACGCCGGATGCCCTTCCTGACACAGCCCTCCTCATTTATCCGGGCTTGGAACCGGCACTCAGAATGTACTGGCTGCACACCCCATGTGGCTGAGTTTTGATTTCATCACTACTAAAAAAATAAATTACAAATAACTCACTGATTTATGTTTTTCGTCCTTGTCTCAGTCGAAAAAGTGTTTGTGTAATTTATTATAATTTCAGGTGGACATTTAACCAACTTTCTTCAAAAAAAAAAAAAAAAAAAAGGGGGAGGTGTCAGGGTGCTGATGCTCAGTCCCGGGACCTCTGACAGGTAAACGCGGTATACATTCACACACGCGCACTCGCTGATTACCCACCCCAGGGTGGGTTTGATTCACTGTTAGGGTGCGACTAAAGCTGCCTCAAGAAGAGACTGCTGCTTACTAGTAATACTATGCTGCTACTACTACTGGTACTTGCAAAAAATGAAGAGGTAAAAAGTTCAAAGGAAAAAAAGAGAATAGAAAACTATCACAAACTTTTAGCACACTTGTCAATGATGGTGCAGCAAAAAAGCGTTTCTCCCATTAACAACTACTAAAGTGCTCAATAGCCTATGTCACTCCCTGCATATCAAAGTATGTGTGCCATGTTTGACTCAATTCCAAGGTGCCGTCTGAACAAGAGGACATACACACACACACATATATATATATATATATATATATATATACATACATACACACACACCGCATCGGCTTTACTGGGTTCCTATTCATTGCTTGTTAACATAAATGGCTAATCAGCCAATCACATGACAGCAACTCCATGCATTTAGGCATCTAGACAAAGTTCAAACAGAACACCAGAATGTGGAAGAAAGGGGATTCAAGTGACTTTCAATGTGGCGTAATTCTTGGTGCCAAACGGGCTGCTCTGAGTATTTCATAAACTGCTGATCTACTAGGCTTTTCACACACCCATCTTTAGGGTTTACAGAGAATGGTCAGAAAAAGAGAAGATATCCAGTGAACGGCAGATGTGTGGAAGAAAAGGCCTGGGTAAGGTCAGAGAATGGGCAGACTGGTTGAATGGGCGACTGCGTGATGCTGTCATGTCAATATGGACCAACATCGCTCAGGACTGTTTCCAAGACCTTATTGAATCTACACCATGAAGAATTAAAACAGTTTTGGAGGCAAAAGGGGGTCCAAGTACTAAGTACTAGCAAGGTGCATCTCAAAGTGGCCGGTGAGTGTGTGTATATGACCCCCCTGCTTGCCCCGTATGGCTAAGTGTAGTGCCCTGGTACTGTGCAGTCCAGAAACTGGCTGGATGGAAGGAATTATTTCACATTCACAGTGCTCAATGACTCCTTTAATCTTATGCACATTCTGCTTATTGCAGTAAAAATAAAACTTGCCCTACCTAGTTGTAGAATTAACTAGAGCACCACGCTCGTAGAGCACAAACTTCTGTCAACACTAGTTTCCAATTCCACTGATTTTTATCTTGAACAACATTTTCAAGGTCAAAGTCCTGTTAGAAATGGCTTTTCATAAGCTAAAATATAATACAAAATATAGATCAAAAGGGGGTTTCAATGTTAAAATGAAATATCCAGTAACTCCACAAGACAGATCAGACTTAGTCTATTCATTGAGAGTGCCAGTTTGCACCGCATTGTCACAAATGAGAGTGATTGAGGCACTTTTGGTTGAGATAATATGCATATGTTGCCGACATGAACGAGCGAAGCTCTTCACCATCTCACCATGTCATTTAGGTCCTTCAGACTTTTTCAGTGAAATGGTTCGTGGGAGTATGAGCATGACTAAAACCCCCCAGACCCCCTGCCTTTTTAAGCATTATCCTTATTTTGCCTTTCAGCTTCTGGAGGAGCTCTGCCCCCCGTACCCCCACCTTTTTAAGCATTTTTCTTTTTTTGCCTTTCAGCTGACCCCCTTAATTACAGCCCTCTTAACCCCCTGCCACTTTAAGCATTTTTTTCTAATGTAGATGTAAATTAATATTCAAAGTTTTCAGCTAGTTGACAGTAGGGCTGTACAACATGGCCAAATTATAATATCTCAATATTGTCATATCAATATGATATACGATGACTATGATTTGACACAAAGTGCAGCAACAGCGAAAATTAAACAATCTTAAACAAAACAGTAATAATACCACACTCATCATAAGGATAGGATACTGTGCCCTCCAAAAGTATTGGAACACTTGGAATTCCTCACAGTTTAATTTTTTAATTTTTTTTTTTTTTTTCCGGCGCTTCCAGGTGGTTGCAGCTGGGTCACTTCGCAGCTCCATATTTGCGCACTTTTTTTTTCCAACTTTTGAACTTTATTTATTTTATTTTATTGTTACACTTACTGTAAGGCTAGGGCTACGCTGACACAGTATTTTTCTGCAAATTCGTGGATATTTTTTACCTGTTTTTGCCCCCCGCATGCCGCGCGCCTATTGTCTACACGAAGGAACAGCTGATCGCCCTGAGAGGAGCCGCTCGGCTTTTCCTGTGGGACAAAGAAGTAAACAGCATCCCCGCGGACATATTACGCAGTTTTCGTCGTGGATGTCGGGCCGGACGCAGGATCCAAGAGAAGAAACATCGCCCTCGTCCTGCACTTCCCTCTGTGATCACCGGTAACGTAAGATCCATTGCCGGAAAGTGTGACGAGCTGACTGCGCTCACACGGTACCAGCGGGAATACAGAGACAGCGCACTGATGATCTTCACGGAGACCTGGCTCCCCCCGACCATCCCAGACTCTGCTGTAGCCATCGACAACTTTCATCTGCTACGCTTGGACAGGACGGAGGAGAGTGGGAAGCGGAGAGGAGGAGGACTTTCAGTTTATGTGAGTGAAAAATGGTCCAAAGCAGAACACTGTACTGTTAGATGCAGATGTGCAACAAACACATCGAACTTCTTGCTGTTAGCATCAGGCCATATCATCTGTCTCGGGAGTTCTCACAAGTTATCATGATAGCTGTGTATGTAGCCCCATCTGCTAACCCTGAAATCGCTTGTGAGCATCTGCTAAACTGCATCAGTGATCTGCAGTCAAGACACCCACAGGCCCTGTTCCTCACCACTGGGGACTTCAACCACTCCAGCCCTGCCTCTGTCCTCCCCACACACACTCAGTATGTGACCTGTCCCACCAGAGACAATAAAACACTGGACTTATTTTTTGCCAGTGTGAAGGAGGCATACACCTCTTCCCCCCCTTCCCCCACTGGGCAGATCAGACCATAGTCTCATCCATTTGGCACCAGTATATGTCCCCCTTGTGCAAAGGCAGCCTGCTGAGTCTCAGATTGTACTGAAGTGGTCTGCAGAGAGTGAGGCAGCACTTAGAGACTGTTTCAGCACAACTGTGTGGTCCAAACTCTGTGACCCTCACAAGGAGGACATAAACGCCATGACAGAATGCATCACGGACTACATCAACTTCTGCTTTGAAAACACCGTACATACCCGGACAGTGCGGTGTTTCTCGAACAACAAAACATGGATTAACCCTGACATAAAGACTCTGCTGAAGGAGAAGAAGACAGCCTTTAAGTCAGGGAACCGAGAGGCCCTGAAGAATATACAGGAGGGAAATTCGCAAAGCTCAGACCGCCTACAAGAGGAAGTTGGAGGAGAAGCTCCAACACCAGAACATCTGGGGGGTGTGGAGCAGCTTGAAAACCATCTCTGGGTTCAAACCCCCTCCCAAACAGGCGGAAGGGGACCATCAATGGGCAAACGACCTCAACAAGTACTTCCTGAGGTTCGACACAACCCCTCCCCCTGCTCTGTCTTCGGTGCCTCTGCCCAGTATCCCCCCTCCCCCTCCTTACACCTCCGCTCACACCGCCACCACAGACTGCTTCATTCCTAATACACATCCCGGCACCTGCCAGACCTCCTCCACCCATACCTTCCCCTCCACCTGCTTTCTACTCTTCACAGCAGATCAGGTCAGGAGTCAGCTGAAGAGACTAAAGAGCAAAAAGGCAGCAGGCCCAGACAAGATCAGCCCGAGGCTCCTCAAATCTTGCGCAGATGAGCTGTGTGGGGTCATGGAGCGGATCTTCAACCTGAGCCTGAAGCTGAGGACGGTGCCACACCTCTGGAAAACGTCATGTGTGGTCCCAGTGCCCAAAACACCGCACGCCAAGGACCTCAACAGCTTCAGGCCAGTGGCACTTACATCCCACCTGATGAAGACCCTAGAGCGCCTCATCCTGTGTCACCTTCGCTCCACAGTGAGCTCTGCTATGGACCCACAGCAGTTTGCTTACCGGCCTGGCATCGGAGTGGAGGACGCCATCATCTCCCTGCTGCACCGCTCACTGTCCCATCTGGAGAGGCCCGGCAGCGCTGTGAGGATTCTTTTCTTTGACTTCTCCAGTACTTTCAACACCATCCAGCCGCAGCTCCTGAGGGACAAGCTGGTGATTGCAGGAGTGGACGAGGATCTGGCTGAGTGGGTCCCAGACTACCTCACAAACCGGCCCCAGTTTGTGAGGACCAAGAACTGCGTGTCTGACCTCCTGACCTGCAGTGTGGGGGCCCCCCAGGGGACGGTCCTTGCGCCCTTCCTCTTCACTCTTTACAATGCAGACTTCAGACACAACACGGACAGCTGTGTCATGCAGAAGTTCTCCGATGACTCCGCCCTCACTGGACTTATTATGGACGGCGATGACACGGAGTACAGAGGACTAACGCAGGACTTTGTGGACTGGTGTCAGAGGAACCACCTCCTCATCAACGCGGGGAAGACCAAGGAGATGGTGGTGGATTTCAGACGCGGCCCCACTACACTCCCCTCAGTGAACATCCAGGGAAGGGACATTGAGAGAGTGGACTCTTATAAGTACCCGGGTGTTCATCTGAACAACAAACTGGACTGGACTGACAACACGGACGCACTTTACAGGAAGAGTCAGAGCCGCCTCTACCTCCTGAGGAGGCTGAGGTCTTTTGGAGTGAGGGGGCCACTCCTGAGGACCTTCTGTGACTCTGTGGTGGCATCTGCCATCCTGTACGGTGTGGTCTGCTGGAGCAGCAGCAACACAGAGAGGGACAGGAAAAGACTGGATAACATCATCAGGAAATCCTGCTCTGTCCTGGGCTGTCCTCTGGACTCTGTGCAGGAAGTGGGGGACAGGAGGGTCCTGGCTAAACTTACATCTATGCTGGACCACGAGTGTCACCCCCTGCTGGACGTTCTGTCTGCTCTGGAGAGCAGTTTCAGTGACAGACTCATCCACCCTCGCTGTGTGAGGGAGAGATTCCGCAGATCGTTTCTCCCCGCTGCTGTCAGACTGTACAATGAACAATGCTAGTACTGTGGTAACCATAGCAACCAGGACAATAATCATGTCACTACCTGCTGTATTTATTAGTGCAATAATTTAACTTATGGTGCACTCAATCACTTTACATATATTACACTACATATTACATATATATATATATATATATATATATATATATATATATATATATATATATATATATATATATATATATATATATATATATATATACGAGGGCTGTCAATAAAGTAACGGTCCTTTTTATTTTTTTCAAAAACTATATGGATTTCATTCATATGTTTTTATGTCAGACATGCTTGAACCCTCGTGCGCATGCGTGAGTTTTTCCACGCCTGTCGGTGACGTCATTCGCCTGTGAGCACTCCTTGTGGGAGGAGTCGTCCAGCCCCTCGTCGGAATTCCTTTGTCTGAGAAGTTGCTGAGAGACTGGCGCGTTGTTTGATCAAAATTTTTTCTAAACCTGTGAGACACATCGAAGTGGACATGGTTCGAAAAATTAAGCTGGTTTTCAGTGAAAATTTTAACGTCTGATGAGAGATTTTGAGGTGAGACTGTCGCTTTAAGGACTTTTCACGGTGCGAGACGTCGCTCAGCGCTCTCAGGCGGCGTCATCAGCCTGTTCAAGCTGAAAACCTCCACATTTCAGGCTCTAGTGATCCAGGACGTCGTGAGAGAACAGAGAAGTTTCAGAAGAAGTCGGTTTCAGCATTTTATCCGGATATTCCACTGTTAAAGGAGATTTTTTTAATGAAAGACGTGCGGACGGGTCCGCGCGTCGGGACGCAGCCGCCGCGACGCTCCGCCACAGGAAAAACACCTCTGTTGAAAGCCTTAAGGACAAGTTGGAACATGTCATGCCTGTTAAACAATTTCTCATATACTCACTCCACTGAAAGCCATCAAAAGCCGCCTGGATTTTACAAATGGTTATCAACACAGAGGTGTTTTTCCTGTGCCGCCGCACCGCGTATATATATATATATATATATATATTACTTATATTTTAACCTGCCCATATTGTAAATATCAGAGTAACTTATCGTACATTTCACGCTGAAGTCATTTTACCTGATCAATCTCACACCCCGACAGTGTAACTGAACAATGGTAGCCTCAGCTTTAAGCCCCGTTTACACATAGACGGTAAACTCTCCCGGAAGCGTCCCGGCAGAGATTTTGCCCCCTCTGGGCTGTTTTAGGGATCAAACGCCATAGTTAACGCCGGCTCACGGGGGCGTGGTTTGGTTCCGGCTTCACCGGGAATCATCGAAAAAATTATTCAATATGTCGAGTAATTCCGGGAGCGCTCCCGGAGAAGTGGCCTGACGATGGAGACAACGCGAACAACGGCGTTTGATACTTTTTAATTGCTGTGTCATCCCGCCCCTTGCTGTAGTGCTGCAGTTTACACCACCGTAATTGGCGGCCGGCGTTGTATCCCTAATCAACAGTGTGTAAAACGGCGATAGAGCCCACATCGGCGTCCTCAAAGGCGTTTTAACCGGCGACAGAGGCAGACAAAACGGCGGTGTTAGCGGACAGTACGCTGTTCTAAACGCCACCTCCCGGTTAATGGCGTTCCAAACGGCCGATAGGTGGCGGTCAGTATAAAAACGCCACGCTGCATGCAGGTCTCTCACTCGGGGCCAGCTCCAGATATTTTTGTAGAGAAGCTCCAGTATACCTCCTAAAATAAAATTGGCAGCGGCAAGGACTTACCAAGAGGTCTGGTTCAGAAGCAGAGGGTAGCCCTGTGGTGGAGACAGAGCAACACGTTGAGGAGGGGAAAAGGAGAGAAAAGAAAAGGCTGAGAGATGAGCTCCCTGTCACTCCCTCCCCCTGCAGTGACAGCTGCTTCAGCCTATTATACTCTGGGGGTGGTGCCTGTAAGCAAAAGTTCCTGAAGTAACACAGGATTTGCCTGGATAAATCCAGCGGTACACAGGGCATTATCGGTGGCAGCAGAACACCGCCGTTCTCACGCGCGTCTTAACCTGCGATTGTAAAGGATAGAACTGAGTATTAACCCCCGTTGCCTGACGTGTGCCGGATGCTACGGCGTCAAAACTCCGCTTTATTCTGCGGATTTAGCAGAGTTTTATCCGCATATTTGCGGCTAGTAGGGCGCTCAAAACGCCGGCGAAATGCTCCGCCCCTTTCCACCGTGAAAACAGCCGGAACTACCGCGAACTTCGGTCTACGTACTACCCGCGGACAAAACCGTCTATGTGTAACTTGGGCTTTACCCAGCACTCAGTGCTTTTTTTAGTTCTTGTTTTTTAAGAGATGCTTGTTGTTTTATTGCATGCCCTTCTATTCCTACTGTTCTATGCCGCGATGTGACACTGAAATTTCCCCATTGAGGGATGAATAAAGGCTTTTCTTATCTTATCTGTTTATGCCATTTTAAATACAAGAAATACACAAAAAAAATCTCTAAAACTTAATAAAACCTGTAAATATGTTGTGGGCTGGGGTGTTTGGCTGGCTTTGTTTTTGTTTTCTGTTTCTCCCACCAGGTGGTATGCGTTCAGGACTTAGTGGCTGACGTGGGGCTGAGTTTGAGGACCTCACCCTGATCACCTGTGGCTTGTTATCACGTGCAGTTCATCAGGACTCACAGCTGTGGTGCATCTGTCTTGATCAGGGCATGTTGCATTTAAACCTGGAATACACAGTGTGTATTTGCCAGAGACTCGACTTTGTGACCAGACGTGTGAGATCGACGTTGGGAGAACAGTCTCACCACTACGGATGCAGAGACCGCTCCAGGTTTGACGCCACGGTCTGTGAAAGAGGATTGGGTGAGGTCTCATGCTCTTCAGCACACTTCCTGAGGTATTTTGGTTTTTGTGACTTTCATGAAGTAAAGTCAGTAAATTTGGTGTCCCTCACACCTTGTTATATTGAGTTGTTATGCTATGCTAATCGTCTAAATCAGCTTCTACTGCAGTGGAGTTTTGAACTGAGTTGTTCCGTACCTGCAGGGAGAGAAGCTGATTTTACATTTAGGCCAGGAAGTGTTTTGCTGATTGTGTGCACCTTTGAGCTGTCTCTCTGTGTGGAGAGTGTTGGACTCACCTTACGGTTTCTTCTTTCACAGACTCGGTTTGTCGCAGCCACCTGGGGGGTGTCGGCGGGGTCCTTGGGTCCAGAATTGCTGTGGCTCCGGTCTTTTTGCGCTGCTGGGAGCGCGCCGTTTTTCCACCTCGCCAGACCGTTGACTTTTGGGTTATTATCACTTAATACACTATGTTAATTAAAACTTGTTTTCCTTTGAACTGTGCTCTGTTTCTTTTATGCTGGGTCCTGTCAAACGCTGGGTCGGTTCTACGCCCGCGTCCGACACATAACAAAATAATCAGTTTTATTGCCAATTTTCTTCAGACAAGTCAGGGGATGGACACATGAACATTTCCAAGTCACTGAATATGTCTTGGACTTTATTTGGACTGTAATTTATGTCTGTAGCATGGCCCAAGTAGCACTCCTTTGAGTCTGGTCTGCTTAAGGTTTCTTCCTCAGAGGGAGTTTTTCCTTACCACTGCTGCTCTGGGGTTTAGTAAGGTTAAACTTTACTTGTGTGAAGCGCCGTGAGGCAACTCTGTTGTGATTTGGAGCTATATAAATGAAAATAAATTGAAATTATTTACATCAATTATGAAGAAATACAAAAGTTTCTTTCACCAAAACATCAAATCTAGGCTTTCATCTCAAATGTACTTTATGGCAAATTGTAGCTGAACTTTCAGGTCTTCTTTTTAAGAAAGTCCTCCTCAACACCACTTCATCAGGAAGCTGGATTTTATATTTTTAATTAATTTATATCAAGTTGTGGAGATTTGCGTTCAGTTTGAGTTAAGGAAGATAATTTTAGAAAAAAAAATGTATTTGAAATGGAATAAACAAATTCAAATGTGTGAAATACCAAGTGTTCCAGTACTTTTGAGGGCAATTGAGAAACACTGAGGAGCAGCATTTTACATTTCATAGTGCAGCAGATAAGAGAATATTTATAGCGGAATGCTGCAAATGGTGATACAAGCATCAAATTCGGCACAAATATTCCATACACATTAACACTTGGAAAAAAAAAAACTGATCGGCCTGATCATAAAGACTCCAAAAAGGTATAGTTTGGACAGTCTGTGACTGAAGTTATGAGGTAAAAGCAGCAAGAATGGTGACAAAGGTCAGTTTCAGTTTTATAATCAGACAAGTAACGTGATGTAGTTTTCAATTTGATTGGACCAAATTTTAACCCCTGTGTAATTCTTCAGTTGACCCCTACCTGGCTGCCTATTGAAAATTTAAGTGGGCAGTCAGTCAGTTTTTTTTAAAGTGTAGTGTCTAAGCTGTATGTGTGCTGAATTTGATGTTTGTATCACCATTTGAAGGATTGTTATCTGCTGCACTAATACGCCAACAGAGCATGAACCAGCTGCTGTCTATTAGCTTAAAGATGTGTATATAAGGCAACCCGAATTAAAGGAGAAATGCTGCTTTTAACAACCTGGACCTCATTTCTGGCATAAAATATGGTTGTTTACTCACCCATGTAAATTTGGTGTGATTAGAAGTCCATAGTTAAAACAACGTCAATGTTGGGTATTTTCTCCTCCAAACATTCTTAAAACCTTTGATAAGACAAACAGAGTCAAGAAACACCAGTGAGACAGAAAGTCAAATTAATCACGCGCGGAGTGCGGCCAGGCTGTACACCAAGGCTACACTAAAGTCTGGCCTGTGCTCCCGCTCTTTTTATTAGAGATGCCCTCATTACATCATAAAACCTGTCCTAAGGGGGGGGGGGGGGTGGGGGGACAACGCGAGACAAGTTTCTTCCCGTAACATAAACACATACGTCAATAAGCGCAGCTGTAAGGACAAACAGTTTCTTTCTTTTACTCTTATCGTCGGAGGTCAGCACATCTCGTTCGTCTGTTGCAGTTATCAGCTGTTGTGCATCTGCCTGGAGTGTCCTGGTCTTCACACTAAGCATCACGTCACAACAGTCAAAAACAACCTTCAGGTCTATTACTCCCAGTTCATGACTGACCCCGTCATGCTTCACTCCCAGTCGTTAGCGGCTACAAAAACAAGTTGTATAATAATAATAATAAGTACATCCAGCTCTTCATTCCCAGTTCAGATTGACCCCAGCATGCTAAAACAAGGTTGAATAACACATACATTCTCAGGGTTAGTGCAAACAGCACAACACCGTTTTCATAAGAAGAAGACGAAGGTACAAATGTTTAACAGTGATAACATATATATATATATATATATATATATATATAAAATCCTTAACATTTCCCACCTGTTTATCGCCTGTTAAACATATAGTAGGCATCACCCAGCTTAGTTAGTTAGTTTATTAACTTAGTTTATTCTGTCCACGTTTTTATTAATTGAACACCACCAACAGATGGAAGATTCGAATCCAGCTGCTATTTGATCAACCAGTTTATACTCGTCAGGCACTCCTCTGGGGACTCCTATTGCGTCAATATATGTTGGATTTCCTACTCCTTTCCAATCTCTTTTTACTCTATGTCTGGCTATGCCTTTCTGCCAATCCTCAGGAATAAGAGAGGCTGCATATGTCGTAACGTCTTCAGGGGTCATGGGTATGGCTTTAACTGGTAACAATAATGATATTAATGCACAATAACCTGACACATTTCGTGGCAGTCTGTCAAAGATTCTGTTATCACCACACCACCACCATACATCACTTCGGCTGACTGGTATAAATGAACCGTTTTTCTGTATTATTCGACTACACCACTTGTCTTATTACTTTTTCAGCTAAAGCTTCATAGGCTAAGAGTGTGTTAACTCATCACGTCAACAGTTCAAGCTTGAACTGGAGTTGTGAGCTTTTCAATATCATCATAATTCTCAGTACAGTCATTATAGTTTTCTCCACTAAGGTCTGACTGTTTCAATGCTTGATATTTTGGCATAGTTTGTTGGAAGGCCAGATTACACTGTACAAATGTATTTGACACCATTTTGCCAACCATTGTTTTGATATAAGGGATCACACAACACATGCAAAGTCCAATCAGAATTAGGACTATAATAACTGGTGTCACCATTTTCAATAGTAACTGCCAACATGGTCCTGAAGTCAACCAGGACCAGGGATTCCACCGGTTCACGGCTAGGGTGTCTTTATGCATTGCATCACGAAGTTTATTCAGCTCTTCCAATGCGTCCTGCATATCCACTGAATGAATGGAGTCTGGGATGAAAGTACAGCATGTTGTGTTCAGCAGAACACAAACTCCTCCCTGTGAACCAGTAAGCAAGTCTAAAACCATGTGATTTTGCATCACCATGGTACGTAAAGCATCTATTTCAGTGTTTTGAGCTGCTACTATTTTTTTAGTTACATTCATGAACAGACCCAATCGATAATTCAGAGTTTCAATCATTAATGAATTTTTTCCCACTCCTATCCAGGGGAACAATGAATGTGCTATTTTATCTCCTACAGACCACAATTTTTTGGTCCTTTAGTACATCCGAGCCCCACATGTGATCATGTGGTAACACATCTGGGTATATCAATCTCCTCCGTCTGGTGCTGCCATTCTTCTCTGTGGAGGTCCTACCACATATGTATGGTCAGTCACCTGGGTAGGTGCACACACACCACCCCAATTTGGTGGGAGACTCATGTACAGTCTGGAACCACAAAGCCAATAGATGTCATCATACACCGGAGTACCATTTACAGGTGGTAGCAAAAACTTACTAACATAAGCACATGATTCATCCGTTCCCCATGGACAGGAGCCTGTATAATTACATCCCCGTCCAATGTGATGAAGATAAGTACCATCCACATATTATGTTTTGGCTAGGCTTAAATTATTTGATAAAACATACGTTTGGGTACACAGACGTTTCTTAATTTTACCTACAGTTTTATTCCCTGTCCCGTAAAAGCAATTTGGGAATGGCCGTTGTGATGACAATTTAACGTGATGATATTTTTGCGTTTCCCTTCAGTCTAGTCAATGGAGCAGCACTTGGGCACGCTTGTACGTCCTCTGTTGAAATCCCTATCATATAAGTGGTTGCACTGAGGCAAGTGGTGTTAGAACTGCCCCCGAAATACAGTTTGATTATGCATCCGTATGATAAGACATTCTGTCACCCTAGCAGGGTACGGTTTAGCCGTCAGAGCTGGGTGTGTTGAGGATATAGGTATTTGCGAACAAACATAACAATTAGTAACGTAATTCCATAGCCAATAAATGAACATATCTGTACCACATATTAGTATGGTATATATGAGGGTGTCCATCTGTCTCGTTCACATTATGAATAAACCTCTTCTGACGTTGCTTGCGTTGTTCTCTGGCTCGGTCCACAGTGAGCTGCAATTCTTGGGTCAACCACCAGGCCAGGAATCCGAGGAGCACGAAACACACTAAGATCACAACGCAACCGGCTGCCCTACCAACAGTCGGCAGCGGCGGCGCTGAGCACGCCGCTCCGGGGTCTGCTGTAGTTCAGTCATGATTGCTAGGATACAGTGTTGTTAACCACCTCACCTAATAGTGCAAGGATCTCCCTGCTTCACTGGCATTGAGACAATCTATTGCTAATTAAATAGACTCCCTTTGTAGCCAGACTTCCCCTTACACTGTGGAGGCCGCCAACACACGCTGTATCTTACAGTGATGTATCCACGTTGATCTCTCCGCTATCTTTACTGCAGTTGGTGTTGTTAACAGCACTTGGTATAGACCTTCCCAACGAGGACTGGACCAGTTCTTCCTCTTAATCACTCTGATGAACACCCAGTCTCCTGGCTAGACTACTGGAAGGCCGTCCTGTGGAAGATCAAAATGATTCGGCAGTAAATGTGTTTAAGTTATCTCTTTCTGTGTTAATGTCTTTTTCATAAAATTTGCTAATGTTTGTTCCTCATCTGCTGTTTTAGTATCCATGTCAAAATTGGTAGACGATATGGTCGTCCATAAAGCATCTCAAATGGTGTTAACCCTGATGGTGTTGGTGTTATTCTCATATACAATTTTACTAGGTCCAACATTCAATCCAGGTTCGTTTTGTCTCTTCTATACATTTCCTTAATCTTATTTTTATTGTGCCCTTTGTCCTTTCCACTAATCCGGCACTGTGTGGATGATAAGCACAATGATTTTTGAGATTGACCTGTAGCGCTTCTCCTACGTATTGCACTATTGTATTAACAAAATGCGCTCCATTATCTGAATAAACTGTTTCTGGTATTCCAAATCGTGGAATGATGTCTTTGCACAATGCCTTAGCCACTGTAAGTGCATCTGCATGTTTTGTAGGGAACAATTCTACCCATTTTGAGAAGGCATCAATTACGACTAAACAAAATTCCTTCCCTTCATGTTTACTCAGCTGTATATAATCCATGTGAATCACTTGAAAGGGATATTGTGGTGTTGGAAATTTGCCTCTTTGGGGTCTCAAATTGCCTTGTGAATTGTGTTTTGCACATGTCATGCATGCTCTACAATGCTGTTTTGCATATGCATCGAACCCATAAAGACAAAAAATAGATTGCAATTGCGATATCATACCCCCTGATGAGACATGCGTCACGCCATGGCTCATAATAGCTGCCCATTTAAACATATTTTTTGGCAATATGGGTTTCTTTTGTGGGCATACGTACAAATCATTTGCATACGTAGCTCCTTTATTTATCCACATCTGTTTTTCTTTCAGTTGCCTGCTGTTGCATGTCAGCAAGCAGTGTATGACCTAAATGCAAATCTGGAGTGGTTTCCTGTACAACAAAAATAGAAGAAGCTGCTGCTGCCTCTTTTGCTGCTCTGTCAGCAAAATCATTTCCTTTTGAAATACTGTCAGAGCCCTTGGTGTGAGCCGCACATTTGCATATAGCAATTTGTTTAGGCAATTTCACAGCCTTCAGTAGTGCAGTTAGGAGTGTGGCATGAGTCACTGGCTTTCCAGATGATGTCACCATTCCACGCTCTTCCCACAGTTTTGCAAACACATGCACTGTGCTAAAAGCGTACTGGCTGTCTGTATAAATTGTTACAGCCGTACCTTTAAACAGATAGCAAGCTGCAGTTAAAGCAACTAATTCAGCTGCTTGTGCTGAAAATGAGGATGGCAATGAAGCAGAATCCAATACTTCTGAATTTGTGACAACAGCATATCCAGATTGTGTTTGTCCATAAGCGTTTTTAGTGGAAGAACCATCCACATACACAATTGTACTGTTTGGGATGGGTGTGTCCTGGAGGTCTGGGCGTGCTTTCGTACAGACCGTAGCTACATCAAGACAATTGTGCGGCTCACCATCCTCAGATAAAGGTATCAATGTGGATGGATTCAATGTTGTACAGCGCTCTACCGTAAGGTGTGGTTGTGATAATAGCAAGGACATGCACGAAAGATGTCTTGCTGGGGACAAAAGGCTCATTTTTGTCTGCAACAGAAGTGCAGAAACTGCATGTGGAACTTTCAGTGTCAACTGATGGAATAGAACAACATTACTGCTACTTTGAACAGCCATAGAGGCTGCAACAACAGCCTGTACACATGGTGGTAGAGCACTTGCCACTGCATCCAATTTAGATGAGTAGTAGGCAACTGGCCTTAATTTTGAGCCATACACTTGAACCAAAACACTAGTCATGAACTTATTCTTACAATCAGCTGTTTGAATGAATGGTTTACTATAATCTGGTAGTGCCAAAACTGTGGATGACACTAATGTTTGTTTTACTTTTACAAAAGCTTCCTCAGCATCTTTGTTCCATTCCAACACGGTTGACATTGAAATATCATCCTTGTACATCAAATCAGAAAGTGGACTAGTCAATTCTGCATAACAGGGAATCCATGCCCTGCAGTAATTAGTCAGTCCAAGAAATGACATCATCTGCTTTTTGGTTTGTGGTTTTGGAGCGTGTAAAATTGCTTCCTTCCTGTCAGACAGGATCGTGCGCCCTGTGGCTGATAATTCATGTCCTAAATATTTTACTTTATCCCTACACAACTGAACTTTGTTTTTACTCACTTTGTGGCCATTATCAAATAAGAAACATAATAATGCTACTGTGTCAGTTATGCAGTTTTCTCGTGTGTCAGAGGCAATCAAATGTCATCAACATACACTAATAGTTGGCTATCTGCCGGTGGAACGAAATTGGCTAAACATGCTGACATGACTTGAGAATAAATAGTTGGACTCTCTGCGTAACCCTGCGGTAATCTGGTAAATGTATATCGTTGTCCTTTAAAGGTAAAAGCAAACCAGAATTGACTATCTGGATGTACTGGCACAGAGAAAAATGCATTACTTATGTCAATTACTGAGAAACTATTAGAATTTGGTCTCAGCGAATTTAACAAGGTGTGTGGATCTGGGACACATGGTGCTCTTTTAATCACAGCAGCATTTACTGCCTGCAGATCTTGAATCATTCTCCACCCCACTGAGGGCGGAGCCTTTTTTACAGGAAATATGGGTGTGTTACATGGTGAATCTGGACATGGCACTATTACTCCTGCTGTTAATAAATTCTCTATTACTGGCCTGATTCCTTCAATTGCATCAGGTTTCAATGGATACTGTCTTACACATGGTCTGTATTCTGTTTTTGGTCTTATAACTACAGGTTGTGCATTTTTTATCAGTCCTACGTCTGAAGGACCTGTTGTCCACAATCCTGATGGTACCGAAGAGAGAAGATCATCTTCTTCAGGACTCAACTGAAACACTCAGGATTGTGAAGTGGACACATCAATGTGTGTTCCAGCTGTCAGCACCAATGAGACATTAACTGGCACTTTATACAATTTAGTTGATGGACTGAACTCCGTTCGTGGTCCAACTCTGCTCCAATCAGTGGCTGACAAAGCTGTTATGACTGTCAGTCCCAATTCTTGCCATTCTGTCAAATATGGTTTACAAAGTGACACATGTAATGGCATACCTGTGAATCTCAATTTTAAAACATCTTCAGTGGCACCTGTTACTGTTATGACAGCTGTTGAGTTGCCATCATGAATCAAATCGGTCATTGTCAGCTTCACAGGTGAAATATTTTTCAATTTGTTTTCATACACTGGTGTTCCTGGCAATATGCCACTATGGACTCTAAATACACTCTCAAATCTGCATCTAAACTCTGTCCATGGTTCTCCTTCTTTCTGAGTTGTCCTGGTAATTTCAGTATAATTTATCTTTGGTCCTAACACACCTTTTGCACGTGTAATCATAGCTTTCACTCTTGTTTTCAAGACTGGATCATCATGTGGCAATGGTACGCCATCCTGGTCTGCAGGATTCCAGTCTCCGCGTATCTGACTCCATTTAGGGCCACATGCTTTCATCCACACCTGTTGGACTTCAGGTCCACTAAGGTGGTAAGAACTTCTAATGTTTTCTATATCCTGCATAAATCCCTCAATGTCGACATGTGGCGATGGTATCATGTCGACTGCTGCTTTGATATCATCAGCATTCCATGTTTGATATACGAGCATGGTTGATCGCTGTCCTGCTGTTCCTGCACGAGGATTTGGTACTTCTATCATAGGATAGGCACCTCCCTGGTCACTGTGTTCCACCATGGGAGGGGCTGTAGGCACTTTCGCTTGACTGCGTGTTTGTGGTTTTTCTGGTTTTTCTGGTTTTTCACTTTTTACCTTAGGTTTTACTGCCAAATCATACTGTGGTGGCGGTACATCGTCATCCTCTGGTAGAGGAGATAAGGGTGTTGTTGTCACCGACGATCCAGCCGGCGGTGGTTGCTGAGGCTGTTCTGGTTCTCTGTGCTGAATTATCACATCTTCTTCTGCCTTACCTACAGCTTTCCTTTTCCTTGCTTTCTCTAATCGTCGCTTCTCTGCTCCCTTCTGTCTGTTCTCTGCTTCCTCCTCCCAAAATGCCACTAAATCTGCCCCTACTTTCTGCATCTTTTTCTCATCACCTTTATGTTGCTGTTCTAACTCCTTCTTTACCTTCTGTATACTGATCAGGTTCAGTCGTCCGTCAAAGTCATGTTTATTTATCCAGGTCTCCAATTTCTTTGTTGCTTTTGGATTTTTTTGCTTCCATAAATTTCCAGTCGTCAGTTGATAAATTTTCCTTATTTTTAGACGTCTTACCCCCCATTTTTATTATCCCTTGTTATAATTTGGACTTCAGACGGGGGCACACCTAGGGTGTTCTAAATCTGAAGTTTTCACACTTTCTTTGGACGTGACAATTAATTTGCCGTCGTGTGGTTGATTCCTTTCACCTCCCCGTAGGAAGCGGAATCACTTGCCTCTGCTTCCACACGCACGGTTGTCACTAACGTTGTCCAAAGTATTACACTTTCACACAGTTATTTACACTTACACAAAACACTATTTACACATAGAAACACTTTTAATAATCGTACGCGTATTCTTAGCCCAGGGGAGCTCGCCCTCCCGTGAAATTTAACTAATGTCCTGCATTAGGGGACTCCGCCGTCCCTGCCAAATTTAACTGCTTTTTTACAGTGCACGTATTTCTACCCGGGATTTCCTTTACGTATTAAAACAGAGGAGTCCGTATCCTCCTTCCGGAATTTAACTACGTGCGTCCCTCGCAACCGTAGAGGAGTCCGCCCTCCTTACAGAGTTTAACTGTGTTTCATTAACAGACGATTCTGTATCATCGCTTACGGAGTTTAACTGTTTTATGTGATCACTTTTATCCCCTACCGGTACGCGTATATAAACAGAGGAGTCCGCACCCTCCTTACAGAGTTTAACTGCTTTGCATTAACAGACGATTCTGTATCATCGCTTGCGGAATTTAACTGTTTATGTGATCTGATCACCACTCACTCAGTACTGTTTACAAAGAAATTTTACTCACTGACTCGACTTCCTGTCTGTCTTCTTCGGGAAAATCTCGTCAACCAGACGATGCCAACGGTGGTCGACAATTGCAGACACGATCAATCGATTGGACCTTGGCCAAGGATTTACGTCTGGACTTGACGACCTCCGCTGGACACCTCCGGTATTGTTGAGATCCCGGACTGAGCCCCCAGTCAATGTTGGGTATTTTCTCCTCCAAACATTCTTAAAACCTTTGATAAGACAAACAGAGTCAAGAAACACCAGTGAGACAGAAAGTCAAATTAATCACGCGCGGAGTGCGGCCAGGCTGTACACCAAGGCTACACTAAAGTCTGGCCTGTGCTCCCGCTCTTTTTATTAGAGATGCCCTCATTACATCATAAAACTTGTCCTAAGGGGGGGGGGGACAACGCGAGACAAGTTTCTTCCCGTAACATAAACACATACGTCAATAAGCGCAGCTGTAAGGACAAACAGTTTCTTTCTTTTACTCTTATCGTCGGAGGTCAGCACATCTCGTTCGTCTGTTGCAGTTATCAGCTGTTGTGCATCTGTCTGGAGTGTCCTGGTCTTCACACTAAGCATCACGTCACAACAGTCAAAAACAACCTTCAGGTCTATTACTCCCAGTTCATGACTGACCCCGTCATGCTTCACTCCCAGTCGTTAGCGGCTACAAAAACAAGTTGTATAATAATAATAATAAGTACATCCAGCTCTTCATTCCCAGTTCAGATTGACCCCAGCATGCTAAAACAAGGTTGAATAACACATACATTCTCAGGGTTAGTGCAAACAGCACAACACCGTTTTCATAAGAAAGAAGACGAAGGTACAAATGTTTAACAGTGATAACATATATATATATATATATATAAAATCCTTAACAGTGTTCACTTCAAATCTGAGGCAAACATTTTTCTTCTTCTGTGAAGGTGAATTAGAACTTGTTGTGGTACACAGCACCAACTACTGGACAGGAGGAACCTATCGGTCAATGTGACTCACTAATTTCAAAACGTAGCTCTTTCAACCAGATGTGTGGTGCCGTGACATGCCAAGCATCTGTGTCCAATCACATTTCAGGGGAGTCCATGAAGCCCCGGCCACTGCTCTAGCTCCACCCATGCCAGGAAATGTTCAACATTTGACATTTTCTGTTTCACTGTGGATTAAGAATTTGGCACTTCTTGTTTGGGCCACAGTGTACCATCGCTTCCAAATGGGCTTTTTAGTATTAAATTCAAGTGTCCACAAAATGCACAATCCAGATCAGATCCAGATCAAACTTTGTGAGGTGCCAGTCTGCACCTCACTTTCAAATATGAGAGTGACTGGGGCATGTTTGATTAAGATAAAATATACATTAAATGGGATTTTCAATGTTAAATTTAAATGGGAAAAAAAAAAAATCTGTAATCCAAATCAAACTTTGTCAGTTGATAATGGATACCATCCTATGTAATGTTCTCAATTATGAAAGAAATTTCATCTTTTTTGACAGCATACATGTCAACCTATACTGATTGTCCGTAAATTACACGGATTTTTCTTTTTTTTTTTAAATGCTTAAATTCTTATGCAGCGTTCACACCGGGCGCGACGTGAGCGACAGCAGCGACAGGTTGCCATGTAATCTCTATGGAACAACGCGTTTTGGCGCCAAGTCACGCAGCGCGACTCGATGGAAGCGAGTGAAGCGATTTTGAGCGATTGGCGCGTTTGTGGCGTGATATTGCGTCGCATCACATCGCGTTGCCCTCCTCCCCAAGTTGAAAAATCTGAACTTTTTCCTCTCATTGCTCCACGATGACCAATCAGGGAGTGAATATGTAGTGACGTGGAGATGTCTGGAGTTTGACTGAAGATGTGAACATGTCCTGTATCTGGTAGCAGCCTGTGAGCAGGACTTATGTCTCTTTTGTCCTTTATTTCACAATTATGACAGAGTTGTTGGAGAAAGCAGCAGCACCACTGCAGCGGGGAGCGGAGTTACTTTCTCTTTTTATTTTACGTGCGCGCGCAAGCGAATCGTCCATGGAGATTATTTTACCTATTAACTACACAGATGTATAAAACAAATGGTGACTGGTTTCTAAATACAATTATGACTCTTTTTTTTTTGGGGGGGGGGGGGGGGGGGGGGAGCGAGGTGCAGCCCCGCAGCAAGCAGCGGAGTTTTTTTTTTTTTTTTTATTGTTTACATGTGCGCGCGTGAACGGGATAGGATGTCCTCAAACTGGGTCCCGCAGAGGTGGAAGGACCACTGAAAGTGGCCGTCATCCAGACGCAGCTCCTGCAGCAAATAATGATGCTCCCTGTATTGGGAGCTTTCCACAACAACTCGCTCTGTGTGATCAAGGTCCGTCATGTTAACTTGACTGACAACCGGAGCTGGCGAGCGGAATAGGAAGCTCCTCCTATTTGAAGACGCACCGGGGCGAATTTTCGCAGCAAAAGCAGAGCAACACACCGGGTGAAGGACGCGCGTCCGTCACCACGCGACCCCCGCGAATTTGTAGCATCTGATCGCGCCCGGTGTGAACGCAGCATTCTGCAGCGCGACTCCACTTTGATGCGAGTCATTGAAGCTATGCTTCGAACCACTGGCTCGTGGTTCTTTGATTCGCTGCACTTCAGAAGCGGCAAGTCCACTTCTTAACTCCGCTCAAAGCCATTAAAATATCGTGAGTCACTTTTGTGTGGATTAAAGTCACTAACTGGGACTTGTCATGTTGTAGTCCAGAAATGAGAATCGTCCTCCGTTCCGTTGACACAAAATTGCTGCTTTAAATAAAATGACACCTCTTTCCAAACGCTGTAATACAGAAAATAAACTACAATCGACTAAAACGTTTTTTTTTTCTTCCTAAAATGAGACGTCCTGTGTTCTTTATGAATTAAACTGATGCTGACATACAGCACAGCCAGCTGAGCTCAGCTCAGATGTATGGAAAGACATTCATGCCAAAATGTTTTAAAGGAAATGCTTTTGACAAAAACTACAGATTTTGTTTATTTCTATTTATGTCCAGAGATCAAGGATCCACCATGTAGAGTTTATTATGTCCAAAGTTTAAGGATCCAGTGACCAATTTCATATTTATTTACTTTAAGACTCAATAAAATGTTGTTCAATTCAATTTCACTTTAATCGGCTTACAAAGCGCCAAATCACAACAAAAGCCATCTCATGGCACCTCACATAGAACAGTTCAACATAAAAAATTAAAATACATAAATAAAAATTAAAAAATTCAAATACATAATTAAAAACAGAAGTAAAAGAATAAAACAGATAAAAAATAAAAACTATTCACAAGAAAGAGAATAAAAACAGGCTTTAAGTCTTGACTTAAAAATGTCCACAGACTCCGACTGCCTCACGGTCACAGGAAGACCGTTCCACAGAGCGGGTGCACGATAAGAAAAAGCTCTTTGACCCGCTGACATAGAAAACCTGTAAAGCCTACTTTTAGTACACAAAAAAAATCACAAGAGGTATCGATAAGGAATCGGATCGATAAGCAGAATTGATAATGGTATCGCTAAAATCTTATCGATACCCATCCCTAATAAACACACGGGGCGAAGTCAAGGATCACTGACATGCCTGTCTGCAACATAGGCACTGGCAAAGTGATTTTTGATACACTTGAAGTTCTGAGGTATGTTTTATTTTGTTCATTATATTCGATTTATTTTTCATGATTTTATTAATGTATTTCCACTAGTGACACACAATTCTTGTTTCTGTAAAAAAAAAACTAAATTTGACACATTCAGTTCTATAAAATTCAGCTTGACACATGAATACTAGATCTCTATTGTTTGAAATTCAACTGTGGAGGAAATACTAATGATCCTGACTTTAATGTCAAGGCGCTTATATTGTATGGCATTGCCTTACAATATAAAGCACCTTGGGGCAACTGTTTGTTGTGATTTGGCGGTATATAAATAAAATTGATTGATTGATTGTGGCAACTCATAATATGTGGACAAAAACCCAGTTATGTGATACCTCTATGCGGTTGTGTGTACTGTAATAAAACTGATTTTGGTGCAATTTGGAGGTTATAAGGATTTTGTGCTGATTTTATGGATTTCTCACTTGGTTATACAGGTGGACCCTCAAAGGGGTCGACATGTACAAAGTCAGGAAGTTTTTTCTGACTTTGTCCTATGACCTTGAAAATTGAATCAGTTTTTGACTGCCAGGATATGACTTCTCTGTAAAAATTTCATAAGGATACATGGAAAATTGTGGGTTACAGGCTGTTCAGAAACACATTACCTCCACCCATCTTCGTTGGCGGCGGTAATTAGCTCAAAGAGGAAACAAGCCTGACAACATTCTTTTCGAGGCTTCTTACAATTGCTGCTCAACACTTTTTTTATGACGACACCAAAATTCTGCAGGTGGATGTAAGCCAAGAACATCAGACAGGTTTAGCTTTGATTTTATTACCTTGCAACAATGACGTACTAATTTACAGGGCATGCACACAGACAATGCTCATGGTTTAAATTAACTACACACCCATTGTGAAACCGTTACTCGTGCATAAGGCTTTTTCTGTCACAGTGTGTGATTCACAGTTCTCTCTTCGCTTCTGGAGACTCAGCATCAACATACAGTTTTTCAAGATGTTTGAAATGGCTAAACCTGTTTTTTTTTTTTTTTTTTGTCATGTCTAAGTACAATACTAGACTGTTTATTTTATGTACAGACATTCTAATACGGTTTATGACAATGGAACAGCTCACACAGAAACGGTACATTCACAATTCACTTGTAAGCATGAGCTTCTGTCAAGAACAATACACTTCAACACAGAGCAGAATATCACAATCTTTTTTTTTCATACATTTGACTATCAAAAGCATAATTAATGCATGTTCAGGATTTACTGAGTTGCTTGTTATTTGAGTGTTGGGTGTTTTGCACTTGAGATTTACAAAAGCATTCAGAGGTTGAAAGTTCGTATTGCCTGAAAATGGAGTAACTGAAAAAGGTTATGGCATTTCTCCCATAAACTCCTTTGGAAAGGAGTGTTTTTATTCACACGCACGTCAACCCATTGCATTTAACTCAACATTCTGAACACTAAAATCATTATCGTTTTCACATGGAACTACTGTGATCCCCAAAGTTTAATTGTTCCCCCAAACATTAATTAAAAAGCAAGACTCCATAAATATTTACAGTGCATGTGAGCTCTGCTTCACATTTCCTTCAGTCACACTATCAGCAAAAAGAAAAAAGTATTTACATGAGAAATAAATAAAGAATAAAATGTATAGAAGTAGGATATTGCATTACATGAATATAAAAAAAATAACAGTGATGCATTCATTCGATAATTCACACTGATGTCGGACAGAAAAGCACAGAAATAACACACACACACACACACATATTCTTCAGCTGGTCAGATGGAAAAAGCATCACACGTCACGTTTAAGCACACAGACAGGAGAGACAAACAAAGCATTCAGCGTCGATAGATGAGCCGTCCTGCCCACGTTATCGGCCGGCTGGTCAGACTGACAAAGGTCTCTGTCCAACGGTTATATGTACATCGGTGTCTCCTGTCCTGTCAGAAGTCTGAACATGGCTGCAGGCATCGTCTTCATGTGGATCTGGTAGTGGAAGAAATACCAAGACAATGTTAATACATTTTGTACTGTGTTTGCCAGCTGTTAAAGGGGTTCGGTGATCTCAGCAATCTAATTATGAAGAAGAGATTTTAAAAAGGATCTGTTTCTGTGCTCGCTATTTTTTATGAAAATGGTGCCGGTGAATGGTCACTCCCTCCCCCTCTGGCTTTTCCACAGACCCTGAGGGTGTGTAGTCAAAGCTTAGACCAGCTCACTGAACAGATAGTATCATGTAAAGTTCGTGTGTGGAAGAAACATGCTAGTTTGTTGCTCTGGAAGGTGGATCTCTGCATATGCAGAGCTGATCTGGCAGACTGTACAGATCTGGTAGTGCCAGCACTGAGCAGCTGCAAGAGCAAACCATAAAGTTTTGGCAGCCTTCATCATGTACTCAACAGAAATGTCATCTTCCTCATGGTCGAGTGACAAGGTGGCAAATTGGAAAATGAGTAAGTACATTTAATTACCCTCCATATTGGTTTGTTTATGTTAGTAAGAGATTCGTGCAGATGACCAGATCCATTCTGCACACATGCATATACAATGTCAACTACTTTGGCTTCCAGGTAATGCCATAACTTTAGCAACCAACGTGGATAGATGGAAAATGAAGATTTCCACACAGAGATCCAATTTGTGTGTTTGTGTGGACACAAACTAACGACCTCGGATGTGGGAGCGTTTGTGCTAATATATAAAAGTTAAGTCCCTTCGGCTGCTCCATTGTTTTGACTTGGGGTCGCCACAGAAAATCCAAGGTGGTTCTGCATGTTGAATTGGCACAAGTTTTATGCCGGATCCCCTTCCTGACACAACTCCACATTACATGGAGAAATGTGGAAGGGGTGGAATTTGAAGTGCACTAACCACTTAGGCACCACCCCTGCCTAGTATTTGTGCTACTGGCCTTACTGTCACAAACACAGACATTTTGCCTCTTGCCTCGGTGGTCTCTGAACACTCATTTATTAGGTTTACATTTACGTTGCCGTGTTTAGCGGAGGGACAACCTTGTCTACTACTGCGGCGATGCATTAAACCCTCAACTGTGACTGAACTCAAAGCTAGACTGTCTGAAATTCTGGCTTCAGGTTTGGAGAATGTACAATCAGTGGATTGTCTTGTGGATGGCTTGAATTCAAATCAAATCAAATCAATTTCATTTATATAGCGCTAAATCACAACAAACAGTTGCCCCAAGGCGCTTCATATTGCAAGGCAAAGCCATACAATAATTACAGAAAAACCCCAACTGTCAAAACGACCCCCTGTGAGCAAGCACTTGGCGACAGTGGGAAGGAAAAACTCCCTTTTAACAGGAAGAAACCTCCAGCAGAACCAGGCTCAGGGAGGGGCAGTCTTCTGCTGGGACTGGTTGGGGCTGAGGGAGAGAACCAGGAAAAAGACATGCTGTGGAGGGGAGCAGAGATCAATCACTAATGATTAAATGCAGAGTGGTGCATACAGAGCAAAAAGAGAAAGAAACACTCAGTGCATCATGGGAACCCCCCAGCAGTCTAAGTCTATAGCAACATAACTAAGGGATGGTTCAGGGTCACCTGATCCAGCCCTAACTATAAGCTTTAGCAAAAAGGAAAGTTTTAAGCCTAATCTTAAAAGTAGAGAGGGTGTCTGTCTCCCTGATCTGAATTGGGAGCTGGTTCCACAGGAGAGGAGCCTGAAAGCTGAAGGCTCTGCCTCCCATTCTACTCTTACAAACCCTAGGAACTACAAGTACGCCTGCAGTCTGAGAGCGAAGCGCTCTATTGGGTGATATGGTACTATGAGGTCCCTAAGATAAGATGGGACCTGATTATTCAAAACCTTATAAGTAAGAAGAAGAATTTTAAATTCTATTCTAGAATTAACAGGAATTCAATGAAGAGAGGCCAATATGGGTGAGATATGCTCTCTCCTTCTAGTCCCTGTCAGTACTCTAACTGCAGCATTTTGAATTAACTGAAGGCTTTTCAGGGAACTTTTAGAATAACCTGATAATAATGAATTACAATAGTCCAGCCTAGAGGAAATAAATACATGAATTAGTTTTTCAGCATCCCTTTGAGACAAGACCTTTCTAATTTTAGAGATATTGCGCAAATGCAAAAAAGCAGTCCTACATATTTGTTTAATATGCGCATTGAATGACATATCCTGATCAAAAATGACTCCAAGATTTCTCACAGTATTACTAGAGGTCAGGGTAATGCCATCCAGAGTAAGGATCTGGTTAGACACCATGTTTCTAAGATTTGTGGGGCCAAGTACAATAACTTCAGTTTTATCTGAGTTTAAAAGCAGGAAATTAGAGGTCATCCATCTCTTTATGTCTGTAAGACAATCCTAGGTAATTGGTGTGTGTCCTCTGGCTTCATGGATAGATAAAGCTGAGTATCATCTGCGTAACAATGAAAATTTAAGCAATGCTGTCTAATAATACTGCCTAAGGGAAGCATGTATAAAGTGAATAAAATTGATCCTAGCACAGAACCTTGTGGAACTCCATAATTAACCTTAGTCTGTGAAGAAGATTCCCCATTTACATGAACAAATTGTAATCTATTAGATAAATATGATTCAAACCACTGCAGCGCAGTGCCTTTAATACCTATGGCATGCAGTATTCAGTGCAATTCAGTATTTCACAGAATTGCACACCTATGGTGTGCAATTCAGAGCACAAGACTACACTTGATAAGGTTGCATCTCCTCTTTTAAGGCCACATCTTCCCAAGGTACAGTTGCCTCGGTTCAATGGTTACTTGCATGACCTTAGGTAGAAGGCTAGACGTCTGGAACGGAAATGGCGTAGTTCCAAATTAGAGGTGTTCCACCTTGCGTGGTGTGATGCTATCTTAGATTATAAGCATGCACTACTGGCTACAAAGTGGGTCTATTATTCTGATTTGATCAATAAAAACAAGCATAACTCAGTTTTTGTTTGACACGGTAGCATTTCTCATTCATGGACGGCCACCTGTTATTCACTCTCCCTTTTCAGTACAGGACTTCTTGGACTATTTCGAGAAGAAAATTGAAGATATTAGGTTGAGCATATCTCAGCATGCCTTGGTCCAACCACCGCATCCTGCTATGGAGGTGGATGTTACCACTGAGGTGTTACCCAGATTTACAGATTTTGATGGTATCTCGCTAGGCGCACTGATGAAGCTCATGACGCCTACAAAAAACACAACCTGCTTATTTGATCCTATATCAACAAACTGTTTAAGGACCTGTGGCCCATTCTTGGGCCGACTGTGCTGGAAATGATTAATCTCTCACTAACTTCTGGATCTGTTCCTAAATGTTTCAAATCTGCAGTGATTAAACCATTACTTAAGAAACCAGTGGTGGGCACAGTTACGATAATCCGATAACCGATAATTATCAAAGATAATGTTTTCATTATCGAATTATCTTTTTAGATAACTTTAAAAACCATTATCAGACTAATTATCTTGCGATAAATTTTTGTCCAATAATTTTTAGATAATTTTTTTAATTTTTCAGTTGAGCACCTACCTGTTAAATGTTTCGTAGCTGATGTGTAGTTCTACCCTCTGCAAAACAGAGAAGAGCTGCTTTAAAGAAGAAACCGCTCTATCCTCTGTAGACAAAGGAGAACATTTTGCGATGACACTTCCAGGGCTCAGTAAAAATGCCTGTTTTTACAAATAAAAAATGGAATATTTTACAAAAGCACATTTATCTGTAAACACCAACACACGACATACGTCACATTAACGTGTTGGTTTACATAATGAATGACTGAACCAATCAGTGTTTAGCAGAGGCACATTTTACCCAGAATCCTTTGCGATCTGTGTTTGTTACAAAATCTCAGAATTAGTGCATTATTCAACATTAAGATATATGTTATATTTTAACTTTGTACAAATGACAGAATTGGCATTAATTATTAATGTTATTTATAAATCAAAACCATAAGTCAACATGGCTTTATGATTGCTCTCAGCTGGCTTCTGTGCTGGAAGCCTTGTAGTAAACGAGAGCTTCTAGCAGGGGGCAGGATGTTCAAAGACAGAAGTATGGACTCATTGTTTGGGTCTGTTGTTGCTTTTGATGTTACCAGAAGTGATCGTGGTGTTAAAACTCAAATTTAGTTTATTAGTAGTTGCAAATGTACCAGAGACAATACTGGAATTCATCGGTTATCTGTAACTTCCAATACATTTTTGGGTGGTTTATCATTTTATCTTTATCAAAGATAACTTTTCAGTTATCTGATTAGCTGTTATCGAAGTTAATTTTTTGGTTATCTGTGCCCATCACTGTAAGAAACCCAATCTCGACCCTAGTGTATTGAAAAATTATAGGCCGATATCAAATTTAGCATTTTGTTGTAAAATTCTGGAAAAAGTGGTTTTGCGGCCGCTCGTGGACCACCTTACTGAGAATAATCTTTTTGAGCCACTGCAGTCTGCTTTTAGAAAATATCACTCCACAAAAACAGCGCTCACGAAAGTAGTGAATGACCTTCTGTGAGCAATGGACTCGGACACCACTACGGTTTTGGTGCAGTTGGATCTCAGTGCTGCGTTTGATACTGTGGATCATCATATTTTACTCGACGGGCTGCAGACATTTTTGGATTACTGGAACTACCCTTGCGTGGTTGATGTCATATCTGTCCAGTCATTCTCACTGCGTTTTGTACAATAATACTACCTCTGATCTTAGGGACATTGAGTTTGGGGTTCCACAGGGATCTGTTTTAGGAACCCTTGCTTTCTTCCATTTATGTAGCACCCCTTGGGAATATACTGCGGCGTTTTGGGATTGCCTTTCATTGCTATGCTGATGATACTCAACTGTACATGCTGATAACTGCTGGTAATCTTACTCACATAAAATCTTTAGAAAATTGCCTTGCATCAGTGAGAAGTTGGATGTCTAGTAACTTCCTACTTTTAAACTCTCATAAGACTGAAATGATGGTTCTTGGTAGCGAGGCATCTGCATCAATTTGACCAGCTGACGTTTAGTTTGGGTTTATGTGTTACACATCATACGGACAAAGTGGGGTAATTTTTGATCCTACGTTGTCCTTTGACCTCCACAATAGAGACATTATGTGGACTGCTTTCTTCCACCTGCGAAATGTAGCAAAGATTCGTTCCATCCTGTCTATGGCTGATGCTGAGACTTTGATACATGTATTTTTTTCTTCTCGATTGGACTATTTTAATGCTGTATTTTCTGGTTTGCCTTGTCCAACATTAGGGGTCTTCAACTGGTTCAAAATGCTGCTGCCAGACTTTTGACTTCAGGCACAAAGTTTGACCATATTACGCCCATTTTTTTCTGTGTAGGCTCTCAGTTGTCCAGGTGGTTTCCATGGTAGAGAAGCTTGAATCTTCGACTGGACTGGGTTGCTTGATGCGAGGACGTTTCGCTTCAAATCTGGTCAGACCACCAGAGCAAGAATTTTAGCTGAGGAAGCTTCTGCGATTTGAAGCGAAATGTCCTCGCGTCAAGCAACCGAGTCCAGTCGAAGATTCAAGCTTCTCTACTACGCCCATTTTGGCATCCCTTTACTGGTTTCCTGGCAAGATTGGATTTTAAGGATCTGTTATTGGCATTTAAAATTGTTCATAGACTTGCACCTCCCTATCTGGCTGACCTGGTCAAGCCCTACGTATCAGCTCGGGTCCTGCGCTCACAGGATACAGGACTTTTAAGTGTTCCCAGAGTGAATAAAAAGTCTGCCGGTCACAGAGCTTTCACCTACCGTGTCCCACCTCTGTGGAATGATCTCGCCTGATGACGTCTCGTTGCGCTGCGAGTTTGGCTGCCAGTTGCTCCCCCTCACTCTAAACTTTAATGAACGAGCGAATGAACCTTCAAGCGAATGTGGAGATGTCTGGACTTCTATTTGATGTTAACATGTCCTGTCTCAGGACTTACGTCCTTTTTTTTGTCCTTTTTGTTAACTGTGATGTGAGAGTTCGAGCAGAGAACAACGAACTAATGCTTGGAGCCACACTTTTTTTTTCTTTTAATTGTTCACATGTGCGCGCGTGAACGAACATCCATGAGTGGACTAGAGATGTCCGGACTTTTTACTGGATATTTCTGGCAATCATTCTGCATTTTTTTCTTCAGCATGTAGTTTTTACTGCATTAAGTACATGGTATAACAACAATCCTGCGTGATTTATACTGCGGGAACAACGGAACACAGCAGGAATCATAAATTGGCTTCAAGTCACGTCGGGTAACGCCTCTTTGCCCCGAATTACGCCTCTTTGCCCCGACTTGCACTGGACCCACTTCCTTTCTGCGCCGAGCACAGGACGCCAAAAAAATTAAACAGGTTTAATTTTTCAGCGCCCAACTTGCTTCCTCCTTTGCGCCCTCGCGCACATGCGGACCGGGAGCCGCATGTTCTCCTTGAATTGCTGGCTGTCTGAGTGGTGTCCAAAAAATGAGGTGGGCTTCATAGATAATTGGCAAAGCTTCTGGGGAAAACCTGGTCTTGTTAGGAGAGACGGCATCCATCCCACTTTGGATGGAGCAGCTCTCATTTCTAGAAATCTGGCCAATTTCTTAAATCCTTCAAACCGTGGACTATCCAGGGTTGGGACCAGGAAGCAGAGTTGTAGTCTTACACACCTCTCTGCAGCTTCTTCTCCCCTGCCATCCCCTCATTACCCCATCCCCGTAGAGACGGTGCCTGCTCCCAGACTACCAATAACCAGCACAAATCTATTTAAGCATAAAAATTCAAAAAGAAAAAATAATATAGCACCTTCAACTCACCACAGACTAAAACAGTTAAATGTGGTCTATTAAACATTAGGTCTCTCTCTTCTAAGTCCCTGTTAGTAAATGATATAATAATTGATCAACATATTGATTTATTCTGCCTTACAGAAACCTGGTTACAGCAGGATGAATATGTTAGTTTAAATGAGTCAACACCCCCGAGTCACACTAACTGCCAGAACGCTCATAGCCGGGCCGAGGCGGAGGATTAGCAGCAATCTTCCATTCCAGCTTATTATTAATCAAAAACCCAGACAGAGCTTTAATTCATTTGAAAGCTTGACTCTTAGTCTTGTCCATCCAAATGGAAGTCCCAAAAACAGTTTTATTGTTGTTATCTATCGTCCTCCTGGTCGTTACTGTGGGTTTCTCTGTGAATTTTCAGAACTTTTGTCTGACTTAGTGCTTAGCTCAGATAAGATAATTATAGTGGGTGATTTTAACATCCACACAGATGCTGAGAATGACAGCTCTCAACACTGCATTTAATCTATTATTAGACTCAATTGGCTTTGCTCAAATGTAAATGAGTCCACCCACCACTTTAATCATATCTTAGATCTTGTTCTGACTTATTGGTATGGAAATGAAGACTTAACAGTATTCCCTGAAAACTCCCCTTCTGTCTGATCATTTCTTAATAACATTTACATTTACTCTGATGGACTACCCAGCAGTGGGGAATAAGTTTCATTACACTAGAAGTCTTTCAGAAAGCGTTGTAACTAGGTTTAAGGATATGTTTCCTTCTTTATGTTCTCTAATGCCATATACCAACACAGTGCAGAGTAGCTACCTAAACTCTGTAAGTGAGATAGAGTATCTCATCAATAGTTTTACATCCTCATTGAAGACAACTTTGGATGCTGTAGCTCCTCTGAAAAAGAGAGCTTTAAATCAGAAGTGCCTGACTCCGTGGTATAACTCACAAACTTGCAGCTTAAAGCAGATAACCCATAAGTTGGAGAGGAAATGGCGTCTCACTAATTTAGAAGATCTTCACTTAGCCTGGAAAAAGAGTTTGTTGCTCTATAAAAAAGCCCTCCGTAAAGCTAGGACATCTTACTACTCATCACTAATTGAAGAAAATAAGAACAACCCCAGGTTTCTTTTCAGCACTGTAGCCAGGCTGACAAAGAGTCAGAGCTCTATGAGCTGAGTATTCCATTAACTTAACTAGTAATGACTTCATGACTTTCTTTGCTAACAAAATTTTAACTATTACAGAAAAAATTACTCATAACCCATCCCAAAGACGTATCGTTATCTTTGGCTGCTTTCAGTGATGCCGGGTATTTGGTTAGACTCTTTCTCTCAGATTGTTCTGTCTGAGTTATTTTCATTAGTTACTTCATCCAAACCATCAACATGTCTATTAGACCCCATTCCTACCAGGCTGCTCAAGGAAGCCCTACCATTATTAATGCTTCGATCTTTAAATATGATCAATCTACTCTTTATTAGTTGGCTATGTACCACAGGCTTTAAGGTGGCAGTAATTAAACCATTACTTAAAAAGCCATCACTTGACCCAGCTATCTTAGCTAATTATAGACCAATCTCCAACCTTCCTTTTCTCTCAAAAATTCTTGAAAGGGTAGTTGTAAAACAGCTAACTGATCATCTGCAGAGGAATGGTCTATTTGAGAGTTTCAGTCAGGTTTTAGAATTCATCATAGTACAGAAACAGCATTAGTGAAGGTTACAAATGATCTTCTTATGGCCTCAGACAGTGGACTCATCTCTGTGCTTGTTCTGTTAGACCTCAGTGCTGCTTTGATACTGTGACCATAAAATTTATTACGAGATTAGAGCATGCCATAGGTCTTAAAAGGCACTGTGCTGCGGTGGTTTGAATCATATTTATCTAATAGATTACAATTTGTTCATGTAAATGGGGAATCTTCTTCACAGACTAAGGTTAACTATGGAGTTCCACAAGGTTCTGTGCTAGGACCAATTTTATTCACTTTATACATGCTTCCCTTAGGCAGTATTATTAGACGGCATTGCTTAAATTTTCATTGTTACGCAGATGATACCCAGCTTTATCTATCCATGAAGCCAGAGGACACACACCAATTAGCTAAACTGCAGGATTGTCTTACAGACATAAGGACATGGATGACCTCTAATTTCCTGCTTTTAAACTCAGATAAAACTGAAGTTATTGTACTTGGCCCCACAAATCTTAGAAACATGGTGTCTAACCAGATCCTTACTCTGGATGGCATTACCCTGACCTCTAGTAATACTGTGAGAAATCTTGGAGTCATTTTTGATCAGGATAAGTCATTCAAAGCGCATATTAAACAAATATGTAAGACTGCTTTTTTGCATTTACGCAATATCTCTAAAATTAGAAAGGTCTTGTCTCAGAGTGATGCTGAAAAACTAATTCATGCATTTATTTCCTCTAGGCTGGACTATTGTAATTCATTATTATCAGGTTGTCCTAAAAGGTCCCTGAAAAGCCTTCAGTTAATTCAAAATGCTGCAGTTAGAGTACTGACGGGGACTAGAAGGAGAGAGCATATCTCACCCATATTGGCCTCTCTTCATTGGCTTCCTGTTAATTCTAGAATAGAATTTAAAATTCGTCTTCTTACTTATAAGGTTTTGAATAATCAGGTCCCTTATCTTAGGGACCTCATAGTACCATATCACCCCAATAGAGCGCTTCGCTCTCAGACTGCAGGCTTACTTGTAGTTCCTAGGGTTTGTAAGAGTAGAATGGGAGGCAGAGCCTTCAGCTTTCAGGCTCCTCTCCTGTGGAACCAGCTCCCAATTCGGATCAGGGAGACAGACACCCTCTCTACTTTTAAGATTAGGCTTAAAACTTTCCTTTTTGCTAAAGCTTATAGTTAGGGCTGGATCAGGTGACCCTGAACCATCCCTTAGTTATGCTGCTATAGACTTAGACTGCTGGGGGGGTTCCCATAATGCACTGAGTGTTTCTTTCTCTTTTTGCTCTGTATGCACCACTCTGCATTTAATCATTAGTGATTGATCTCTGCTCCCCTCCACAGCATGTCTTTTTCCTGGTTCTCTCCCTCAGCCCCAACCAGTCCCAGCAGAAGACTGCCCCTCTCTGAGCCTGGTTCTGCTGGAGGTTTCTTCCTGTTAAAAGGGAGTTTTTCCTTCCCACTGTCGCCAAGTGCTTGCTCACAGGGGGTCGTTTTGACCATTGGGGTTTTTACGTAATTATTGTATGGCCTTGCCTTACAATATAAAGCGCCTTGGGGCAACTGTTTGTTGTGATTTGGCGCTATATAAATAAAATTGATTGAACTGATTGATAAAGTAACTAAGTTACTTTTTCAAGGAGTAATCAGTAATCAGTAATTGGATTACTTTTTCAAAGTAACTGTGGCAACCCTGCACGTTAGAGAGAACTTGAATTCAGGGGTTAGGGTTAGAACTTTGATGAAATGCTGAATAGTACCCTCAAGTGGCACTGGCATAATGCTCATCACTATGGCCTTTCATCTACGGTGATGGGCCCATCACCGTTTTAAACCGGGACTCTCGGCTAAGTACAATGCCTTACAGTCATTTTTCAAAAGTCATCTACATTGCCTTATGTGATGAAGAGTTTGTCCTACTTTGAGTCATATAATGTGCCACATTGCAGGCATGTCATGCAGCTGTTTCCATGAAATTTCACTCGCTGAATCAATTTTGACAACCCTTGTAAATTGTGCTCCTCATCACAAATAACTGGTGGCAGAAATGCACACACGTTGGTTGCTTGCTAATAAACTCCACAGTTGAAGAAGTTTCTGTGCTGTCAGACGGTGATTCGTGACCATCCAGCATGTGAAAACAAACACCGAAATATGAGTCGATGAAAAGAAGAAAACTGAGTGTGAGAAATTGATGCAGGATAAAGGAGTGTGTGCTCTGAGAAGATGAAACCTTTTTTACATGGGGGAGGGCAGAGACACGTTAGCAGGACTGAACAGTGTTTACCTGCAAGGACACACACATGGAGTTCCAAACGAGAAGCAACTCATCCCTTTGTTGTATAGAAAGACACATATTGAGGCAAGACTACATTGAAATTATTATTATAACAAATGGTTTGATGTGAAAGCTTTGGAATACCATGAGAATTGATAATTTGGTATCAAGTTGATACAAAAATTCAGAAAATGTGACTCTGTTGGTCATACTGTTCGTATGAAGGACACAGTTTTAAGCATGTAAAAACAACTGCTACTGCTGCATAAACGGGCTTGCAGCCCAAAATCTGTACACTCATGTTTAAAAGGCATGTTTCATGTTTTTTTTTTTTTGTTGTTTGTTTTTGTTTTTTTTGTTAGTGTTTTGTGTCCAGCAGTTTAACCACCACAAATGTTATATACAGTATATGCTTATATATCATGTACACATTTTATATATTGTCCCCCTTTTTTTGACCTGTTATCTCTATTGTACACTTACTTAATGCCGTGCCTCTGTTTATATGTCATATATCAACGGTTTATATGTATATTGTAATTTTTGATGTGTTCTGTAAATAAACCAAAGGGAAAATGTTTTTAAGGTGTTGATCCATACTGATGAACCAAAGGCCATGTTTACATTACAGGGTAAAGTAAACAAAATCCAGTAAAGACATTAAGAATTCCTATTTTATGGCTACTCAACTCAACTGATAGCAGAATAAAATGCAAAATGTCTAACAAACATGTCAGTCCTGCTGTACCTTTCTTCACAGTCTGCAGACTATGATAAACATTTCTATTACATGTTTTGGCTTTAGGGTTCAACACGATTATTTACATGCTCTATTAATCTTGAACATTTGCTTGATTAATCCATTAGTTGTTTGGTCCATAAAACGGTGAAAAATGTTGATCAGTGTTTCCCAAAGTACAATATGATGTCCTCCAATGTCTTGTTTTGTCCACAAATATTCAAAATATTTACATTTCATAAAATGACATCTGCAGAGCTCCTGAACGGCCACAGTGGGAATTATATTTTAGAGGTGGGGATTTATTTTTACGTCTTACTTTGTGTTCCCTTGTAAATAATTTCATCTCTGGAGATGCCTCCTTTACCTCAAGGAAGCTTCTCTCGTATCCTGCTTCTTGATGTGCGGGCCATGTTCCCTGCATTTGGAATACATCCATACATATCAATCAATCAATCAATCAATCAATTTTTTTTTATATAGCGCCAAATCACAACAAACAGTTGCCCCAAGGCGCTTTATATTGTAAGGCAAGGCCATACAATAATTATGTAAAACCCCAACGGTCAAAACGACCCCCTGTGAGCAAGCACTTGGCTACAGTGGGAAGGAAAAACTCCCTTTTAACAGGAAGAAACCTCCAGCAGAACCAGGCTCAGGGAGGGGCAGTCTTCTGCTGGGACTGGTTGGGGCTGAGGGAGAGAACCAGGAAAAAGACATGCTGTGGAGGGGAGCAGAGATCGATCACTAATGATTAAATGCAGAGTGGTGCATACAGAGCAAAAAGAGAAAGAAACAGTGCATCATGGGAACCCCCCAGCAGTCTACGTCTATAGCAGCATAACTAAGGGATGGTTCAGGGTCACCTGATCCAGCCCTAACTATAAGCTTTAGCAAAAAGGAAAGTTTAAGCCTAATCTTAAAAGTAGAGAGGGTGTCTGTCTCCCTGATCTGAATTGGGAGCTGGTTCCACAGGAGAGGAGCCTGAAAGCTGAAGGCTCTGCCTTCACATACATATATGTGAAGTTTCTGGAGTGTGGTAACTAACAACGAATAAAATCAACAGCATCTACTGTAATATTTTCTCTGAGAGACCCGTAATATTTTAAGAAGTCTTTTTAGTTTTCTGTCACTAACTGCACAATTGTGGTTTTCAATCAGTAGTAATAGCATGTCTGCATATTCAACACCTAGCTCAAAATACAGTTGTAGTATAGATAAGTGGATAAGGAGCTGGCCTGCCATTATCTAGACCTGGGTTCAAATCCCATTCATGCTACCTGTCTGTGTTCTTGGACAATATCTACATTGTCTGAATCCACCCAGCCATAAATGGGCACCATCGTCGGTTGGGAAAATAATCTGTGTTGGACTGACGTCCTGTCCAGAGGGAGTCATAGACTCTCATCCACTTGATACTATGGAATCCGGAGATAAGCACCAGCACCAATGAGCCTCAGGGCCTACATTGGACTTACTTCTTCAAAATAAAGTTTTATGAGCACATCCATTCCGTAATGTTGGGTATTAAGAATAGCTCATTAAGAAGGGATGTAGAAAATATTATGAGGGGACGCAAACCTATTGCAAGGAAAATAATTACCACCGTGGCCTTTTTTTTTCCTTATTTAAAAATGCCTCAATGATTTATTATGAAAATAATTGCCAAAGGATTTAGTAGGCAATTAATCATTGGCAGCTGTATTTGATGTGGGACTATACCTACCGAGGTTTGTAATAAGGAAACCTTGTTGGAAACTCAGTGTGCACTTAAAAAAAATGTCAGTGCCATTTAACTTTGATTTAGGAACTGGATCTTTGGTGTCTAGAATCTGTATCTTGTGAGTCCATCAATTCAGTCTAAAAGTTCATTCATTCAGTTTGAGAGATTTAGTTGGAATGAACACAGACAAAATAGTTTTTCCTTGTGGTCACCTAGTTGCCAGTTTTGTTTGTGTCACAAAATGGTGTTTTTCATTTGAACCAAGCTGTTAGGGATCAACGCAGCCCTAAACTGTAAAGTTCATTCATGGTCTCCTTCACATTGGCAGCAGGTGGTATATAAACAGCAGCCACTAAAACCATTGTTGGTTACTGCAGTAACCAACAATGGATCAGACTGACCTAGAATGACTCCAAATATGTACTTTAATTTAATTGTTTGGTGTTTGTTTTTTGTGAGATGTGCTCAGTACATGTACTCGGGGCAGGTGCGCTATCTTGTGTACAAGAGATGAAGCTTTAGCTACTGGGCCAGTCTGCTCCATTTCATTACATTTTAGCCCCATTTCGTGATTATCAGTCCCCATTTCACTCCATTTTTCTCCAATTTTGCTAAAAAATTAAATAAAAGTACTATCATATTTGGAGTCAGTCTGGGTCACTCTGCTCCATTTCATTACATTTTACCCCCATTTCATGATTATCAGGCTCCATTTCACTCATTTTGTATTTTAGTATAGCCGCATGCAGACTCCTCTCAGTGCCAGAAGTCCACCTAAGGTAGGGAACAGCTTTTCCATTTCTGACATTTTCTGTACTGTATATTTTGGTGAATATTGCTTGATTGTATAGATAATTCACTTTTAAAAACAAGATGTAGTGTTTTGTGTGTACATCTGGGTTGAATGTTTGTCTCTCTTTTACCTCGCCAACAGAGTTTGAGAGAGCCTGGACAATCTTCTCATGTGCTGTGGCCACCACGCTCTGACCATTGATTTGTATGATTCTGTGTCCCACGCGGACCCCACCTCGTTCAGCGATGCCTCCCCGCATCAAACTGCATATCTGCATGGTAAAAATAAATAAATAAATAAAGCAAAAACAGGAACAAGCATTTAAATAACATCATGTTTTAAACATACGGAATAAGGGTGGACTCCCAATGCCGATATTTCATGTATGATTGTGTACGTCTGTGGCACAAAATAAATAAAATAAACATCGGATACCCAATTATGGCCAGAAAACAGGTGTAATCTGTGGTTAAAAAAAAGTAGCACTGTGGAACACTGTAAGCAAATGGGAACGTTTTAAACATGTTTAAAAACATTTATGACGCTGGGTTAAATTGTAATCCCCCAAATGTGACTAATCTGATTTAACTGGTGCAGACCATGAAAAGCATGTTGTTCTCTTCAACAGAAGACTGTTTCAAGATGTGAACAGAAACATTTTAGTTTTTTGGAAAAATATAGGGGAAAATGTACAAGTAGCGTTTCACACATGGGCAGGTGCAACAACAATTGTTAAATGAGAATCATAGATATCTGGGTGTATTTGGCAATAATCGGTCACACTTGTATGTAAGCAGATATAAAATAGTAGGTAACACAAATTTTGCATATTCCTCAAATCATCATTGTTCCTCAATTTTGAAATTGGGATGGAAACCTGTGGCAAAAGTCAGCAACAGCCCATCTCACACAGATTACATATTTGTGGAATACAGCACACGCCACGAACATGTCACAAAACACTACACGATTGCCGGCACTTGCCAGAGTTTGGCCCGCTTTTTGGTCATGTTTAAAACACTTGCCATACTCTGGTGAGTGCCAGTGTCACCGACCAAACAATCCCCCCTAAAAATCAGTCCGCCCTGCCTTCACTGCGCATGCGTCATTTCGGAGCATCAGCAACGATTCAGTTTATCGCCTCGTTTCTGCTTAAAACTGCACTACAGTCATCATCTGTCTCAGCAATAGATATATGAAGCTTTTGTACAACAATCACTTCCACATAAATTCAGAATTATTTCATAATAAAAGACAGGGACCGATCAGAGCACCACAGCAGCACGTCTGAGTCTGGCGTGCTGCTGCACCTACGTCATTTTGGAGCATCAGTAGCAATTCACCAATTATCGCCTTGTTTCTGCTTAAAACTGACTTTAGAATGATTTAAAGTAGACCTGCAATGAAATAAATGCAGTCAGATCTTTGGACCAAAAAATGACTTATATTTACACATAAGATCCTTCTGAATGTAGTAAAGTAAATCTGCAAGCCCAGATCTGTCGTTCAACGGAGAAATCTTCATTTAAAAATGACAAATTTACAGCTAAAATTTAGCCCTCCGCAAAACTGTTATCACATCCGGGACGCTGCAGAGACGTCATGGAAAAGACCCTATCCCAGCATGCATTGCACGCGCCAACTGTAATTTGTGGATTTACGTCAGTTTGCATCTGCACCTTTTTCGTGTCTTATACGGAAGGATCTACTTTTTTAAAAACTTCATATTGTCTTGCGGCACGTTTGGTGAGTACACATTTCTTTTATTTGTGCTTGAAAATCATTTTGGGGGACTTTTTCATACGCCCCTTTGATTGAGTGGTGTCGCATTGAAAATCTACTGTCTTTCGCCTCCGGTGTTACCGTCGCGGGGTATGGAGGCGGGACCTGCAAAGAATCCAAGTCATTAAAAAGATATAAACCTCTCTCAGCGGCCACGGAGCTCTGCGGCTCCGATTACCGAGACGTGCGGCACTGCGGAAAGTCTGTCCTTGCAGCAACAGGTGTCACCGGCCGCTCCGCATCAAAACAGCGAGCGTAGTCTCTGGACTTTTGCCAAGTTGGCTGCACCTCCATTCAGTAGACAGGGAGGTGGTGCCGGCTACACAGCAGACACGGGGGTGATGTGAGTGGCCCGCTTTGGCGTTCATCGAGTACGCAGACTCAGTAAGCGCAGCGGAGGCAGAGAGCGAGGCGTCGGGGAAGAACGTCGCCCACTGTTGATGTCGCCGCTGATCTGAGCATGCAGAGCTGTATCTCACATTCATTGCAGCTTACTTTTGGATGCTGAAACCAGGATGTGTATAACAGTAACATTACTAACAGATAAAATCAATTTCAATGCGGGATCGGACTGAAGGTGGGAGCGCTCCGTCTTCTGCCGGACGTCACTGCAATGACCCGGATGTACAAACAGTTTTCGCTGAGGGCCAAATTTTAGCTGCAAATTTGTCATTTTTAAATGAAGATTTCTCCGCTGAATTACAAATTTGGGCTTGCAGATTTACTTTACTGCATTCATAAGGGTCTTATAAATACATATCAGCTATTTCTTTCTGAGATCTGACCACATTTATTTCAATGCAGGTCTACTTTAAGAGGTTTCACAACAGTTTGTTGTGATTTGGCGCTATATATAAAAAAAAATTGATTGATTGATTGAATATGATGTACAACTCTAAGTAGTTGACATTGAAAAGTCAGTGTGACAGTTGCAGATTATATCTGTGCTGGAAGTAATGAATACTGGAGACTTAACTGTAGCGTCAGTGAAAAGAAAACAGTGAAACTTACAGTGTTTGGTTTGTCAGTGCATAAGTAAGCAGCAGCGGCTTGAAATGTGAATGACACACATTCTGTAAATAAAAATATGTCATAAGAATATTCATTATTTTGTGTTGTTGTGCTTTGAACAGTGAGATGTGCTCACAATGCCGTTCTGGACACTGAAGCCCAGCTGGTACTTCAGATCTGGTCTCTTGATGAGGACAGTGGTAACAGGAGGGCAGCTTACAATGTTCATTTTCACCTGGACCTGGTTCTTCAAGCCCTTTAATAAAGACGGATAAGCATGACACTTTATGTTAAAGCGCCTTTCTCACAAACAGAACTGCTCATTTCATTTTTGAGCATGGTGTTTTAATTGTCTCTTGTCATCCTCGTCTACCTTGATGATTCCCTGGCAGGTAGCGAGCGGCAGCCCGACCAGGCTGGTGTTGTTGATAGACATGATCTGGTCTCCGATGCTGAGCTTGCTGGAGCGTGCCGCTGGGCCCCCGTTCATCATGTTGGCTAATATAACTGTCGGCAGAATGGATCCCCAGCCGGACTCCACAATCACCACACCCAGGATCTCCCCTTTACTCTTCTCCAGCTGCAGCTGTGGAATGGTGAGAAGTGGGCAGGTATTGGAACCTTTTAACTTTTCATGATATATTATGCAGAAATTGACATTATGTCATTAACGAAGTTCATTATTATTATTATCATCCATTACTTTTTAGGTTCCCAGATATCCATAAACTTAAGTGCTGAATCGCCCTACAATGTATTCAGCATATTTCATGTCACGCAGCATATATAAACATCCACAACAGGCAAAGCTCCTCCTTGTGTTACTGAATGTGATGCAGAACTGTTGCCCCGCATGCAGAAACTGCTTCATGCTAGGGCTGAGCAACATGGTATATTGATCAATATTTATCACAAGGTAAACTGATAATGCTATCAATTTGAAAAGTGTAATGACTGAAGCCTGAAGAAACCAGAGGGTTTATAATTTGAACTTCACCATATTTTATTAATAACAAATAGAATATTAACAATGTAAACATTTAACTTTGCAAAAACCATTTCTTTGCCTTAACAGAGCAATATAAGTGAGCCTGCCTTCTAACTTATGAACTAAAAGCTGCGGCTACTTTCACAAATTATTGTGGGAGGGTGGAAAGCATCTCAAATGTTCGTAGAGGTGCATTTGCAGGACAGATCGTGCATGTACTTTGACATACAAGCCAAAAACTGGTGGTCTGTGAGTGACCCCTAGTCTATTGTAGTAGTGTATTCATAAAATATCACGTTTTAAATTTAGATCATACTTTAACTTAACAGTGATTCACAAAATGTTTAAAAATGACCCAAAGGCTAACAGATACTAATGTACAGTTGGACTGGGAAGCAGACCTATGTTTTTGGATATTGAGAACTTAGGTGGTTGCCAAGATTTATTTATTTATTTTTAACTGGCTAAGGGGTCCTTGGTCAGAAAAAAGTTTGAGAAACATGGGTCTAGACCTTACCCACTGCATGACAAAGCACACTGATGAAAGTGGTAAGGAAAATCACCTTATGTGTTTCTTAATTATAGAAAGAAACCTCAAGCAGACAAGACAAAGTGGGGTGGCCATCTGTTTTTACCATAGCAACAAAGTAGCACAGGCACAACACGGAATTGGAGGCTTTGATCAGAACTCAAACCCCTAACCCTACTACACATCTGCAGCAAAAAATATTTTTGTTCATAAATTTTAAATAAAGAATAAAACATGGAAGTTGCAGTCTAAAGATAGCCACAAGATACCCCCCCCCCCCCAAAAAAAAATGTTTAAAGTCAGCAAGCCACCAAGAAAATGACTGTAGTATATCACATAATGACAAGTGATTAATTGAACGATATAGAATTTGGATCACCTCACTAGCCATATTGATTATGGAAAGAGATACGGTGCATCCGAAAAGTATTCACAGCGCTTCAACATTTTGTTATCTTACAGCCTTATTCCAATATGGAATAAATGAGTTTTCCCCTCAAAATTCTACTCACAACGCCCTATAATGACAAAATGAAAAAGTCTTCTGAAATTTGTGTAAATTTACTAAAAAACAAACAAAAAAAAAACTAAGCAATCTTATGTTCATTAGTATTCACACCCTTTGCTCAATACTTTGTTGATGGACCTTTGGCAGCAATTACAGCCTCAATTCTTTTTGAATATGATGCCACAAGCTTGGCACATCTATCTTTGGGCAGTTTTGCCCATTCCTCTTTGCAGCACATCTTAAGCTCCATCAGGTTGGATGAGGAGTGTCGGTGCACAGCCATTTTCAGATCTGTCCAGAGATGTTCAATCAGATTCAGGTATGGGCTCTGGCTGGGCCACTCAAGGACATTCACAGAGTTGTCCTGAAACCACTCCTTTGATACCTTGGATGTGTGTGTAGGGTCATTATCCTGCTGAAAGATCAACAGTCACCCCAGTCTGAGGTCAAGAGCACTCTGGAGCAGGTTTTCATCCAGGATGTCTCTGTATATTGCTGCATTCATCTTTCCCTCAATCCTCACTAGTCTCCCAGTTCCTGCCACTGAAAACATCCCACAGCATGATGCTGCCACCACCATGCTTCACTGTAGGGGATGGTGCCTGGCTTCCTCCAAACATGACGCCTGGCAAGTGTTCCAACCAGAGAATTTTGTTTGTCATGGTCTGAGAGTCCTTCAGGTGCCTTTTGGCAAACTCCGGGTGGGCTGCCATGTACCTTTTACTGAGGAATGGCTTCTGTCTGGCCACACTACCATGCAAGCCTGATTGATGGATTGCTGCAGAGATGGCTGTCTTTCTGGAAGGTTATCCTCTCTCTACAGAGAAATGCTGGAGCTCTGACAAAGTGACCATCAGGTCCCTGGTCACCTCCCTGATTAAGGCCTTTCTTCCCCAATCGCTCAGTTTAGACAGGTGGCCAGCTCTAGGAAGAGTCCTAGTGAAGCCAAACCTCTTCCATTTACGGATGATGGAGGCCACTGTTCATTGGGACTTTCAATGTAGCAGAAATGTTTCTGTACCCTTCCCCAGATTTCTGCCTGGAGACAATCCTGTCTTGGAGGTCTACAGTCAATTCCTTTGACTTTCTGCTTGGTTTGTGCTCTGACATGCACTGTCAACTGTGGGACCTTATATGTAGACAGGTATGTGCCTTTCCAAATTATGTCCAATCAACTGAATTTACCCTAGGTGACTCCAATTAAGCTGTAGAAACATCTCAAGGATGATCAGTGGAAACAGGATGCACCTGAGGTCAATTTTGAGCTTCATGGGAAAGGCTGTGAATACTTATGTACGCATGATTTCTTTGTTTTTATTTAGTTTTTTAAATAAATTTACAAAAAGCTAAATAAAAAAAAAACTTTTCACATCGTCATTATGGGGTGTTGTGTGTAGAATTTTTTTTTTGGGGGGGGGGGTGTAAAAATGAATTTCATCCATTTTTGTGTAAGACTGTAACATAACAAAATGTGGAAAAGTGAAGTGCTGTGAATACTTTCTGGATGCACGGTATCCGAGAAAATGTATGTTTCCCAATGATTATGTTATAATTTCCTGACATCTTTGGTACATTGTCTTGACATCACTCACACATTTGATAACAAATGATTGATTGGTTGATAAAAACTTTTCATCATCTCTCCAGTCCTATTGGTTATCAGGATATCTGGAAAAAGTACTACATTTTTAGCCTTGACCTTTCACTGATTATCTCCAAAAGGTCATGATCTGGAGATAACCATCCAGTATTCCTACCAGGTCTAACGAATATCTTGTCACTCGTTGCTGAGAATTTGTACTCAGACACACCTAAGTGATTACAAACCCTGATCTACAGAGGGTAAAGACACAAGCCAATTACATGTTATTCTGTAGTCCAGCAATGACCAACCTCTTTGCAGTTTTCAGAGTTGGAAAAGTGAATGAGGTCATCATTGTACATCTCCTGGGTGTTGATGATGTCACTGTATTCCTTCTGGCTCAAGTCCTCGGGATTAATGCCATTGGCTCGTAGGAACTCCTGGTAAGCTACGCTGAATGCCTGGCCGATGGACTGAGCGATGAGCTGGGCCTGCAGACACAAAACAGGCTCAGAGACGCAAGAAATCAGAAATCAGGATGGACGCACGCTTCATCTGTTTAGCCTACACTGAGATATCAGAAAATACACTGTGGAGTCAAATGATTCTGACATTGTATGTTGTTTTTGTTGACATCAGGAGGGGAATATTAATAATAATATTTCACTGAACACAAGATACTTCAGCATTTCTCATTCACTTGTAGAGTGTGTGAATTCAACTTTCTACAAGTTTAATCAGTGAGCCAGAGAACACTGTCAGAGTGTTAACGTGACACTTTCAAAAGCGTTATTGTAAACCTCACCCAGGAGTGACACTCAAACCACTGGCATGGTGTCTTGGACATCCAGTGGACCTGGATCATGTTCTACAACATAGTTATCAGGACTGGAATTTTCCCAACACTGGAAAGCAGTGTTGGGAAAACAATACAATATTTTCTTTATGTCGAATTTGTCATTTCAGGACATGGATGTCTCTGCAGACATTTCTTCAAGGATTTTGAGTACCAGCAGGGGGAGCTTTAGATACAAGTATGTAACTGGTGATAGTGTCTTTAAGAAATGTCTGCAGTTACCACAATAAAATACTTTATTATTTTACAATATAAGCATATGGTATAAGTGGTATGAGCACCATTGTTTGAAAACTAACACCACAGATATTCAAAGGTGACATCCAGTAAATTTAATGACAAAACACCATACACTTGGTATAAAACCTATTAAAAAGGGCACTGAAAAAAAAAGATCTTGAATATACTAATGAACTATAAGACAACAGTTTATGAGGCAGAATACATTCACAATTTATTTGTTGGATTTTTCTATAAACCTTTGCAGTAGCAAGCTAGAAGCAGAAAAGGACATCATGGAGCTCCATGACAAAGAGAACACAAAGTGTTTGTGTGCTGATGGATGAGCAACTGAAGACAGAACAGATGGGACTCCAGCCTTTGCACCAACTGAAGACAAGCTGGAGTGCTGACAGCTTTACACAGAGTTCTTCATGAAGCCACTGCTTTCTGAATTTGCTTCAACAAGTCAAGCTGCAGCAGTGTGGTCCTAAATTAAATAAATGCCCAGTCAGTTCAGTGGGTTATCCTGTTCACTTACTATTGACTACAGCGAGGAAATGGGAGAAACTAAATTCAGGATGGACAAATAAAATGAGGTGTTAGATCCATTGTGTCATTGCCTGTCATAATCATTTGAAGTTTTTTTTAGAATGGGGTCATCTGTGTAAAGGCCCCGTCACACCTTGACGATTTAGGCAGCGTATGCCAACCATATTAAAATCGCTGACATACGCTGAGATGCATCTAATAAGTTATAGGCAGTGGTGGGCACAGCTAACCAAAACGTTAGCTTTGATAACAGCTAATCAGCTAACTGAAAAGTTATCTTTTATGAAGCTAAACCGATAAACCACCCAAAAAATTATCGGAAGCTACAGCTAACCGATAACTTTCAGTATTGTGTCCGGTTACACTTGCAACTACTAACAAGTTGATCTTGAGTTTTAACACCCTGGTAGCATCAAAGGCGACCACAAACCCAAGCAATGAATCAGCACTTCTGTCTTTGTGCACCCTGCCCACTGCTGGAAGCTCCTGTTTACTACATATTTTGCAGCAGTGAAGCAGTTGAGAGGAGCTCAACTCACACACACACACACACACACACACACACACACACACACACACACACACACACACACACACACACACACACACACACACACACACACACACACACACACACACACACACACACACCACACACACACACACACACGCAGCATTATTCCTTAACAGCATATACAGTGCCGCCATGAGGCAGAGGTCTTGGAAAATAAAGCAGTTTTGACTTATGGTTTTGATTCATAAATCAAATAAATCCGGAAAAACATTATTTTGAAATCCTGAGAAAATAAATTTTGTAGCACAGAAGTGGCTTTATTGCAAGAATCTGTAAAAAGCAAAAAGCACAAAAACATAGTTTTAGACTCCTGAGAAAAAGTAAAATATATTTACAGAGTGGCACAAAAACACTGTTTTGAAATCCTGAGAACATACGACATGTGATTGTCACATACTTGTTTGTGATGCGCTGCCGCATGCTTTCTGTAAGTGGAATTATTGTTCGGCGTAAGTTGCATAAGCCGGCAACATGATACGCAGTCGTTGGTGTCAATTCATTTAAACATTCTATATAAGTTAAAAATACGACATGTACACATCCAACTGATTATGAATACACTATGCATACGTCCAACAGTGGGGAAAAAAAAAAAAAAATCTGCATATGCGAGCATTTTTGATACGGTTGGCATATGCTGCCTATATCGTCAAAGTGTGACAGGGGTATAACCTCTTATGTGTTGCTGCTGTTGCTACAGGAGGCAAACATACAAATCACAGTTTAAGAGGGACTTACATCCTCAGACTCAAAAACGTGACAAATCATCTTGTACTGCTTCTTGGCCTCAGGTGCACCAGGTGTGGTCTCGATGCAGTCCTGGGAGGCCGTGCGTGGCATCCTGCGTCTCGCCATCAGGACCACAATGTTCCCAATATCAGCAATGTAAGATATTGTACGAAGTGCATTGTCCATCATGGTTTCCTGTCGGTACAACAATCAAAGTAACATTCTGTTAAAGGTCAAATCTGCCTTAAAATGGCGGCATCATCATCATCATAGTCTGTGCTGCTCCTGCTTAATAAACAGATGCTGCACTGATGGTGAGCTGTGGAAAACCTACCATGATACCATGAAAGCAGCAGTTGTCAAGTTACTTATGTAGAATACATCACTTTGTCAAAATGTCCGGTGTTAAAAAACAAGGGTGTAACAGTACACACACACACACACACACACACACACACACACAACACACACACACACACACACACACACACACACACACACACACACACACACACACACACACACACACACACACACACACACACACACACAAAAATCACAGTTCAGCACAATTTCAGTACAGCGGAAACTAGAAACACAACATTAAGGATAATTAACCTATGTTCTTTGGACTAGTGTGTGGCTGAATAGTGTTGCCAGATTAGTATTTTTTTCTTAAATTCTTGCAAAATAATTTCAACAATAAATCTGACTTAAGACCTGTGTGATTTATATATTTATAAAATGGTCAGTGAGAATTCCATGCCTAACTGCATTATTTTCTTTATACGCACACGTAGTTCGGCGAGTTAAGTCACTGTAATATCACTCCACTCTGGTCGTCACCATACCAACGTGCAAATCTGTTGGCGCAGATCAACTGTGTTTTGACAGGTGAACGACAGAAATGTGATAAAACATGGATTTCCAAGTGACATTTAATATTTTGGCCAAAATAAAACATTTGAGGAATGAAAAGAGGAGGACAGCAAATGAGAAGAACAGCAAAAGCAACGGCATAAAGATTTAACATCGGACGAACTGGACAAGACTGAAGACTGGAAAGAAGAAGAGAACACGATAAAAGTTAACTTAAATAAATATTTGTGTGTTAGCTCACTGTGTGGGACCATGGTATAAGCAGATTAAACAACTCGAAGCCGTGCATTATATGGTTTGAATGCACTTCGCGGAGTAACACCACTCTGCTTCGCGTCGTGGTGTTTTAGACTCTACGGCTTCTCGTTGTTTAATCCTTATATATATATATATATATATATATATATATATATATATATATATATATATATATATATATATATATATATATATATACACGAGGTCTCCTGTAACAGTGGAATGTGCCGCAAAAGTGCTGATGTACACCTCTTCCACAATTTCTCTGGTAGTCAGACGACACAGCCTTCACTTTGGAAATAATCTGGTCATTTCAGCTTGTCGATGGCCGCTCGGAGCGCGGCGCGCCCTGCGCCGCTGTGGGCCATCTTTAATCTGGTTGTAATGATACTTAATCTGTGTGACGCCCAGAGTATCTTCACCGAAAGCCGTCTGAATCTTCCGAATGGTTTCCACCTGGCTGTCTCTCACATTTTCTGGAAAAATTTGATTCAGCGCTGCTCCAATTGCTCAGCCATTTTCCTGACAATGAAAATCCGACGAGGGGGCTGGACCAGTGCTCACTCAAAGCCTGCCCACAGGCGAATGACGCAACCGACAGGCGTGAAAAAACTCACGCATGCACGCGAAGGTTCAAGCTTGGCTGATGCAAGCGCACATGATTCAAATCCATATAGTTATTTAAAAAAATAAAAAGGTCGGAAAGTTTTCTAACAGACCTCGTATATATATATATATATATATATATATATATATATATATATATATATAGAGAGAGAGAGAGAGAGAGAGAGAGAGAGAGAGATGTGTCTTATATGCTAGCACGATTTACAGTAGTCCAGAAAATACAGTAAGTCCTTTATAGGCCCTGAAAAACTATTTTGCTGGTGGTTATCCCCAGATTCTGCAGCATGAAGGTGATAGAAGTCTTCCCCAGCCAAGTCTGGTACCCATTTACAGCTGGGTGAACTGGGACAAGGCAGATGAAGTGTCGTGGACATTTGATGGATGCATGAGAACAGAATACCTACTCAAGTTTAATCAAAAGCTATTCAACTTTATGGTTTTATTTGGATGCTGGAATAACGAAGTTAACAACTGAACTTCAAAATGTGGTAAAACAGACCTAATAGGAAGTGTAGTATGCAGTTGTACCTCTATGGCACCACCAATGAATGGAAGTACTACATTACAATTGAACATTTTAAATGCTCAAGTGAAACGAATAATGCAAATGCGCAGTGCGCAATTGGCCACATAACAAGTGCACCCAGACACATCCAACTACTACGTTGATTTTTGGACTAATTATGTGCGGCTGTTGGATGATTAATGGAACATGATAACTGAAGAACATTAATCACTGACGCCCCACTCCCACCTCCAAAAAAGGAATACACAGATTTTGTTGTTCATATCAGCTCCCTTAAGAATAGCAATGTTCATGAAATCTTTTAAGTGACCATAAAGTTTAATCTTTGATCTTGAAAATTACCTTAAACCCAAGTTTACAAGAGGACCACTTGAGGAATAATGTCTGCATGTTTGATCCAAATTGGGCAATAAAGGTCAGAGGAGAATGAATTTTTTGAATTGTGGATGACAGATACGACAGAAGCTACATCACGGCTAAAGAAAAAAATGTTTCATTCTTGCTTCTGGGAATTACGGGGTTGAAATGCTGCATTCATTCCTCAGTGTGTATTTAAACAAATGGAGTAAATGATATTTGGAATAACGCTTCTACTAAACAGAAGAATAGTACAGAAAACAAAACGTGGTACTGCACAGTAAATTCTCTGTAGAATGCCTTGGTGTTCCCATGTTTCCACGGCTGAACTCACCTGTGAGTCTGCATTGAGTACTTTGATCCTCTGGGTAGAGATGAACAGATCAACCTCTGTGAGAGTTTGAGTGTCCCCTTCTGCATTCTGCAAAAAGACAATTACAGAAGACGTCGTTGTTGGCTTTCTGTGTTAACTCCTCTGCTGGACTGTTGGAGAGTTTAGTGAAGACAAATCATATTATACATGCCCTAAAAGACAGCAATGGTGCATGCATGATTAAGGTCCATGGTGGCTTCTTGAATGAATGGTGTTATGTGAAAAGGCAGAAAAAGAAATAGTTTGGCAGCAGCATTCATTTACATGAAATTGGCACAAGAATGGTGAGCGGGCAGAGTCACCAGAAAGGGCTTAGCGCTAAACCCTTACCAGCTGGCTCTTATTCCACTGAGTTATACCGCTGTGGTTCCAGCACAGCAAAGGCTGAACACAATTATCTCTGAATACTGCAGAATGCAAACAAAGTGTATTAGTCTGAAATATCAAACCACATTACACTGCACACTGTAATGAACCACTTTAATGACTGTTGAACCATTTATTTGACACTATGGCAGCGAACCACAGCTGCAGCTACTATTATATTTATCATCCAACAATCTGTTGATTATTTTATGGTTTAGCTTCTAAAAATATGAGAAACAGCAAAGAAGCACCTGTGACAATTTCCCATATTTAAAAATACAGTGTGCAAGGTTTAGGGTTGTTTATTAGCAGGCCCCTTATTAGCATATAGCATTCATAACCATTTGTTTATTAGTATACAACAAAGTATTAATGTATTTTCCTAAGTTTAGAATGAGTCTTTCAAATCTACATCAGAGCATGCCCCTTCACGAAGGCTGCCGCGTTGCACCACCATGTTGATTCAGTGGCCCAAAAGGCATGTAGTTATCACTGTAGACATTATATACATAGAAGCCTCATGACTTGCTGCAACGTAATCCAGCGTCGCCGCCATATTTAATGGGTCTCTTCACAATAGGCCAGGACCAGAGTCAACCAGAGTTAATGGAGAGTGAGCAAATATACCGGTATTTTGTGCTGCTTACGGTTGCAATAACCGGCACAGTATAGAAACAAGATCGCGTGGGATTACCTTTCACAAGTAAGACTGAACAATAATTTTGGTTATTTTACCATTTGTAATATTATGCCATGTTAACAAACGGTACTTGCGTGTAACATTATTACAGCAGGAACTGGTACTGTCTCTCATTAGCTGTGTTTCCATCCAACTAGTATCACAACTCTTAAGCGAATTTTCGTTAATGAGGTTAATGGAAGAGTACATCTCCGCACATTTCCATCCACTTGTTATGCGTTTTTGTTTCACAGGATAAGTCGTAGGTGCCGTTAGGTGTTGCTAATTCTTGAGTCTGTATTTCACAAAGTAAGGCTGCACCACATCGTAAAATTAACTACACTGGCGTTACAGAGTGCCAGCACACACAAGCAGCTGTCCAAAAACAGTTCTTTTGCCAAGGGTTTCAACTCTTCAGCCCCAGTTGCAAGCCTAACAAGGTAGTTTAAGACCCTGTAATGACCTGGAACTTTCTTTTCCTGACCTTGAAAAAATGTTTGTCTTTGTAACAAAACCTGGTGAGCGAAGCAGAGGAAATTGTGATGTCCTCTGTGTGTGTGTTTTATAATACATACTTCTCACTCTATCCAGGAGTGTATACATATATACAACGTATTTTTAATGTGTGACATTTTTAATGTGTGCATCCTGTATTGTACAGATCTCTGCTTTTTCTAATAAACCAACTGTGGGAAAATTGGGCAAAAATTTGGTGAGGTTACGGATTATTGTAGTTCGGGATACACCTTCCGCAGTACAAATAAATGCACTGGGGGGTGCAATAGGGACCCATCCAGATGGTGGCGCACCGATATGTCAGCTCCAATAGGCCAGCGGCAGTCCATGAGGCGTCTACCATATATAATGTCTATGGTTACTGCACCTTTCTTGCAGCACGGAAAGAAGACTGAAGAAAAACAAGATCAATCAGTGATTTCTCCTGTCTGCTGGTTGTGAGTGCAGGCTAACAAGTTTGAGAATCCTCATATTTATGAAATGGAGGATCATACATGTATATATATATATATATATATATATATATATATATATATGGAGTTAAATTTGACTCCAAAATACCTGCAAATGGTTTCACTTAGAAACAAAACTAATTCTGCCATCTACAGGATGGGAGTGTGAATAGCGACTTACATATTTGTGAACCTCTAAGCAGTTTTGCGCTCAGAATGTCTCAATATTGTGTAGCTGAGCAAAACGATGGATGCGTGTGATCGGTGATTCACGAATGCTGAATCACACTTCACAAACAGAATTTTCAGTTTTGCAAATTCCTTTTTTAACAAATGAAAAAATTATATATTTACAAATACACATTTATTTGTAACAAAACAAACCAAAACACAAGTTACGAATCGGAAATTTGTGTTTAGATTGCAAAACACGTGTGAAAATCAAGCACTATTTGTAGATCACCCTCAGTGTATTTGCAGGTACAGTAGTGTTCAGAATAATAGTAGTGCTATGTGACTAAAAAGATTAATTCAGGTGTTGAGTATATTTCTAATTGTTACATGGGAAGCAAGGTACCAGTAGATTCAGTAGATTCTCACAAATCCAACAAGACCAAGCATTCATGATATGCACACTCTTAAGGTTATGAAATTGGGCGTCTATCGACCTATCCGTCTATCGGTGTCATGCTTCAACGTACCCCCACTCGTGAACAAGACCCCAAGATACTTAAACTCCTCCACTTGGGGCAGTAAGTCTCCTCTGACCCAGAGGTGACAATCCATCATTTTCCGACAGAGGACCATGGTCTCAGATTTGGAAATGCTGATTCTCATCTTAGTCACTTCACACTCAGCTTCAAACCTGCTCAGTGTGCATGGTAGGTCACTGCCTGATGAAGAATCACATCATCGGCACAAAGCAGACAGGCAACTCTGAGGTCACCAAAATGGACATCCTCCGGTCCCTGACTGTGCCTTGAAATCCAGTCCATGAACATTACAAACAGGACTGGTGACAAGGGGTAGCTCTGGCGAAGTCCAGCACCCACCAAAAACAAGCCTGATGTAATGCAGAGAATGCGGACGCAGCTCCAACTTTAGTCATAAAGAGACCGGATTGCATGTTGTAGCGAATCTGGTACCCCATACTCCCGCAGCATCCCCCACAGGACACACAGAGGGACCCGGTCATATCTCTTTTCCAAGTCCACAAAACATATGTAGACTGGTTGGTCATGATGCCAACATCACCCTCTAATATCCTTGTGAGGGTAAAGAGTTGGTCCGCTGTTCCACGAACAGAATGGAATCAGCATTGCTCCTCCAGAATCTGAGGCTTGACTAGCGGTCTAAGTTTCGTCTCTAGTAGCCTGGCATAGGTTTTCCCAGGGAGGCTAAGAATTCCTCTATAAGATAAGATAAGATCAACTTTATTGATCCCCCAACTAGGAAAATCACTTGTTGCTGCAGCAAAAGTCATACAGTAGTAAAGAAAAAAAAATAGTTAGACCAGGTTGTGGTCAGAACGGCCTAGCAGGGGGAGGGGACAGGAGCTGTATGCATCCTTGATGTTCACATACATTAAATCCAAGGTTCTCTTGTCTCTGGTGGCCATTCATGTACTGAGTGAAGGTAGGGAGAGTGGAAGACAGGGAAGCATGACTGAAATCACTGGAGATGAGGAGGAGGGACTGGGGGTGTGATGTCTGCAACTCAAACACTACAATCTGCAGGCACTCACAGGCTGCAGCAGCATCTGCCAATGGCAGTATGTACACAGTTATCACTATAACATGCGAGAATTCCTTCGGGCTGTAGTATGGCTGAATGCTAACTGGTAGCAGCTCAATGTCTCTACTGCAGTACTGCTCCCTCACCGTGATGTTCTCCGGGTTACTCCATCTATCGTTCACAAACATCACTATGCCCCTACCTTTCCTCTTATCGCTGTCCTTTGCTTCCTGTCCACTCTCACGATTTGAAAGCCTTCCAACATAAAGTGCAAATCTGGTGTGAGTTCATTCCCGGTGTCGCCGACCAAAACGGTCCCCCCTAAAATTGGTCCGCCCTGCCTTCACTGCACATGCGTCATCAGCCAAGGTTCACGGATTATCTCCTCGTTTCTGCTTCAAACTGCACTCCAGTCATCATCTGTCTCAGCGACAGATTTCTGAAGCTTTTGTACAACAATCGTTTCCACATAAATTCAGCATTATTTTATCATAAAAGACGGAGGAAGCGATAAGAGCGACGCGGCTACATGGGCTGCTAGCTGCTGTGTGTCCGTCATTTTAAAGAGTCAGCGAATATCACCTCGTTTCTGCTTAAAATGGCCTTGATTCTGCTTAAAACTGACTTTAGAATGATTTAAGAGGTTTTACCTTGTCATCTGATGGTTAAGGTTAATAATCCCATTATTGCGTTTGATCGCTTTGAGTGAAGAGACTCTTTCTCAGATGAGCTGTTGAAGCTCCGAAATGACGCATGCACAGTGGACACAGGGCGGACCAATTTTTACGGGGGACCGTTTGGTCTGCGAATCCGGTACTCCCTCTGCGGCCTGGTTAGCACCGTTAGCTCTTCCACCTTTTTGGGGAGAGATCTCATATTCCCTTTAATAACAGACAGTATACATGGTTTATACAGTCTTTTCTTCATTCTCACTCTGTATCCCCTTCTTCTTCTCCTTAATTCCGTGGGGATCTCCGGTCTTTCCACGGGAGGGAGTACCTTCCTGCTGAGCAGTGCTAACAGCTGCTCCTGAGTGCAAACAATGGAGCCGTGGCTGAATGAAACATCTGATGTTGATGTAAGTAGTTCCAAAAAAAGAAGAAAATACTGTCTCACGAGTTGTACATCCATAGATGCACACTTCTGACTGAGAAAAGTGATGAAGAAGACACTAAAGGAATACAAAAACACAAGCTATTGCAGCGGGCTGCCACTCGTGCAATGCCATCTTGGTACCTGGATGATTTGAACACACGCTACAGTGCCCTTTTTTAAAGATGGGGACCACCACCCAGGTTTGCCAATCCAGAGGTATTGTCCACGAATTCCATGTAACATTGTATAGGCGTGTCAGCAATGACAGCCCAAAAACATCCAGAGACTTCAGCATCTGAGAATGCATCTCATCTGTGGCCTGCTGGTACCTGTTCGCTGATTCTGGAGACTTCTGTGCGAACCAAACACCAAAGGCCTGATGGCTTCCCTTACCGCTGGAGTCAATGGGTTCTTAGGTTGCTGCCACGACAAGCACTAATGCCGCGTTCACACCGGGCGCAAAGTGAGCGACAGCAGCGACAGGTTGCCATATAATCCCTATGGAATGACGTGTTTTGACGCCAGGTCACGCAGCACGACGCGATGGACGTAAATGAAGCGACGCGAGTGAAGCAATTTTGAACGACTGGCACGTTTGTGGTGCGATACTGTGTCACGTCACGTCGTACTGCCCTCCTCCCCAAGTTGAAAAATCTGAACGTTTTCGTCTTGTCGTGCCGCGATGACCAATCAGGGACTGAATATGTAGTGACGTGGAGATATCTGGAGTTTGACTGAAGATGTGAACGTGTCCTGTCTCTGGTAGCCAGCCTGTGAGCAGGAATTATGTCTCTTTTGTCCTTTATTTCACAATTATGACAGAGTTTTTGGAGCGAGCAGCAGCCCCACAGCAGGGGGAGTGGCGTTTCTTTCTCTTTTTAATTTACATGTGCGCGCGAGCGAATCATCCGTGGAGATTATTTTAGTTATTAACTACACAGATGTATAATAAAACAAATGGTGACTGGTTTCTAAACGCAATTATGACAGAGTTTTTTGGGGAAGAGCGAGCAGCAGCTCCACAGCAAGCAGCAGAGTTTTTTTTTTTCTGTCTACGTGCACGCTTCAGCGAATCGTCTGTGGAGATTATTTTATTAATTAATGACACAGATGTATAATAAAGCAAATGGTGACTGGTTTACAAACACAATTATGACAGAGTTTTTTGAGGAAGAGCGAGGAGCAGCCCCGCAGCAAACAGCGGAGTGTCTTTTTTTTTTTTTTATTGTTTACATGTGTGCGCGTGAAAGGGACAGGAGGTCCTCAAACTGGGTCCTGCAGAGGTGGAAGGACCACTGAAAGCGGCTGTCATCCAGATGCAGCTCCTGCAGCAAATGATGATACTCCCCGAATTGGGAATGTTTCATGGCATTTGTCAGCTTTCCATAACTCGCTCCATGTGATCAAGGTCCGTCATGTTAACTTGACTGACAACCGGAGCCGGCGAGCGGAATGGAAGCTCCTCCTATTTGATGACGCACTGGGGCGAATTTTCGCAGCAAAAGCAGAGTGACACACTGGGCGATGGTGGCGCGTCCGTCGCCACGCGACCCCCGCAAATTTGTAGCATCTGATCGCGCCCGGTGTGAACGCGACATAACAATTTTCTGGCCAAATAAAGAATATATGTACAAGGTGGGCCAATAAAATGTTAGCACTTTTTGATCGTACACAAGTGTTTGAAATGAGAACTTATTTGAAAATTTTATTCACAGACTTGTAACAGAAGCATCAAATTAACATTTGATACCAAATGTTTCCCACTTTGTCTCTTGTTTTCCGCACAGTTCAATAACTGATGACATTTTTTAATTGTACGAATTAAAAACGTGGTAACATTTTATTGGCCCACCCTGTATATATGTATTGGATACTCCCTTTTGCTGGGGGTCATGACACAGAATTCAGGAGAGATCTGCTTTGGGATTTGGGACAAGATTTGGCCCTTTTGGCTACACGTGTTCCAAAAGTTGTATATGAATAAAAACAAAGTCTGTTGGATTCACATGATATAAATATGTACATGCCTGGAATGCATCCAAATGACATCATAAATTATGAGTTCAATTTTTTTGTAAAACACTTTTTAACTGAAAACTTTTGATTTTTTGCACTTATTACATGCTACGGAAGTGTATTGCATTCACTGGATACAAGAAAAAAAATTAGACGGCTGACCTCGTAAGGAGAAAAGATCTCATCATTATGAGAAAAGAAATCATAATTACGAGATCAGGATCTTGTAATTAAGAGATCAGGCTATTTTTATTTTTTGTAATCACTTCCATACATTAGGTCCCTCAGTAAAGACAAGATTGAGAATTCCCGAGTCATAATCGAAAATCAGCCAATTTGTAACCGCCGACACTGCACTGCGATCGCACACCACTTCTATGCGCACACAAAGTGTGGATTTTCCCCTAAACTGTTCCTGGATGAATGAAACTCCTCTAGGGAGGCGGGGCATGGGCAACCAGACTGGCATGCGCCCGGCTGGAAGTGAGCCCCCTTTGTTCCTCAGTGGTTGGTGGGGCTTGTGAGTGAAACCTGGAAGTCTAAAGGGGAGCAAGACACATCTCATTTTGGTGAGACACCTCGTGCTCCTTCCTGGACTTTTATCCAGGAAAACCTTAGGGGAACATCCACACTTTATATTTGATTACAGAGTGTTATTATTGGTTAACCTCAGCCCGCTTCTTTACTGAGAGACTGGAAGTACGGAAAATCGATCGATCGATCGATCGAACTATCTATCTATCTACGAGGTCTGTTAGGTCTGTTTTTCAAAAACCATATGGATTTGAATCACGTGTGATTGCATCAGACAAGCTTGAACTTTCGTGCGCATGCATGAGTTTTTTCACGCCTGTCGGCTGCATCATTCGCCTGTGAGCAGGCTTTGTGTGAGCACTGGTCCACCCCTCTCGTCGTTTTTTTATTGCGAATAAATGTCTAAAGGATTTGGAGCTTTGCTGCATCAATTTTTTCCAGAAACTGTGAGAGACCTCCAGGTGGACACCGTTCGGAAAATTAATATGGCTTTCAGGGACGATTTTATGGGGATTATACAGATTAAGGAGAATTACTGCCGCTTTAAGGACGGCGCGGCGCGCTCCCAGCGCCGATCGACATGCTCAGACCCCGCTGAAACAACCAGATCATTTCCAACGTGAAGGCTTTGTTGATCCGGGACCTCGTCTGACTTTCACAAAAAGGCAGAAGTCGTGGACATCAGCACTTTTTCGGCACATTCCACTGTTACAGGAGTTTTTTTCATGGAAAGAAAAGCGGAGGGACGTGCCACGGAGCCGTTCATTACGCGGCACAAAACCACCTCCGTGTTGGTCTCACAGGACAATTCCTCCGGACGTCTGTCCACGTCCAGACAACGTCCCGGATAAAACACAGCGTCCAGTTTGGAAATGAACGGCACATTCCACTGTTACAAGGATTTTTTGTCATGGAAAGGAGCGGATGCGTCGCGCGTCACGACGGCAAGCGAGACAAAGAACACCTCCGTTTCGGAGTGCCAGAAGGACAAGCTGGGACATGTCCACCTCTCCACAATTTCTCTGATACTCACTCGACTGGTAAGCACTGAAAGGCATGTCCCAGCACTTTTTCGGCAAATTGAGACAGACGTCACGGCGGTGCCGCGACGCGCAAAGCAATGCCGTGATGAAGCGTCACAGAACATGTTCTGGCATGTCCAGGCACATCCACAATTTCTTGGATAATCACTCGACTGAAAAACCACCGACAGCTATCTGAACACCATCTCAAAGCCGTCCTGTGAGACCAAAACGGAGGTGGTTTTGTGTCGGTCCAGCAGCGAATCCATCATGACGCGCAACGCGTCCGCTCGGCTTTCCACGACAAAATATCTTGTTAAAAGTGAAATCTGCAGGAAAATGGGTGATGTCCAGCTCTTGTGATAACCACAGAAAGTGCACACGATGGTCACGGATCCACAGAGCGATCCGTTTAGAAATGAAATGGTCGTTCAGCCTGTCGAAGGCAGCTGGAGCGCGGCGCGCCCCACAGCTGCTGTGGGCGTTCTTAAAGCGACAGTAACATCCCTTAATGTCTTTGAAGCCCAGAAAATTTTCACCAAAAACCACCTGAATTTCTCGAATGGTGTCCACATGGATGTGCCTCACAGTTTCTAAAAAAAAATTGATCAAGCAAAGCAGCAGTCTCTCAGCCATTTCCCTGACAATGAAAATCCGCCGAGGGGGGTGGACCAATCCTCACTCAAAGCCTGCTCACAGGCGAATGACGCAACCGACAGGCGTGAAAAAAATCACGCACGCGCATGAAGGTTCAAGGTTGGCTCACGCAAGCACACGTGATTCAAATCCATATGTTTTTTTTTTTAAATAAGGTCGGATACTTTTCTAATAGACCTCGTATATATATATATATATAAACAAATTAGAATTACAAGAAAATATCTCATAATTACAAGATCTTTTCTTGTAATTATGAGATTCTGATTTTGTATTATGCAATATGCTTCCATAACATACCACCTAAGTATGTTTAAAAAAACTTTGTTCCTTACAACTCCAAAGCAATAGAAGAAAACATGCATCTCAAAATATTAAAATGTTTCATAATGGATTTTTAAAAAAAAAGGATTTATACATACATACAGTACCAGTCAAAAATTCACACACTTTCCTAGTTGAAAGGGAAAGTGTGCCCAAACCTGTGACTGGTAGTGCGCACGCATGCACACGCGCGCACACACACGCATGCGCGCACACACACACGTATCCTGTTACTTTTACGGATACTGCAACAAAAATCTTTTAATTCTGCCATAGTTTGAATGATGCTGTGCTCTTATGATATGCTAAAAATGAGGTGCAGTGCAGACAGATCAAAGTGACTTTGCTCTGGGAACATAAGAAACATGTGACAGACACATTTGTGGCAGAATACAAAAGGAAGACACATACAAATGAAATGAAAAAGAAATGATGACAGTGGCAAGGAGGTGGATGAAGGGTCTTGGTTTTGCTCTGTTTGTTACACACCGCCTTTTTCTTGATTTTGGCAGCCTTCTGAACCCTCTGGCAGACAGGTAGGCAGGGAGGCATTACAGGACAAGGTCAGCAGATACAGGAGCACAAAAAACAGGAGGAAAGAGGAGGAGCAAAATAAGAAGGCAAATAAAAACAGACAAAAGCTTCAAACCAACCAGCCAGTGTGTGGAGAGAGAGAGAGAGAGAGACAGAGAGAGAGAGAGAGAGAGAGAGGTGTACAGGGTGATATCGCATGTGTGACATCGCATGTGTGACTGGCTGAAGACTGTGTTGGTTGTCATACACAGAACAAAACAGCAATTACAGAGGGACATAATTGCCTTTTAACTGAAACACAAAATCTCAAGGGGATTGACAGTATTTATGCATTGTTGACATTTAAACTAGGCACACTAATTTTACACATGCCTTTTTATTATTATCACTTTAACATTTGACAGTATTTTTGGCCGTAGGTGGAGCACTGTAGATGTCAACATGCAGGTCATCGAGATGGGCAGCGTGACATTATATTATTGTTCCTCAGCAATGATCACCAGGACAGTCTGTAACTCCTCATTTGACCAAGCTTGGCTATTGTTCGCTGACATTCTTCGTTGTGTGGATATTGAAAAAAACGCATATATTTTTGACAGGAATTATTACAGTGCGTAAGCTGTCACAGGGTGACGACGCGTTCCTATGTTGTTATGAGCCATTCAATGGACAGCAGTGGGTTAGCGCCTCTCTTCTGTTACCATTTCATCAGTAAGGTATCCCAAGAGAAGGATGTCAAAAAGTGTTATGCAGGGGTTGGTTATTTTGGTACACGTCCCTAAGCATTCCATACCGTGCCGTACCACCCTCGACCGCTCCTTGGAAACGAGGAAGTGGTTAGCACTGTTGCCTCACAGCAAGAAGGTCCTGCAATTGCTTCCCACATGGTGCTTTCTGTGTAGCGTTTGTATATTCTCCACATGGTCAGGTGACTTCCCTCCGGGTGCTCTGGCTTCCTCCCACTTCCACAGACATGCAGGGTGAATTAGATACCTTAATTTAACTGTAGGTGTTCTGACCTGCTTTACCTCCTCCATCCAACACTCACAACCCAAAAATGCTGCATTCACATGTTAGGGTGTGTGACATTTTCTTTTCAGCGATATCTAAAAGCCACTGCTGGCTGTTAGAAGTTAAAAATTTACTTCCCAAAGCTGCACTGACAAATGCTGATTTGTTCTCAGAGACAGGCAGAGAGAGTTATTCTTTTGGTGCAATCAGGTGCATAATATTTTCTATCATTAAAGCAGAAATGACTTACGTGACATTCCAGAGAGAAACAACATAGAATCTAAAAGTTATAAAACAACCTGCAAATTACCACGCCTATGCTATTCCCATGCCATCTGTTGCTGCAGTTGGCAACGAACCCACTGTAATGAACGGTAGGGCTGCTTTTCTTCAACAGCATGCAGCATGAGTGTATCAGTAAATACCATCTGTACTTTCTGCTCAGATGTATACAGTAATACTGCAGATAAGCCTAAACACGTAGTTCTTATGAAAATTACTCAATCGGGCAAACATTTGACCCTGTGGCATCATATAAACCGCAGCAAACAACAATCAGTGTGTTTTGAAAATTGACCCACGCTGTTCTATTTCCACTTCTTAAATTGCAGCAGGAGGAGCTTTATCTTCACTTGGAGAGCAGCAGAAGCACGAAGTGTCACTCGTTACTTCCTCCACCTCATAACATAACAATGACTTGTTATGGCATCTGTTATGTAAGTCACAGATGAACTCTTTGTTCTGCTTTGGCCATAGAAACAATCAGGCATTTTAATTCTTTTGAATCTCAACTACAAACACTTTACTTTTTCACATTTTATGTACAGCCTTATTCTAAAATGTATTAAATGAATTTTTCCTCAAAATTCTACACACAACACCCCATAATGACAATGTAAAAAAAAAATGTGAGATTTTTGCAGATTTATTAAAATGAAAAACAAACAAACAAATCACATGTACATAAGTATTCACAGTCTTTGACATGAAGCTCAAACTTGAGCTCAGATGCATCCTGTTTCCACTGAACATCGTTGAGATGTTTCTACAGCTAAATTGGAGTCCACCTGCGGTAAATTCTGTCAATTGGACATGAATTGGAAAGGCACACACCTCCCTACATATAATGGCCCAGTCACACAGCACACGACGATTCCTGAAACGAAGGGAAAAAGTAAAAAAAGACACAATTCGTTGAGAAAAGGTGGACGAAAGAGCTTTATCACCGAACAGCCTGCGAAGCAAGAGGTGCAAAAGGGACGAAAAAAGGAACTTAAAAAAACAAGCTAACAATCTCACCACTTTAATGAAACGCCACAGCTGGAGCAGTGTGTGTCTGCATCTCTGAGTTCCAGGACTCGGTGCTGGGACGGAGCTCATAGCGCCTAAGTCCTGGAGAAACTACAAACAGAAGCTGTGGAGCTCTGTGTGCACGTCAGTGGACCCACCTGCTCTGGTTCCTCATCCAGAACAAAAAAGGGATCATCTCCATCATCATCAGAATCCACACTGTCTGTCGACACGCTGCGCGCTCCGTCTGGCTCCAATTAAAAAAAAAAAGTGTGCCGTGGTCATATCACTGTATTCCTTTACTAAGCCGTATATATTGATTTATAACAGAAAACTGTCAAAAGGGGGAATAAATATATGTGTAAAGATGATTGAATATATCAGAGCAGTAAATTAATCAGTAAGTGTGAATGCGTGCATTGACTCACGTGCGGTTATTCCACCAGCTGATCACTGATCCACAATGTGAATTCTGCCTTCCAGAACAGCTCTTTATATAATCATTTTAATTCATTTACCCATTGCCACATGTACAGAAGGAGTGGATTGTCATTCCTGCATTCATATTGTTATATTTAATACAAAATAAGCGCACGCAGCAGCTGCTGCTGCCGCTGGTGCTGCATTCAAGTACCGTCGGAAATTACACAACTTTTTTGTTGTTTCAAATTAAACAGTTGCTTGTGGCAAAAGTAATTAATTATATCCACACAAAAGATTAATTCTGGCCTATATAAGGAGCACATTGAAGCTGACCCCCCACCCAGATAAAAAAAAAAATCCAAGCAAGCAGGCTAAGTTTGCCCTGTAATTTCCAATGGTACATGAAGCAGCAGCAGCCTCAGTGCTCACAAACCGGCTTCTGTACTATGTGAAAACACTCAGCTGCTCCAACAAAGTCAAATTAAACAATAACGTTACAAAAACTAAACAAACGATTAAAAATGTCAAGAACGACAGCAAAACAAAACACAGACGAATTGAGGTTGTCGTTGCCCTTCGTTCAAATTTTTCAACAGTTTAAAAATCCTGACGAAGTGCCAGCTGCAGGAACGAAGCTGCGCGAAGGTTAAACGATGTCAACAAAAGTCCAGATTTCTTCTTTCGTCAGGGCTTCGTCACCCTTCGTTAAGTGCCGTGTGACTGGGCCATAAGGTTCCACAGTCAGTTAGTTAGTTAGTCAGAGCAGAAACCAAGCATGAAGTCAAAGGAATTGTCTGTAGACCTCCGAGACAGGAATGTCTCGAGGCACAAATCTGGGGAAAGGTACAGAAACATTTCTGTTGTTTTGAAGGTCCAAAATGAGCACAATGGCCTCCATCATCCATAAATGGATGAAGTTTGGATCCACCAAGACTCTTCCTAAAGCTGGCCGCCCATTTAAACAGTGATTGGTGGAGAAAGGCCTTAGTCAGGGAGGTGACCAACAACCCGATGGTCACTCTGTCAGACCTCCAGCCTTCCTCTGGGGAGAGAGGAGGCCCTTCCTTGTTATCATTAGAGGGATTTTTTTCTTACCACTGTCACCTGCGTGCTTGTACAGTGGAGTTCACAAGGTTAGAACTTCCTTGTTTGTAGTGCATTGAGGCAGCTTTGCTGTGGTTTGGCACTATATAAAGAAAATAAGTTGAACTTGATTGGGGGAGGTGATGGTTTAGTGGGCTTCAGATCAGAGGATCCTTTGTTCAAACCCATGTCTGGCTGGAAAATAACTAAGGGTCCTTGGGTGAGGTTCTTAGTCCCCAAGTTGCTCCGGATGTGTAGTGACTGCCTCGCATGGCAGCACTCTGACATCGGTGTGCGAATGGGTGAATGTGAGGCATTATTGTAAAGTGCACTGAGTATCTGATATAGATGGGAAAGTGCAATATGCAGTCCATTCATTTGAATTGCTACTAAACATTAGATACACACACACACACACACACACACACACACACACACACACACATATATATATATATATATATATATATATATATATATATATATATGAGGTCTATTAGAAAAGTATCCGACCTTATTATTTTTTCAAAAACCATATGGATTTGAATCACGTGTGATTGTGTCAGACAAGCTTGAACCCTCGTGCGCATGCGTGAGTTTTTCCACGCCTGTCGGTTGCATCATTCGCCTGTGAGCAGGCTTTAAGTGAGGAGTGGTCCACCCCGTCGGCGGATTTCCATTGTCAGGAAATGGCGGAATGATTTGGGCGTTTTTTCCATCAGAATTTTTTCAGAAACTGTTAGAGACTGGCAGCTGGAAACCATTCGAAAAATTTATCTGGCTTTCGGTGAAAATTTTACGGGCTTCACAGAGAATAAGGACTGTTACTACAGCTTTAAGGACGCTCAGCGCGCCGCGCTCCGTGCCGCCATCGAGAGCCACAAACCACCGGATCATTTCTAAATGGATGGCTCTGTGGAGCCGGGACCGTCATGTGCCATTTCTCTGGTTATCACAAGAGCTGGACATCAACAATTTTCCGGCAGATTTCACTTTTAACAAGAGATTTTGTCATGGAAAGCAGAGCGGAGGCTTCGCGCATCACGATGGATTCGCTCGCTACTGGAGCGAGACAAAACCACCTCCGTTTTGGTCTCACAGGACGGCTTTGAGATGGCGTTCAGACAGCTGTCGGTGGTTTTTCCATCGAGTGATTATCCGAGAAATTGTGGATGTGCCTGGACATGCCAGAACATGTCCCGTGAGGCTTCATCACGGCGTTGCTTTGCGCCATGCGGCACCGCCAAATCATTCCGCCATTTCATGACAATGAAAAGCCGCCGAGGGGGTGGACCACTCCTCACTCAAAGCCTGCTCATAGTTCAAATCCCCACCTGACTGGAAAATCACTAAGGGCCCTTGGGTGAGGTTCTTAGTCCCCAAGTTGCTCCGGATGTGTAGTGACTGCCTCGCATGGCAGCACTCTGGTGTGCAAATGGGTGAATGTGAGGCATTATTGTAAAGTGCACTGAGTTTCTGATATAGATGGGAAAGTGCAATATGCAGTCCATTCATTTGAATTGCTACTCAACATTAGATACACACACACACACACACACATGTATATATATATACTCAACAAAAATATAAACGCAACACTTTTGGTTTTGCTCCCATTTTGTATGAGATGAACTCAAAGATCTAAAACTTTTTCCACATACACAATATCACCATTTCCCTCAAATATTGTTCACAAACCAGTCGAAATCTGTGACAGTGAGCACTTCTCCTTTGCTGAGATAATCCATCCCACCTCACAGGTGTGCCATATCAAGATGCTGATTAGACACCATGATTAGTGCACAGGTGTGCCTTAGACTGCCCACAATAAAAGGCCACTCTGAAAGGTGCAGTTTTGTTTTATTGGGGGGGGATACCAGTCAGTATCTGGTGTGACCACCATTTGCCTCATGCAGTGCATCACATCTCCTTCACATCATCCGTGAAGAGAACACCTCTCCAACGTGCCAAATGCCAGCAAATGTGAGCATTTGCCCACTCAAGTCGGTTACGACGACGAACTGGAGCCAGGTCGAGACCCCGATGAGGACGACGAGCATGCAGATGAGCTTCCCTGAGATGGTTTCTGACAGTTTGTGCAGAAATTCTTTGGTTATGCAAACCGATTGTTTCAGCAGCTGTCCGAGTGGCTGGTCTCAGTCGATCTTGGAGATGAACATGCTGGATGTGGAGGTCCTGGGCTGGTGTGGTTACACGTGGTCTGCGGTTGTGAGGCTGGTTGGATGTACTGCCAAATTCTCTGAAACGCCTTTGGAGACGGCTTATGGTAGAGAAATGAACATTCAATACACGAGCAACAGCTCTGGTTGACATTCCTGCTGTCAGCATGCCAATTGCACGTTCCCTCAAATCTTGCGACATCTGTGGCATTGTGCTGTGTGATAAAACTGCACCTTTCAGAGTGGCCTTTTATTGTGGGCAGTCTAAGGCACACCTGTGCACTAATCATGGTGTCTAATCAGCATCTTGATATGGCACACTTGTGAGGTGGGATGGATTATCTCAGCAAAGGAGAAGTGCTCACTATCACAGATTTAGACTGGTTTGTGAACAATATTTGAGGGAAATGGTGATATTGTGTATGTGGAAAAAGTTTTAGATCTTTGAGTTCATCTCATACAAAATGGGAGCAAAACCAAAAGTGTTGCGTTTATATTTTTGTTGAGTGTATATATATATATATATGTATATATTGAGATCTTTAAAGACATTAAAGACGGCCCAAAGCGGTGGAGGGCACGCCTCGCTCCGAGCGGCGATCGACAGGCTGAAACGACCAGATCATTTCCAAAGTGAACGCTTTGTTGATCCAGGACGTCGTCTGACTACCAGAGAAGTGGCAGAAGAGGTGGACATCAGCCAGTTTTTGTCAGATTCCACTGTTACAGGAGATTTTGTCATGAAAAGACGTGCGGAGGAATTCGCGCGTCGGGACGGAGCCGCTAATGGCGCGGGACAAAAAGCAACGCCGTGATGAAGCCTCACAGGACATGTTGTGGCATGTCCAGCTCGTCCACAATTTCTCGGATAGTCACACGACTGAAAAGCCACCGAAAGCCGTCTGAATCTTCCGAATGGTGCAAGAGCTGGGCATGTTAGAACATGTCCTGTGAGACCAACACGGAGGTGCTTTTGTCCTGCGCCATTAGCGGCTCCGTGGCGAATTCCAAAACCAAACAAAACCACCTCGGTGTTGGTCTCACAGGACGGCTTAAAGGTGGATTTCAGACGGATTCCGGTTGCTTTCCAGTCGTGTGAATATTCGACTGTGATTGTGCATGAGCTGAACATGCCAGAACATGTCCTGTGAGGCTTCATCACGGCGTTTCTTTTCACCATGCAGCTCCGCCGTGACGCGCGGAATTCCTCCGCCTTTGTTCCTCTTTCCATGACAAAAACACCTGTAACAGTGAAATGTGCCGTTCATTTCTAAACTGGACGCTGTCTTGATCCGGTATGTCCTCTGACTAGCACAGGAATTGTGAAAAGACGTGGACATCAGCAAAAATAAATAAAATTTAAAAAATCATACAATGTGATTTACTTTTTAGATTCTGTCTCTCACAGTTGAAGTGTACCTACGATAAAAATTACAGACCTCTCCATTCTTTGTAGGTGGGAAAACCTGCAAAACTCACAGTGGGTCACATATTATTTTCCCCACTGTGTGTGTGTATATATACAACCCCTGGCAATAATTATGGAATCACCGGCCTCGGAGGATGTTCATTCAGTTGTTTAATTTTGTAGAAAAAAACGCAGATCACAGACATGACACAAAACTAAAGTCATTTCAAATAGCAACTTTCTGGCTTTAAGAAACACTATAAGAAATCAGGAAAAATAATTGTGGCAGTCAGTAACGGTTACTTTTTTAGACCAAGCAGAGGGGAAAAAAATATGGACTCACTCAATTCTGAGGAATAAATTATGGAATCACCCTGTAAATTTTCATCCCTAAAACTAACACCTGCATCAAATCAGATCTGATCGTTAGTCTGCATCTACAAAGGAGTGAACACACCTTGGAGAGCTGTTGCACCAAGTGGACTGACATGAATCATGGCTCCAACACGAGAGATGTCAACTGAAACAAAGGAGAGGATTATCAAACTCTTAAAAGAGGGTAAATCATCACGCAATGTTGCTAAAGATGTTGGTTGTTCACAGTCAGCTGTGTCTAAACTCTGGACCAAATACAAACAACATGGGAAGGTTGTTAAAGGCAAACATACTGGTAGACCAAGGAAGACATCAAAGCGTCAAGACAGAAAACTTAAAGCAATATGTCTCAAAAATCGAAAATGTACAACAAAACAAATGAGGAACGAATGGGAGGAACCTGGAGTCAACGTCTGTGACCGAACTGTAAGAAACCACCTAAAGGAAATTGGATTTACATACAGAATAGCTAAACGAAAGCCATCATTAACACCTAAACAGAAAAAAACAAGGTTACAATGGGCTAAGGAAAAGCAATCGTGGACTGTGGTTGACTGGATGAAAGTCATATTCAGTGATGAATCTCGAATCTGCATTGGGCAAGGTGATGATGCTGGAACCTTTGTTTGCTGCCGTTCCACTGAGATTTATAAAGATGACTGCCTGAAGAGAACATGTAAATTTCCACAGTCATTGATGATATGGGGCTGCATGTCAGGTAAAGGCACTGGGGAGATGGCTGTCATTACATCATCAATAAATGCACAAGTTTACGTTGATATTTTGGACACTCTTCTTATCCCATCAATTGAAAGGATGTTTGGGGATGATGAAATCATTTTTCAAGATGATAATGCATCTTGCCATAGAGCAAAAACTGTGAAAACATTCCTTGCAAAAAGACACATAGGGTCAATGTCATGGCCTGCAAATAGTCCGGATCTTAATCCAATTGAAAATCTTTGGTGGAAGTTGACAAGGCTCCAACCTGCAAAGCTGATATGGCAACAGCAATCAGAGAAAGTTGGAGCCAGATTGATGAAGAGTACTGTTTGTCACTCATTAAGTCCATGCCTCAGAGACTGCAAGCTGTTATAAAAGCCAGAGGTGGTGCAACAAAATACTAGTGATGTGTTGGAGTGTTCTTTTGTTTTTCATGATTCCATAATTTTTTCCTCAGAATTGAGTGATTCCATTTTTTTCCCCCTCTGCTTGGTCTAAAAAATAATCGTTACTGACTGCCAAATTTTTTTTCCTGATTTCTTATAGTTTCTTAAAGCCAGAAAGTTGCCATTTGAAATTACTTTAGTTTTGTGTCATGTCTGTGATCTGCTTTTTTTCTACAAAATTAAACAACTGAATGAACATCCTCCGAGGCCGGTGATTCCATAATTTTTGCCAGGGGTTTTATATATATATATATATATATATATATATATATATATATATATATATATATATATATAGAGAGAGAGAGAGAGAGAGAGAGAGAGAGAGAGAGAGAGAGAGAGAGAGTACATTCTGAGTACCAGTCCCAAACCAAGATAAATGAGGAGGGTTGCTTCAGGAAGGGCATCCGGTGTAAAACAAGGCAAAATCACCATGCAGCGTACAAAACAAATTTCCATACCAGATCGGTCTAGACCCGGGTTAGCAGTGACTGCCACTGGTGCCGTTCCCCAACAGGATGCTGGCGGAAATTGGGCTACTGCTGGGCGAAGAGGAGGAAACTGTATCCAGAGACAATGGGAGAAGAAGAAAACTAGAAGGGTGGAAGTGAGACTAGGGAGTTTGAATGCTGGCAGTATGAATTGTAAAGGGAGTGAGCTGGCTGATATAATGGAGAGGAGAAAGGTCGATATATTGTGTGTGTACTGTGAAATAAGAGCAGGCGCATAGGCGGTGGGTTGAAGTTGTTGTATCATGGTGTGGATAGGAAGAGAAATGGTGTTGGGGTCATTTTAAAGGAAGAGTATGTTAAGAGTGTGTCGCAGGTTAAGCAAGTGTCTGACAGGGTGATGAGTGGGAAGTTGGAAATTGAAGGGGTGATGATGAATATCATTAGTGCATATGCCCCACAGGGAGGTTGGGAGAGGAAGGGGAAAGAAGATTTCTGGAATGAGTTAGATGAGGTGGTGGAGAGTGTGCCCTAGCATGAAAGAGTGGACTTCAATGTGCATGTTGGCGAAGGGAACAGAGGTGATGAGGAAGTAATGGGTAGATATGGTATCAAGGGCAGGAATATGGAAGGGCAAATGGGAGGTGATTTTGCAAAAAGGATGGAAATGGCTGTGGTGAATACCTACATTAAGAAAAGAGAGGAGCATAGAGTGACATATAAGAGTGGAGGAAAGTGCATACAGGTGGACTACATTCTTTGTAGGATATGCAAGCTAAAAAAAAAATTGCAGTCATCAGCCTTCTGTACTTCCACCTGTTAATCTCAACTCCTCTGTTCCCTCAGCTCTCAGCCTGATCCTCCATTGCCAATAAACCTGGGAGCAGGCTAAGAAGGCTCTGTTATGTTCCTCTGTGACCTACAAGATTGCTGCTGACAGAAGGAGGTCCACCGCGTCACCATACACTCCCGTACAGAAAGTTTGGCTCTCCACATGCCACCTTACGCTAAGAGGACTTACCCCAGAAATCGGCTCCTAGGTTCGTTGGTCCCTTCATAGTTTCAAAATTATTAATCCTGTCTCTGTTCGTCTCCGTCTCCTCAAGTCTATGTGCATCCACCCCATGTTTCAACAAACTTCATAATGAACAACCAGATGGCGCTTTTATTGTTACTGGGGACTTTAATCACTGCAACTTAAGAACTGTACTTCCAAAAAAATTATCAGAATGTCTCAGGCTCCACAAGGAGCAATAAGACCCCGGATCATGCTTACACCAATGTGGCTGGTGCCTCCACCACCTTGGTCAGTGGGCCCATCTTTCTTTGTCTCTGATGCCGACACAGACCCCAGTCATTAAACATGTGAAACCCTCAACAAAGACTGTGAGAATCTGGCTGGAAGATGCAGACTCCACTCTGCAGCACCAGTTCCAGCACACTGACTAGAGTGTGCTTCCTGTTGTTGCTACCACAGACTCCCAGGCCAACATTCATATATACACCAACTCTGACCTGGATTACATCAATAAGTGCATAGGGGGGAATGACTACACAGAAACAATATAATTATTCACCAACCAGAAACCCTGGATGAACAAGGATGTTTGCCATCTCCTCAAGGCTAGAGATGCAGCCTTATGGTCTGGAGACCAGGAGGCATACAGCTCAGCTAGATCCAACCAGAGGAAAGGAATATCCAGGGCCAAATACATTTAAAAGAAAAGGATTGTAGAGCAATTCAACTCCTCTGACCCCCGGTATATGTGGCAAGGACTACATACAATTATTAACAAACTCCCATGCAACGCTTTCCTACCCTGTTCCACTTTAAGGAGGTAACCTCCAAGACAACGGTTTCACTTGATGAGGTCACTCTCCAATGATCTATTTTTAATTTTAATTTGACAGAGAATGTGGAGGAAGACATTAAAAGCACTACACTTTTCATTATGGTACCGGAAGCATTCAACAGCAACATAACACTTAACAAAACCTACAAAAACACAATAAATCAAAAACATCAACAACACTGTTAAACTGACAAGCACCACAATAACAACATTTAAAACCCCAAAACCTTGAACTCCCATGGTGCATTGCAGCACAATGTCCATTGTTTAGTGGTTAGGTAAAAGCGCTAATTTCTCAAAAAGATATTTTTCCTATCAACTTTCCATTTTCGCGGCATTCATCCTTGACCCAAAATACACAAGCATACCAAATGGCAAATGTCAGTTCTCCCTGGTTTCTCTCAGTGATCAAAACCATACACGCACACACACAGAGACCACTTGGCTATTATAATATAGATGTTAATGGCATTCGCACTTTCAGCAGCTGTCGGTAGCCTGATCCATTAGATCCATTTAATGAATAATTACTGAGAAAATACATATCACATTTTATGCCCACACTGAAGCAAACAGTTATGAGAACCACCGCACAGTCTCCAAAAATAATTTCATAAACACCCAAACCTCGGTTAGCATGTTTGCTTAACTAGTTCAAACTCAAAGACAGGAGCATGATCAGGCTTCTTGTATCAGACAATGAGGCACTGACGTGTCACCTCTTTTTCATGACGTTGGGGCAGCCGCAGCTCGTGGTGGTGGTGGTGGTGGGGGGAGTCTGGGAGAAATACTGCATGCAATTTTGTGCAATCTGGTGCAATTATTGAGCTAAATGGGAGCTATTTCTCAGTCCCATTTTCTTGTTCATTTTAGTCATAAAAACCACATTTTCCCATTTTGGCAAGATGGCAGAACTATAATACAGCTGCCACATTGATTAGAATATGGTGTTATTACTATTACATAAAAAAACACATATTTGCATTGGACTGTTAGGGTTCACTCTCTACATTTGACTTCAGCAATTTGTGTTTTTATAACTGATAGTGTCTTAACATAAACAAAAATAAAAACTGACACAAGTAAAGCTGCACTTATTGTTCATTAGAACAGAACAGAATAGAATAGAATGCCTTTTATTGTCATTATACGATGTACAACGAGATTAAAAGCCAACTCCAAAATCAGTGCAGGCAAGTGAGAAGAAAAGCAGCAATATAACTTTTAGTTCTCAGGAACACTGGTTTGGGTTTAAATTTGATTCATATTTCTATTGTATAAATGAGAAATGCAGTAACACATATTGTTCTGTCCATTAGTGACGTCAGCATTTCTGGGATATTGACCATTTATGTCACACAACATAACGCATAAATGTTTTTCACATCAATATTTGACTTTAGAGCATGTTAAATGTTTATCATAATTTCCTCCAGTTGGATATTTCTCACCCATGTAACATAAGAACGACAAAATGCAGATTTTGCAAGCTGGAATTTGCATAGAGACAATTTGAAGTAAATTCTTCCTAAAGACGGGTTTTGAAACATGATATAAAAATCAAGAGTTACCGGAGTGTTAGCTTTTCTGTATAAACGATGAATTAAAAAAAGTCAGGTAGCCTTTTTGGTCCTTTTTCCTTGAACCGCCCCATTTGAATTTATTTTTGATGAACTTTAAATTATCTCACCACAGCAGAACAACGTTCATCAATTTGGTTTGTCGTTTCAATACGTCACAGAGTTCATGGTAAAACGGTGCCTCTCATTTCCTGCTGTGTATCTGTATCTGTATCTCTGATTCGGATATTAAAACATCAGACTTAATATATCTACTGTAGCATCTTAGAGATGTTTGCAAACAATTTTACAAATGCAAACATCATGAAATCAGACCACAGACTAAATCCGAAGGAAAACAAAAATAACCTGCCACTAGCCACATGACACAACCAACGGGGGCCCAGCATAGTGCACTGCTTTGTCCCAAGTGTTGTGATTGGCTGCCAGGTCCACTACATTAAAATGGCCAACAGGAACAACTCTGACAACACTTTGCTTCAATCAATGCTTGGTTTTGCTGGAAATGTCCACATTTTCCCCCAAAAATTGGAATTATGAGAATTTCCAGTAAACTTTCATCACTGCTAATGACACTTGGAAAGAATCATGATGCTCAGTTTTCAATTTTCTCTGAGATTCTAATACAAGACTTGTCTTTGTTTAAATCCTCTGAATTTGGATTTGAACCAGAACTGAAACTGCAATATAAAAAGTAAGGTAGCGTAGTGCAAGTTTTACCAGGAAGACACTTTCAATCAGATTCACCGAATCACTTTAGTCCAGTTTTAGTCATCTGCTCACAACAAATACAAACATATATGTTATTTAAAAATGTCAACCCTAACTCACCGCTCTGCCGTTTGCAGTTGCCACCCTGAAATGCTACCTTCTCCACCCTGTCCCCACCAGTTGGTCCCCGTCTGACATCAAGGGGTAGGCTCCATCCCTACCTTCTTTCGAGGGCAAGATTTGGGATCAATGTACCCCTTCACCATTGTGACCGGCACCTCCCCCAAAGATTGTGCTAACATTCTGTACAATATCACTGTGGGTTAAATCTGTAACTGTTTCTGGTCTCCTGAGTCTTAATGGTAGAATAACATATTTCCAGTCCGCCACTCTACAATACGGCATGATACAGCTGTATACATCCATCCATCCATCCATCCATTTTCTTCCGTTTTATCCGGAGTCGGGTCGCGGGGGCAGCAGCTCAAGCAAAACCGCTCAGACCTCCCGATCCACACACACCTCCCCCAGCTCCTCCGGGGGAACCCCAAGGAGTTCCCAAGCCAGCCGAGAGATGTAGTCCCTCCAGCGTGTCCTGGGTCTTCCCCAGGGCCTCCTCCCAGTGGGACGTGCCCGGAACACCTCTCCAGCAAGGCGTTCAGGGGGCATCCGGAAAAGATGCCTGAGCCACCTCAACTGACTCCTTTCGACGTGGAGAAGCAGCGGCTCGACTCCGAGCTCATCCCGAGTGACCGAGCTCCTAACCCTATCTCTAAGGGAGCACCCAGCCACCCTGCGGAGGAAACTCATCTCGGCCGCTTGTACTCGCGATCTCGTTCTTTCGGTCATGAGCCAAATCTCATGACCATAGGTGAGGATCGGAACGTAGATCGATCGGTAAATCGAGAGCTTTGCCCCCCTACTCAGCTCTCTCTTCACCACGACGGTCCGATACAGCAACCGCATCACTGCAGATGCTGCACCGATCCGTCTACCGATCTCACGCTCCATCCGTCCCTCACTCGTGAACAAGACGCCGAGATACTTAAACTCCTCCACTTGAGGCAAGGACACTCCACCGACCTGAAGAGGGCAAAGCACCTTTTTCCAGTCGAGAACCATGGCCTCGGATTTGGAGGTGCTGATTTTCATCCCGGACGCTTCACACTCGGCTGCAAACCGCCCCAGTGCACGCTGAAGGTCCTGATTTGACGAAGCCAACAGAACCACATCGTCCGCAAACAGCAGAGACGAGAATCTGAAAGAAAATTGAAAGGATTAAAGTATATCCGGAAGAAGGTCAAGTGCGTTCCAAATAAGACATTAATAAAATACAACACAGATAAAACAAAAAATAAGTAAAAAGGTGACCAACATAACTAACACTGACTAGAACATGAATAATTTTAAAATGCCTTAGAGAAAAGATTTGTTTTTAAGCGAGACCTAAAAACTTCTAATGAAGGAGCCAGCCTAACATCCAAAGGCAACTCATTGGGGGCCACTACAGCAAAAGCTCGGCCATCCCGGTGTTTCAGTCTCGATTTGGGGACAGCAAGAAGTAAATGGTCAGCTGATCTGAGAGACCTTCGAGGGGTCTATATATGTAAGAGGTCTGTCAGACACATGGGAGTCAAGCCACTCAAAACTTTAAAAGTGAACAATAAAATTTTTAAATTAATTCTAAAATAGTCAGGCAACCAGTGTAGAGAGACAAGAACAGGGGTAATGTGCTCACATCTACATGTTCCTGTCAGGAGACGAGCAGCAGCATTCTGGACCATTTGTAAACACAATAGCGAAGCCTGATCAATACGAACATAAAGGGCATTACAATAATCCAGGCGAGTGGTTACAAATGCATGCAAGACTCTCTCTAAATCTCGACAAGATAAAAAAGGCTCAACTTTGGAGTGTTGCCTCAGCTGAAAGAAGCCATTTCTCACCACTATTTATCTGCTTGTCCATTTTAAGAGCTGGATCAATTTTTACCCCAAGGTTGGTTACAAGTGGTTTGACACAGGATTTGAGGGGCCCCAGGTCGAATGGTAAAATACCTGGCACACTTGGCCCAAATATAATGACCTCTGCTTTATTTAATTAAAATCCAAGAAATTCAGGGCCAGCCAGTCTCGACATATGGAGGACGCAATCAACCTAGCACAAACACATCACCCTGCAACACTTTGACCACCCAGGAACATATACAAGGATCCTATCTATCATTCCAGAAATCCTCCATTCTAAGCTCACCCAGCTCACTATACTTGCGTCTATCTGTGAGTAACTCACCAAGTTCCTAACAGACAGGAAGCAACAAATGAGGCTGGGGAAAACCATAGCCAGCACCTGGAACATCAGCACCAGTGCCTCCAGGGTTATGTACTCTCTCCTCTGCTCTTCTCCCTCTACACCAATAACTGCACCCTGAGATAACCCTTTCTGAAACTCCTGAAGTTTGCAGATGACAAGGCAGCACTGGCCTCATTCATGATGATGACAAAATCTGTAGACAGGAGGTTGCAGATGAAAACTGTGGAGATGACAGTGGAATTTAGGAGACACCCCCCCCCCCCCCCCCCCAACACTGTCCCACAATATAATCCTCAATAATACTGTTTCTTCTGTGGTGAGCTTCAGGCTTCTGGGATGCACCATCCCTCAAGACCTCAGGTGGACTACAAACATCATCTCACTCACCAAGAAGGCGGATGTACTTCTTGCGTTAGCTTAAACAGTTAAACTTGTCACAGTCACTGCTGACTCAGATCTACAATGCCACCATCTAGTCTTTTCTCTGGTCCCCCATCATTGTGTGGTTTGGGTCACTCCATTAAACACACCAGGAACAGACTGCAACAGACCATCAGGACTGGATTAAAAAAATATTCAATAGTATCAACCTACTCACTCACTCGGGAGGAGCTCGGAGTCGAGCCGCTGCTCCTCCACGTCGAAAGGAGTCAGTTGAGGTGGCTCGGGCATCTTTTCCGGATGCCCCCTGGACGCCTCGCTGGAGAGGTGTTCCGGGCACGTCCCATTGGGAGGAGGCCCCGGGGAAGACCCAGGACACGTTGGAGGGACTACACCTCTCGGCTGGCTTGGGAACGCCTTGGGGTTCCCCCGGAGGAGCTGGGGGAGGTGTGTGTGGATCGGGAGGTCTGGGCGGCTTTGCTTGAGCTGCTGCCCCCGCGACCCGACTCCGGGTAAAGCGGAAGAAAATGGATGGATGGATGGATGGATCAACCTACCCTCCATCTCAGACTTCCAGACTAAGGAAACGAGCAGAAAATATCACTGCAGAACCCACACATTACAGACACAATCAATCTTAGATTCTCCCCTCTGGGAGGCACTTCAGATCAGAGTACAAAAACATCCACACATAAGAACAGTTTATTCTCACTGGCCATCAACCTGATGAACAACTTAATATGCAATGGACCTGTACACCACGCAATAATTATTTACATATCAGCAAAACTCACACATATATTTTTTCAAACACAATGTTCTATATAAGTTGTTTAATACGGAAATACTAAAGTTAATCCGGAGTCAAATTCCTGATAAGTGTACAGATACTTGGCCAATAAATGTGACTCTGATTCTGAAACAAAAACAGAAAATAGCAGCTACAACTACATAATCGCACACATTTGCAGGCACACTAGTGTGTTGCCTGTGAAGATCCACGGGCTCTAGATTGGGCAGTGTTTATAAAATAGGGAGCTGACATTTTTCAAGGGTGGTAATAAATTAAGCAAAGTTTGTTTAATGAGTTGGAATGGTGTGGGAGTCCAGAATGTTTTTAGAATGTCAGACCTCAACAATTTTTCGGACAGTAACTCAACACTTTTATTTCCTGTTAATTATGGTTTTTTTTACAGTTAATTTACTGTCTAAATTGTTTAGGTTCTTGTTATCATATGCACACTATTATTATTATTATCATTATTATTCTCAGTATTATTATTATCATTATTATTATATTTTATTATTACTTCTACTTTGCCATTTAGTTTTTAAATGGAACACAATGGAAATAAGTGTTTTCACTTTCTGTCATCGATGTATTCTCAACATATTGACCCAAAATACATAAACATACCAAACGGCAAATGTCAACTCTCCCTGGTTTCTGTGTGATCAAAGCCATACACATGCATGCATGCACACACACAGAAGCCACTTGGCTATTATAATATAGATGTGACTATCAAAGCATGATCAGTGATCCTGCATGTTCATGATTCAAAGATGCAAGAAACGTCAAAAAGCTGAGAGTAAGCTTTTTACATAACCATAAAGCTATGCAGGGACACATGTTCTGTTGGCAGTTTACACTAATGAACAAAGCAATCAAGTTAATCAAAAATAATATGGGCTGGCCTCCTCAGCACAGCCCTTGTATCGCCTGTGCCCCACTGGAACATCACCATCATCAAAATAATATTAATATTACAGCAGGGAGCCAGTGTCAACAAGGGAAATATCGACTGTGCAAGCCAACAGTTCCATTATCCATCCGGCTGTGTCGAACACACACCCTGCGGTTCAATCTGGCCAAGTTCTTTAGCTGCCCTAAAAGCACACTCGCAGCTAATATATGGCTGTAACTGCTTTGCTCCAGAAACAAATAGCACTGATTCCATTGTAAATTTTATTAGGGGCAATCTAAATTGAATTTAAATGTTAAAAATGAATAAATAAATAAACAAATAAATCCCAAGAGAATTATTAAGGACAAATGAGAAAATAAAGCAACACGAGGAAACAGCGATGCTTGTTTATTTGTGCCAATAGTTTAAAGAGAGCTGTATACATTTTATTTATATTCTAGGCATGCGCAGTCATGTGAGATACAGATGGTTAACAAACTGAAGGAAAACACAACATAAAGTGGCTTTGTGAGGTGTTGGGCTACGGCATGATGCCAGAACAGCTTCAGTGTGCCTTGGTTTGATTTTACAAATCTCTGGATCTGTACTGGAGGAGTAGAAGACCATTCATCCCTTCATTTGGTGTTTTAATGATGCTGGTGTTGAGCAATGTTTTAAGTTCTGTTCTCACTTTCATGGATCTCAGACTCACGGTTTTAAATCTTAACCATACCTGAGAAAATCATAAGGGGGGGTTCACCAACCCTGATGCTTCAGATCACCTGTCCTGCATGTTTTCCATATGTACACCCCCTTTTTTCCATTGCAAATTTTGACATTCTTTGGTAATCCCTTGTATTTTTGAAGAGCATGTAACGTTGTGCATGCCATGATATCAAAGGAAGGATGACATCAAAGATTAGATTAGAACTTTATTAATCTCTCGGGAAGACTACCTCAGGGAAATTGAGGTTCCAGCAGCATTGTACAGCAACACACAGAGTAAGAAGCACACAGGTAATCAAAAGTACAAGTAAAAAAAAAAACAAAAAAAAATTTGCAAAATGTAAAAAATATAAATACCAGAAATACTGCTCATTACTGGCTTACTGGCTACTACTGTTCCTCTCTTTCATGTCCCCTGTCTTGCTGATACAGGGTACGGGAAGGAGAGGAAAGGAAGGTTTCCCAGGATAGGTTCAAAGGAAGGTTTCACAGAATAGCCAAGGTTGTGCTAAAGTTATACTACAGGTGTGCTGTGGTTGGTTTTGCACACATCAGATGGCACAGCCTGTTGTGTCATCCAACTGTACACTAGATCACATTCGTGGACAACCGTGATCTCCACACAGTGGTTTTGCACAGATATATAGACTGTGACCTTCCAGGATGCATATCCATAAAAGTGAGAACATGAATGCTGGTCTGAAAACTCCCATAGGCATTCAACTGGGTCTGGATTTGGCAATTGAATTTGTATACCTGGAAAAGACTGTGATTGGCTGTTCATTGTTTAATTTTGCCATTCAGTTTTCCTGTATGGAAGCATCTCTATTTCTTGTATTTTTCCTCTCATGTATTCAGGCTTTTCCTTTAATTTGTACGAGGTCTGTTAGAAAAGTATCGGACCTTTTTATTTTTTGCAAAAACCATATGGATTTGAATCACGTGTAGTTGCATCAGCCAAGCTTGAACCTTCGTGCGCATGCGTGAGTTTTTTCATGCCTGTCGGTTGCGTCATTCGCCTGTGAGCAGGCTTTGTGTGAGCAGTGGTCAACCCCTCTCCTCGGATTTTTAATGCGAATAAATGTCTGAACGATTTGGAGCTTTGCTGCATCAAATTTTTCCAGAAACTGTGAGAGACCTCCAGGTGGACACCATTCGGAAAATTCAGATGGCTTTCAGCGACAATTTTATGGGGATTACACAGATTAAGGAGTGCTCTAGCCGGTTTAAAGACCGCCCACAGCGTTTGAGAGCACGGCGCACTCCGAGCGCCGATCGACAGGCTGACACCCCGCTGAAACAACCAGATCATTTCCAACGTGAAGGCTTTGTTGATCCGGGACGTCGTCTGACTTCCACAAAAAAAGGCAGAAGGCGTGGACATCAGCACTTTTTCGGCACATTCCACTGTTACAGGAGTTTTTTTCATGGAAAGAGAAGCGGAGGGATGCGCCACCGTGCCGCTCATGGCATGGCACAAAACCACCTACGTGTTGGTCTCACAGGACGGCTTTCAGGTGGCTTTCAGACGGCTTTCGGTGGCATTTCAGTCGTGTGACTATCCGAGAAATTGTGCATGAGCTGGACATGCCCCAACATGTCCTGTAAGGCTTCATCACGGAGTTGCTTGGCGCCATGCGGCTCCACCGCGACGCGCAGAATTCCTCCGCTCCTCTTTCCATGACAAAAACTCCTGTAACAGTGGAATGTGCCGTTCATTTCTAAACTGGACGCTGTGTTGATCCGGGACATCGTCTGACTAGCAAAGAAATTGCGGAAGACATGGACATCAGCACTTTTTCAGCACACTGAGACAGACGTGCGGAGGAATTCCGCGCGTCGGGACGTTTCCGCATGGCGTAAAGCAACGCCGTGATGAAGCCTCACAGGACATGTTGGGGCATGTCCAGCTCATGCACAATTTCTCGGATAGTCACACGACTGAAAAGCCACCGAAAGCCATCTGAGCCATCTGAAAGCCGTCCTGTGAGACCAACACGGAGGTGGTTTTGTCCCGCGCCATGAGCGGCACGGTGGCGCATCCCTCCGCTCCTCTTTCCATGAAAATAACTCCTGTAACAGTGGAATGTGCTGAAAAAGTGCTGATGTCCACGCCTTCTGCCTTTTTTTGTGGAAGTCAGACGACGTCCCGGATCAACAAAGCCTTCACGTTGGAAATGATCTGGTTGTTTCAGCAGGGTTTCAGCCTGTCGATCGGCGCTCAGAGTGCGCCGTGCTCTCAGACGCTGTGGGCGGTCTTTAAACCGGCGGGAGCACTCCTTAATCTGTGTAATCCCCATAAAATCATTGCTGAAAGCCATCTGAATTTTCCGAATGGTGTCCACCTGGAGGTCTCTCACAGTTTTTGGAAAAATTTGATGCAGCAAAGCTCCAAATCGTTCAGACATTTATTCGCAATAAAAATCCGACGAGAGGGGTGGACCACTGCTCACACAAAGCCTGCTTACAGGCGAATGACGCAACCGACAGGCGTGAAAAAACTCACGCATGCGCACGAACGTTCAAGCTTGGCTGATGCAATCACACGTGATTCAAATCCATATGGTTTTTGCAAAAAATAAAAAGGTCCGATACTTTTCTAACAGACCTCGTATACTCATATACTGTACTCATATAAATGATCATTTGTACAGTATTCTCCATGTGAAGCTGGTGGATACTTCCCTTTTGCAGAGCTTGTACTACAGTTTCATAGTGTGTTGGATGTTGAAGCCTAAGCAACAAGATAATATCAGATTTTGCTGAAAACTCAGCAGAGAAAACTGCTTCATATGAAATGCTGTTTCAGAGCAGGTCAACAAACAAACAAGGAGTGATCGAACACTGTAGCCTGAGCTGAGAACAAACGGCAACAACACCTCTAAGAGTCGAGAATCAGACAAGCGGGAATACTTCAAATAGCTCCCAAAGCTCCTGATTTAGATCTGAGCTATTTTACCTCAGGAAGAGCAGCACCAGAATTGGAGAAAAAAGTGTCTATCTCTGAGCCAACAATTCATCAAAACATGCACATTTGTTTCGATGTGTGAGTTTGTGAAGTTTGATAGGTGCTTGCTTTTGAGTACCTTCACCCTGCTGACGGCCTCCTGCGCTTGCATCATGCGTATGTTCTTGGAGGGATTCCTCTCAGAAAGCAGCTGAGTGGAGCCAATGTAGTTAGCAGCAAAAATAATTCCATCAATCAGATCCTCAGGCTCACAGGGTCCTGGGACTGGCCAGGAAGGGAAGAGAGGATGGTGATTAATTGGGAGACACCAGAAAGAAGAGAGTGTGGTTAGACTGAAGGAGCCGGCTGGGTGGCAGAGAGGTTATTGTATTGAGGGTAGACAATTTGCTGTGTGGAGAAATGGAGCCAATCACTGCTGCTTGGGTGATACTGATACCATGCTGGATCAGACTGAACAGTCAGGTGACCACTGGGTACCAGTTGATGTACTGATATGGTACTGGTGTAAGTGTGGGCCAAGACTGAGACACAATGCACCAAATGTGTATAACCGGAATACTTAGAATATTTTCATTGTAAGATTTCAATTTCACCATCAAAATGTGTACAGAGGGATTATCTTACCGTCGACAAAGCTGGGGAATGACGCAGCCTTCTTTGTTGGCTAAAAAAATAGCAAGATATGATGGTGACTAAACAGGCTTACAGTGCATGTAGACTCATATAAACCATAAACATAAAATCAACCAATAACATGACAGCACAGCTAAGAAAACAAGTCAAACAGCACACAACACCATGCAGGAAACTAAATTTTTGACAGTGACTATAAATTAGTCAGTGACTATATTTGTAGGCATCGCTCAGTTAATCAGCAAAGCTGATCTCTTCATAAGCAGATTAGCTTTTCACCTAACTCTGAAAACTGTTAGCAGAACAGTTATCTTAAAAAAATATTTTCAGTAACTTTAACTCACCTAACAATTTTGAATAACAGTCAAAAATGTTTGTAAACCCTATAATTCACACATTTTTTGTTCCTAATGGATCTTATAGACTAATCCTAAAAGTCAGAACATCGTAACAATACAATACAAAAACTGTATTGTCCAAAATGTGGACATTTACCTTTGGTTTCACCATAAAATCATGTTATAAAATGCCTTACATTCTTACAACAAGCAACCATAAAAAAATATATCTAGGCGCTTGAGCACACACACGCGCATGCACACGCATTTAAAGGCAACAAGCATCACCTTGAAGACCTGGAGGAGCAGGAGGTCAAGCCAGAACAAACATTAATTAGATTTTTAAAAACGTTTTTCATTTGTGTTTTTATGTCTTAAGAGTTTTTTGTTTGTTTAATATTTTCTGTACTGTGAAAACAATGCATGTTGAATGTAAACTACGATTTAGCGTCACAAATAATTATTAATGCACATCTTGCGCATCACCTGTTCTTGGCATGCTTAATGTTATTGGTAACCTAATGTATATGCTTTAACATAATAACATTTCAGCTCTTTAAGTCTGTTTTTTTCCAGAAGTTTAGCACCAAAATATGAAGTCCAATCTATGTTCAAATCATAAACGTTAGCAGGTGGCAGTGAATTAAGCTAAATGTTTTATCAGTTTAGTGTTATCACATTTTCTGAAAGCAAATGAGCGGTTACCAAAGTCATCTTTTGGGCTAGCTGTGCCCACCACAGCCTTTTTAAAGTCATCAAGTGACATTATGGGAATCATGCCTTTCCCAAAATGAAGGAAAAGGAATCAGTGATGAACAGATTCATGTCAAATGGCTGAGAAACGAGAGAGAGATGAAATGATACAATATGGTGATAAAACAAGTTAGTTCTGCTTTTAGTGCGTTTATAATCATATCTCTGGTAGCGGCCATACATTCCACACATACAATCAGTTCCAAATATATCAGGACATTGACCATTTTTGTAAGTAATTGAGGTCTGAGCATAATATACAGAAGCATCACACAGTTAAGCTCAGAAGTTAAACAATCATCATGGATATAAATGTCAGGACAATATTACATTTTTGGTTTCTTTGAAATGTGCCACTGACTACAAAGTAGGGTTGCTGCTGTTATTTGTTGTTGTTTTGTTTTTAAGCATACAGTGGATTTTTGTAATTTGGTGGGAATTTTTGTCTTCCTAAATTCTCACACATGACCCAAACATCAAAAGTGTGTTCAGCACACAGAAGCTTGATATGCAAGAAACATTTAATATGAGTAAGTTTCTCGAAAAAAAATTAACCTATCCATTACCACCTTCTTTTTGGAACAGTTTAAAAATACAGTTATCAATCATGACATATGTTCTGATATTTTTATATACACTCAACAAAAATATAAATGCAACACTTTTGGTTTTGCTCCCATTTTGTATGAGATGAACTCAAAGATCTAAAACTTTTTCCACATACACAATATCACCATTTCCCTCAAATATTGTTCACAAACCAGTCTAAATCTGTGATAGTGAGCACTTCTCCTTTGCTGAGATAATCCATCCCACCTCACAGGTGTGCCATATCAAGATGCTGATTAGACACCATGATTACTGCACAGGTGTGCCTTAGACTGCCCACAATAAAAGGCCACTCTGAAAGGTGCAGTTTTGCTTTATTGGGGGGGGGGGGGGGGATACCAGTCAGTATCTGGTGTGACCACCATTTGCCTCATGCAGTGCAACACATCTCCTTCGCATAGAGTTGATCAGGTTGTCAATTATGGCCTGTGGAATGTTGGTCCAATGGCTGTGCGAAGTTGCTGGATATTGGCAGGAACTGGTACACGCTGTCGTATACGCCGGTCCAGAGCATCCCAAACATGCTCAATGGGTGACATGTCCGGTGAGTATGCCGGCAATGCAAGAACTGGGACATTTTCAGCGTCCAAGAATTGTGTACAGATCCTTCCAACATGGGGCCGTGCATTATCCTGCTGCAACTTGAGGTGATGTTCTTGGATGTATGGCACAACAGTGGGCCTCAGGATCTTGTCACGGTATCTCTGTGCATTCAAAATGCCATCAATAAAACGCACCTGTGTTCTTCGTCCATAACAGACGCCTGCCCATACCATAACCCCACCGCCACCATGGGCCACTCGATCCACAACATTGACATCAGAAAACCGCTCACCCACATGACGCCACACACGCTGTCTGCCATCTGCCCTGAACAGTGTGAACCGGGATTCATCCATGAAGAGAACACCTCTCCAATGTGCCAAACGCCAGCGAATGTGAACATTTGCCCACTCAAGTCGGTTACGACGACGAACTGGAGTCAGGTCGAGACCCCGATGAGGACGACGAGCATGCAGATGAACTTCCCTGAGATGGTTTCTGACAGTTTGTGCAGAAATTCTTTGGTTATGCAAACCGATTGTTTCAGCAGCTGTCCGAGTGGCTGGTCTCAGATGATCTTGGAGGTGAACATGCTGGATGTGGAGGTCCTGGGCTGATGTGGTTACACGTGGTCTGCGGTTGTGAGGCTGGTTGGATGTACTGCCAAATTCTCTGAAACGCCTTTGGAGACGGCTTATGGTAGAGAAATGAACATTCAATACACGAGCAACAGCTCTGGTTGACATTCCTGCTGTCAGCATGCCAATTGCACGCTCCCTCAAATCTTGCGACATCTGTGGCATTGTGCTGTGTGATAAAACTGCACCTTTCAGAGTGGCCTTTTATTGTGGACAGTCTAAGACACATCTGTGCACTAATCATGGTGTCTAATCAGCATCTTGATATGGCACACCTGTGAGGTGGGATGGATTATCTCAGCAAAGGAGAAGTGCTCACTATCACAGATTTAGACTGGTTTGTGAACAATATTTGAGGGAAATGGTGATATTGTGTATGTGGAAAAAGTTTTAGATCTTTGAGTTCATCTCATACAAAATGGGAGCAAAACCAAAAGTGTTGCGTTTATATTTTTGTTGAGTATATATATATATTTTTTTTTTAAATCATTTTATACATATTATTTTTACCATGTGTGGCCACAAGATGGCATGGTGTACACATGTGACAATCTGCTTCTCTAGCCTGATCTGAATGAGGTACTTACTGTCTGATCAACATTCCGGAGCAGAATGTGACATTAAAGCACCATTAATCTGGATGCCGACAGCTGTAAAATACTACTACTACTACTACTACTAATAATAATAATAATGATAATATCTGAAAGATGACATGCTGGGTGTTAGAGAACAAATGAAATTAATAAGCCATGCACTCAAACTGAGAGATGCACTCTTAAAGAGAGGAAATAACCTTTATACACTGTTGAATAAAAAAAAGAATGAATAAACATACTACTCAGCACTTCACTTGTTTGCACTTTGTGGGGCAACCAGAACTGCAATGAAGAGGTGTGTTAGGCTAAGGTAAGGCTAATGTTTTGAAAATGTATAATCAGTTCTCCCTGTGGCATATATGAAAAAAATCTGGCCCATAATACACTGTCTTGGTATCTGCCTGGCAAACATCTGATTGCTATTGTTCCATTTGTGTTTCTTGATTCTTTCATTTATCAAAAAAAAAAAAAAAAACAGTCAATAAGCTGATAAGCAGTTACCAGCACTGCTAGCTGTTAGTGAGGTCTATGCTTATCGGCTTATAGACTGTTTTTTGGATAAATGAAAAAAATAAAAAATAAATTAACACATATGTGACAACTGCAATCAGATGTTTAATGACAGCCATGTGGAACTCCTGTAATTTCAAAATATCGACGTTTACAAAGCCCTGTGAAAAAAGCAGTTGTGTTCCTGTTATCCTGCAGCAAATGGCTTTAGCCATGATCTCAAAAGAGAACAAATGAAAGAAACAAGAAACACAAATGTGACTATGGCAATCGGAGGTTTAATGATTGTCATGTCAAACTTGTGGAATTGAAGCTTACGAAGGTGTGTGAAGCAACAAACAGTGTCGACAGCAACTCACTATTCTCCGTTGCTGCTGAGGGTTACCTGAGGAGGAGTAAAATAAGCCGGATGCGGCTATGTTGGATGCTATGCATTTATAAATTTTCACTTTGTCCTGTCCGGTTTACACATAATAGATGCGTTTTCAATGCTCGCTGTATGAGCTCTGCACCAGTCACAATGCAACCGGAGGTACAGTTAGACGCAGTGGTGGGCATAGCTAACCAAAAAGTTAGCTTTGATAACCGCTAATCCGCTTCAAAATTTAGCAGATGTTACAGCTAAGTGCTAACTTTTAGGACTGACTCAATACGCAGTCGGCTAAGCCAGTTTTGAGTTTAATCACTGCAAATGTTGCTGGGTAAATTCAAAGGCAATCACAAACAAAAAGCTAGAGCTTCTGTCTTTATGCACCTGGCCCACCGCTACAAAAACAAAAACATTAGTTTTAGTTTAGCTTATTCATTTATTTAAGGTACAGCATCATTAAGCTCATCAAAGCAGAGATGAGTTGTACCAGATTATAGCTGAATAGCTAATTTCCATCTGCAGTCCCTAGGTACATCAAATAATTTAACCATAAATAACTTAAAATTCATAAATTAGAGTATATTAACACAATATTCCAAAATTCAAGTTTTAAAATTGCTCTCCCACAATAAATCACTCTCACAGGTACCATATCACAATATCACAGTCTATCAGTCAGTCACAAGCATATAAATCCATGTCCCCTAAAGTCTGTACTATTGCACATTTAAGTCTAAAAAACATGGGGTTAACATTAGACAATTTCACACACAAAAAAGAAATAAAAAACTGTATCTAAGAAAACATGAAATTAATACTAAACAGTTTCTTACAAAAAAAAAAAGAAAAAAGGCCTCATTTACTTTCAACATGCAGTGGGCAGAAGTCATGAAGCGCAAAGCACCTTTCACTCATGGTTTCATTTAAAACCAACTAATTCCGGACAGTTTATGGAAATGAACGGCAACTCTGTCATTTTTACAACGTGAAAATATGATATTGCACACATTTTTAAAGTAATGCGTGAATTTTGAAGGTTTGAGCGTTAAACAGACGTGGGTGCCAAAAGGCATTATGGGAAATTCAAATGATCTGCTGTCATTACCCCCCCCCCCACTTAAAATGCATAGAACACCAGTAGAATGCAGCTTCTTGACATTTTCCTTTGTTCAGTGGGGACAAGAAATAATTTATGGTTGAGTTCTTTGAGCCTAATACATTAATTAGTCTATTAGCTTCTGCTCGCTAATGCACTATGAATAAATAATATGCCAAATCAATTAATTTTACTTCTTGTCACATGAAGCAGTAACACTGTTTTAAAAATAAATGTGACTCACAGACTGATGCTACTTCTTATGTTTTTTATCTCTTCACAATGCAGTAAGACACAAAGCTATACTAATATATAATGCAAAATGTTCATGTCATTCACCAGATTCAGTCATGCTGTGCTGTGTTAACAGTTAAAGAGAAAGAAGCGGTGGTCAGTTACAAAGATGGAATAACATATGACAACTCCAATTGGAAATAATTTTTCTCAATTTTGTTGCAGCTGTAACAACATTAATACTTGCTGAAAAATTACATTAGTGGATTATTTAGGTCTCTGTAAATATTCAGACATCTCCAACTCTGCACCACATTCACACATTTACATCTATTAGAGCTGCAGGGTTTTCTGTGATTTGCTCAAAAGCACATGGGGATATTATTTTGAAGAGTGGAGAGTGTTACTGGTCCATTCACACATTCAGAGCTCTGTAAAATGTAGAAGAAAAAAAAACAATGAAAGAGGAAGCAATAAGTGAGAGATGGCTGCTAAGTTGTTATTTATGTAGAGACTCAAGATAAACATTCAGGTACAGTTTGTGCATATGAACCCCCCCACACACACACTCCCCAAACTGGCTCATTACAAATTCAATGACTTTCCTCTACCCAAGAACATGGGGGTATGGGCGGAGCCTGTGCAGGAAACATCCTGATTAAAAATGGCTGTCATAAAACAGTGAGCAGACACACTTCCAATTACCGGGAGGCCATTATGTCTTAAATGGAGGACATGAATTGTGCTTGTAATGACACAGTTATTCATTTACGCAGGCATACATGCATGCACGCACATTAACAACATCCTCCGTTAAAATGACAATGACCTTGAGATGCTGCAATACAAAATCCAGACCATCTTACCTCTGGTACATTATTGTTCTCAAGGGGAACGTTGAGGTCAGAGCGTTGCTGTTTTCTGGGTTGCTCTGCACCATTGCTCACCTGGCAGGTCAACAAAGAAGAACAGGTGTGAATCCAAAGAATCCAAACAGAATCATGTGACTGGATGTGTGCATGGCATCTTTTTTACAAAGATGGGTTAAGTGCTACCAAAACCCTCTGAACTCACCCCTCTGCTTGATAGGTTTAAGCTCAGTGTTGATTTTATTGGCATGTCTACAGCCTGATAAATACATCCAAGTTAATTTTGAGAAGGAACGAATTCTTTATACCATGAGTAACCAATTTCTTACAGTGGACTTCAGCTGAATATTTATTTATTATTTATCGTATCATGCCCCTGTTCTGTGGAATCTGCCTGCGTCAATAAGTCAGATTCTGTAGAGACTTTCAAGTCCAGACTTAAGACGCACTTATTTTCCCTTTCGTATGGCTAGTATACTGGCATAGTATGGTACTATGCTTTTTACTCTTTTAATTCATTTTATTAGGAAAAGGAGCAGGCCATGGCCTCAACTTTATCTAAAGTCTGGGTCTTTTAGTGAAGGTTGTGTGAAGCGCCTTGAGGCACCTTTGTTGTGATTTGGAGCTATATAAATGAAAAAAATGTAATTGATATTTATTATTTATTATTTCTCGTTACAGGCAGAGACATTTTTTACCCCGGATAGCATTCTTGCAGCTCCTCATCTCTTTATTAACAATTAAAAATAAATAAATAAATAAATAAAAATAAAAAATCCAATACTTTGTGTGGCATTAAGGTGCACAAGTAATTTTTTTTAAGTGGACCATGCTGATTTCCATCTCAGATTGAAAATTAATAGCTGCAGACATGGCATTGCTGACCTCTCAAAAACAGAGGTAAACAAACCAGTGATCAGCATTCACTGTGTTCCTCAAATCACCTGTGCAAACAAATTGAGGTTTGTGTTATCTGCTGAGATAATGTTAAATTTTAATGAACTACAAATTTATTTTCCTGCAGATAAAATTCCAGTTGACTCCAGTCAAATCTTAGTAGTTTCACTGACTACAGGAATTCTAAATTACATGTTGAATTTGAATGCGAGTAAATCAGCAACACATCCATTCAATGAGAACATTAGCAATTCAAGGCCCTTATTCACAAGATGATGCATCTGTATTATGAGACAATCTGTCAGCTTGTCAGCTAATGTGTACTACCTGTGGCTCTGACACTGTCTTTTAAGTTGTTCACGACTATATTTTCCGGAGTATAAGTCACACTTTTTTAAATTAGTTGTAGCTACGACTTATACTCTGGTGTGACATATACTGAAAAATCACACATTCCTTAATAAATAATAATAATAATAATGATTATAATGACTGGTTATATAGGACTTTCCCAGGAATCAAAACACTAAACAAAATAAACTAATAATACAAGAACAAATGCCAATAATAAAAAGTACATAACAACAGTGCACAAAAATCTTAAATTAAAGAGCTGATAAAAGTTGCAATTTGTAATTTGGTGTAGTTTATATATGGGTTTTTCCTCATAAACAGGCATTTTTTAACAGGTGTGACTTATACTTCAAAAAATACAGCAACCACAAATCAGAAAAAGTTGGGACAGTATGGAAAATTGAAAACAAAATAAAAACAAAACACCCAAACAAACAAAAAAACCATTACATTTATTTTATCCCTCTGGGGCCCAGGAGTAATTTATAGATTTTACCATACTTTTCAGCAAAAGCAGCCACTGCTACCTTCAACAAGCAGTTCTAAATTAAATTAAAATGTAAATAGTTTGTACATGAAATACTTTAAAAAGTGGTTCAGATACATTTTTGATGGTTAATGCAATATTATAAATTATTCCTCGTGTATGTTTTTTGTAAGGGCAATTGCAGTTTCTTTGTAAGGGAAGGACTGTGTAGAGGTTAACAGGTATGCAGTTCACAGTTTGCAGATAATTGCATGATTTACAGCTGATTCACGTTTTGGGGGTTAACTCTCATTTTCCCAGTTATCCCAATTTACAGCTGTGAGGCCAGTTATAATGTGTGGCTGCCCTACAGAATCAGCAGCAGTAATGATTTTGCAGTGTATGTAGAGGAAACACTGGTGAGATAGGTAGCACCATTGCGCCAAAGCTATGGAAACTGATGGGACATTTTTCAATTAAATGCAACAGTGGCACAAGGCATGTGCCCTTCCTGATCTATGCACAAAACATGAAATATCTTAGATTTCCACTGTCTTCAAGAAGCAGAAGTTGACATGAAAGTAAGAATGAGTTTATTTGTATTTTCCATACCATCCCAGCCTTTTCTGATCTGAGGCTGCAGTTTGGAGACTTACATAATCTTGTAACTTCTGAGTTGTTATTATTATGAGCTTATGCCAGACTATTGCTTATTTGAAAAGTACATAATAAGACTGTTTTAATCAACTAATTCAGGTCTGAACCAGGTAGATGGACGTGTGTGTGAATATGCGTGTGCAGCTCTCCCATGCGTGTGTGTGTGTGTGGGGGGGGGGGGTCATTGTGTAATTTACTTCAATTAAACTTTTACTGCCAATGTATGCGGGATACAAAACCGTAAGTAAGATGTTGCAACTCTGGTACTGATGCCTCCACTCTCACATTTGTTGCTTTTCTTTTGACCAATCAGCCAACCTGTATTTTCCCTTTAAAAAGGGGATTTCTTCAAGACAGAATAAGAAATTAAGCAGAAACTAGTGCCAGTAAATGCAGACCTTGAACAGGAAAATCTGACTGTTTTACATAAAATGTGGTCTGGCAATAATAGTGCATAATGGCAGTGTCAGTGTTTCACCAATAATCATATTACATATAATCTTTAAAAAAATTTATTAAAATTTTCAGCCAGTATCAGTTACATACATAGATTAAAATACATTCTAATCCAATTACATTTTTTCCACAAATCTGACTGGTTAATCATGTGAGATTTCAGACCATAAAATATCACATAAATGGTGGCAAAATATTACAACCGTTTTACGTTTAATGTATTAATTGGCGCCCTGACCGCGCATTGCTACGCAGATGTAAATAATTGTGCTGACACATGAGGGCAACAGAAACTTGGATTTGATGGATTTAACTCAATGCAGCTGACGAAATGGAGAAATCTGTTGGTCTGCTCACAGAATTTCCAGTTTGGCATGAAGACGCTGCCGCAACAGTAAGCTCTGACAAGCCGATCACACCCTTTCACAGCTATTTGCGGACTGAATTACTTACAGAAAAATAAACCGTGCAAACATTGAAATTGCATTAGAATGGGAATGATCCTATTGTGTGGGCCGCTGAAGAGGAGGTACTGCTGGCCCACCACCACCAGATGGCGCCCTGCTTGGAGTGCGGGCTCCAAGCACGACGGGCGTCAGAGCCGCTGGGAGTGACAGCTGTCACTTATCAGCACCAGCTGTCACTCATCACCATCACTATAAAGGCTGGACTGCAACTCCACCTCCTCGCCGAGAAATCAGCTACCAATCGAGGTAACCTTCTCTGCGATTTATATTGAGACTAAAAACATTGTTCTGTGTGCAGCCGTGTTCCTGCGGGCTCTGTCGGAGGCTGGATTGGCGGACAGTGAGAGGGCGACGTTCTTCGCCTCTCACTCCATCCAGGAAAGAGACCAACAGGAGCTGCACGGGTGAAATTGTTTCTGGAGGTGGAGGTTCTCCCTCCCGGAGGAACTAATTAAGGGACGATTACTGGGTGTGTCTTCACACACCCACCATTAACTGTTTCTGTTTCTGCCAGCAGTACCTGGTCTGACAGCTGGAGACGGTGGCCACCTGGGACTCGGGACTTGGCGGCTCCGGTGTTCTTCAGATCCGCTGGCGGTGGAAGCCGTGTGGGATCCAGCTCTTCTCTGGACAGACGTCTTCTATCCTCGAGCCTGCCCACACGTCACCTTGTATACGATTGACTGTACTCCTCTATTGTCATTGTCTGTATTCCATTGGGCAATTCACAACATTAAATTGTTACTTTTTGGCGCATCCATTGTCCGTTCATTAACGCCCCCTGTTGTGGGTCCGTGTCACTACACCTTCCCAACAGATCCCTTTGTGTCTGATGATTTGTGGACGTGAATGCTGGATTACGGTCACAAATAGCTGTAATGTCCTCAAATCATCAGACACAATAGGGTTATTCCCTAAGTAACACCTTCAAAATTGTGACGAAAGCAAGCCGGAGTGTTGCGCATATGTAGTCACAAATCATCACTCCTCAATGCCAAAAGATGCTCTCGTGACAGACGGCAGAGCCCATGGGTTTTATCCTCGTGATTAAAGTATCTGCCTCCTGTCCAGATCGTGAGTTTTCTCCCCAAGTGGTGGAATCACAACACAGAAGTTAAATAAGCACACGCCTTGGTGTTTAAGTCGGTTAAAAAGTTTCTCTCACACAAAAAAGAAAAGCCAGTTGTCACATTTGAGTTGCACAAATAAGAAATCATGGCAAATTTGGGTGCCCGTTTATAAAATTAATATCTTAAAAAAAAATTCTGCCCTTGATCTGATTCTCTGAGTAATTACAGTCCTGTCGTTAACCTTTTCTTTAAAACACTGACTGAAAAACAATGTTCAAACAATTTGTGGGATATTTGCTACATAATTTCATTTCAGTCAGTATTTGACTCATTACTTTGAAGAAGACACACTCTTTGAGACAGTAAATTATTTTGTGATTGGTATGGATGCAAGCGCTATGTCAGTGCTGCTTTTGCAAACGAGACATTGTTCAAAGAGAAAACCTTTGTGGCAATTCTGGGCTAGTGCTTGTATGGTTGAGATCACATTCATTGGACATATCAGTGTGCTTTTCATTATTGCATTAAAGTATGTCAAATTTTCTGTATTTAAATATGGACTTCCACAGAGTTATGTGCTTCATCCTTTGTTGTTGCCCTTGTACATTGCAGCAATTGGCCAGATCATCTACAGTTATATAACAACCTTTTATTATGCCACCTTTACATGGTTGCTGATGCCAATAATGTCTCTCAAATTGGAGGCTTGTCTAACTTCAGTAAAAAGTGGATAACATAACCTTTTGCTTCTAAATTCTGAGAGGACTGAGATGATGGTCATGGGTCCAGTGCAGCACAGATGATCAGTTGACAATTTCACTTAATACTTGTTTGATTTATCAAAATGATAAAACTAAGAATTTTGGAGTGATATTTGACCACACCTTGTTTTTATTTATACACTAGAAAGATGCCAATAATATATATGATTGTAAATATCCATCCCATTTTGTCTACTGCTAACATTGATTCATGCTTGTGTCTCAGAGTTGTTACACACTAACGGTTTCTTCCTTGGCTTGCCAAAATGCTACTGCAAGAATTTTAACCAAGCTGATGAAATGGAATCATATTGACTGACTTCATGTTCATGTGAGATCAGAATTTAGGGACTGCCAAGATACAACATACTGAATTTGCCTTCTTTGACAGCTCTTTAAAATGTGAACCATTTTTTACACTGCGTTCTCATTACATAGGTCTACTTTATATTCCTAAAATAAACAGGACCTCTGTGGATTGTAGTGCTTTCCAGTGTACTGTGCACTCCTTTTCGGGGAATAACATGTCAGTTATGACAACACCATCTGCTCTGTTGATTCATTTTAAACCAAACACACTTGTATTCTTTAACTTACAGTTACCAGCTGTGCATTACTGGCAGCTTTTGGGAAAATATTCTTTGTTAGTTGATTTAGGGTCAAGTTGTTTTGCAATTATGGCAACAGTTTTACTGGAAAGGACTTAACCCTCTGAGGGCGATGGACATAGAGGCCTGCCTGACTCGTTTTTTGCATGCGTCATTTCTGTGCGGCAGCTGTGGTTCACCGATTTTCACCTCGTTTCTGCTTAAAACTGCACTCCAGTCATCATCTACCTCAGCGATTGATATCTGAAGCTTTGGTACAACAATCATTTCCACATAAATTCTGCATTATTTCATCATAAAAGACGGAGGAAGCTATCAGAGTGCAGCAGCCAGAGGAGTTGCCGCATTCACTGCGCCTTTGTCATTTCAAAGCGTCAGTAGAGACTCACCAATTATTGCCTTGTTTCTGCTTAAAACCACCTTGTTTCTGCTTAAAACTGATTTAAGAACGATCTAAGAGGTTTTACCTTGTCATCTGATTGATAATAAACACATTATTCCCTTTGATCGCTTTGGGCGTAGAGACTCGGTCTCAGACGAGCTGCTGTGTTCCCAAATGACACATGCGCAGTGAAGGCAGGGCGGACCAATTTCTTGGGGGGGACCGTTTGGTCTGCGACAACAGAACATCACAAAGACCACTGCCTGAAACTATAATTTGCCAGCTTTAAAATGGATCCTCCCTAGTTATAGTAAGGAGGGCAACATCACTTTGAGCAGATGGAATCAGTTAATCAGTGAAATCACCTGGTAGAGTGGGTGGCTGCACCCTCTTGGCCCTTTCTGCAGTCAGTTTGAGACCTCTGCTCTACACCTGCTACATTTTCTACTAGAGAATTTTAAAGTGTTGTACATAGTAATCATGCTCCTATATTTTGCCTGTTTATATGAAAAAGCCAGTTCCAATTAATTTTTTAAGGCAAACCTTGAAACTTATTTTCTGCTGCCTGCAGTTAGTTTTACTGTTTTATCTTGATTTAACTAAATCTGTTGGTTTGTATGTTTCATTTTGACTTTGTTTCAATTTTCAGTTCTTATGGATATTAGTTGTTTTACTGTTGCGCCATGATGTTGATGTTGTCGAGCACTTTCATTTTGCTAATCCTCTATAAATCAATTATAATAACAAAACACCAAAAAGAGAAGAGTTTAAGATCTGTAACAAATTCAAACTACCAAATACATACACTCAACAAAAATATAAACGCAACACTTTTGGTTTTGCTCCCATTTTGTATGAGATGAACTCAAAGATATAAAACTTTTTCCACATACACAATATCACCATTTCCCTCAAATATTGTTCACAAACCAGTCTAAATCTGTGATAGTGAGCACTTCTCCTTTGCTGAGATAATCCATCCCACCTCACAGGTGTGCCATATCAAGATGCTGATTAGACACCATGATTACTGCACAGGTGTGCCTTAGACTGTCCACAATAAAAGTCCACTCTGAAAGGTGCAGTTTTGTTTTATTGGGGGGGATACCAGTCAGTATCTGGTGTGACCACCATTTGCCTCATGCAGTGCAACACATCTCCTTCGCATAGAGTTGATCAGGTTGTCAATTGTGGCCTGTGGAATTTTGGTCCACTCCTCTTCAATGGCTGTGCGAAGTTGCTGGATATTGGCAGGAACTGGTACACGCTGTCGTATACACCGGTCCAGAGTATCCCAAACATGCTCAATGGGTGACATGTCCGGTGAGTATGCCGGCCATGCAAGAACTGGGACATTTTCAGCTTCCAAGAATTGTGTACAGATCCTTGCAACATGGGGTCGTGCATTATCCTGCTGCAACATGAGGTGATGTTCTTGGATGTATGGCACAACAATGGGCCTCAGGATCTCGTCACGGTATCTCTGTGCATTCAAAATGCCATCAATATAATGCACCTGTGTTCTTTGTCCATAACAGACGCCTGCCCATACCATAACCCCACCGCCACGATGGGCCACTCGATCCACTCGATCCACAACACTGACATCAGAAAACCGCTCACCCACACGATGCCACACACGCTGTCTGCCATCTGCCCTGAACAGTGTGAACTGGGATTCATCCGTGAAGAGAACACCTCTCCAACGTGCCAGACGCCAGCGAATGTGAGCATTTGCCCACTCAAGTCGGTTACGACGACGAACTGGAGTCAGGTCGAGACCCCGATGAGGATGACGAGCATGCAGATGAGCTTCCCTGAGACGGTTTCTGACAGTTTGTGCAGAAATTCTTTGGTTATGCAAACCGATTGTTTCAGCAGCTGTCCGAGTGGCTGGTCTCAGACGATCTTGGAGGTGAACATGCTGGATGTGGAGGTCCTGGGCTGGTGTGGTTACACGTGGTCTGCGGTTGTGAGGCTGGTTGGATGTACTGCCAAATTCTCTGAAATGCCTTTGGAGACGGCTTATGGTAGAGAAATGAACATTCAATACACGAGCAACAGCTCTGGTTGACATTCCTGCTGTCAGCATGCCAACTGCACGCTCCCTCAAATCTTGCGACATCTGTGACATTGTGCTGTGTGATAAAACTGCACCTTTCAGAGTGGCCTTTTATTGTGGGCAGTCTAAGGCACACCTGTGCACTAATCATGGTGTCTAATCAGCATCTTGATATGGCACACCTGAGGTGGGATGGATTATCTCAGCAAAGGAGAAGTGCTCACTATCACAGATTTAGACTGGTTTGTGAACAATATTTGACGGAATGGTGATATTGTGTAAGTGGAAAAAGTTTTAGATCTTTGAGTTCATCTCATACAAAATGGGAGCAAAACCAAAAGTGTTGCGTTTATATTTTTGTTGAGTGTATATATATATATATATATACACACATACATACACAATAGTTCCCACTGGGATACCAATTAAACAAGTGCAAATGATAAAGAACACGATACTCATATGGCCAACGGTATTTCAGCATTGTGTTATATTTTATTTCTGTAATACACAATTGTACAGAAACATATTAACTAAATACACTGTTGTCCTGGTTTCTGGGGCCATGTTAAAGTGTGCACAGAAAATATTTCATCCAATGACAGCAGTAGAAATCATCTGTGTGTGTGGGAGTTTTCTGCACTGTACAGTATGTACTCCCACTTTATTCTCGTAATACACCTGACCCAGTTGTCTGCTACAGATATGCTGTGCACCGTGAATGTGGGGGCACATATGCACACTGCAGACCAGGTGCGTATCACTTTGTTGCCCACAGGAGATTCTCTGTTCCATTCTTGCCATCTGCCTTAAAACAGAGACGCTTTGTGTATGCTTCTCTCCAAGTATGAATCTGAACAGCACTCAAGGTAGCAGGAACGTTTATGGTAAGAGGAGCAACATATGACCTGTAACTCATTTCTAGCTCCTCAGTGTAAATCTGCTGTTAGTCATACAGGCAGAGTCTCTACATTAACTCTAATGATTACAATATATCATCTGCAAAGGCTCTGACCTTAGCCTTAGGCTGAAACTCATTATTTTCATTATCAGTTAATGTACTGGTTATTGTTATGATTAATCAAACTAGCTCAACATTTGCACTGCTGGAGACTACAGTTATGGTTGGAAGTTTGCCTACGGTGCGTTCGGAAAGTATTCACAGTGCTTCACTTTTTCCACATTTTGTTATGTTACAGCCTTATTCCAAAATGGATGAAATTCTTTTTTTTCCCATAATGACAATGAGAAAAAGTTTTAGATTTTTGCAAATTTATTAAAATAATAAAAAAAAACAACTAAGCAGTCACATTCAGCTTAATTGAAGTCCACCTGGGGTAAATTCAGTTGATTGGACATGATTTGGTAAGGCACACACTTGTCTGCATACAGTAGAATAATAGTAGTGCTATGTGACTAAAAAGATTAATCCAGGTTTTGAGTATATTTCTTATTGTTACATGGGAAACAAGGTACCAGTAGATTCAGTAGATTCTCACAAATCCAACAAGACCAAGCATTCATGATATGCACACTCTTATGGCTATGAAATTGGGCTATTAGTAAAAAAAAAAAAAAAAAAGTAGAAAAGGGGGTGTTCACAATAATATTATCATCTGCTGTTGATGCTACAAACTCAAAACTATTATGTTCAAACTGCTTTTTTAGCAATCCTGTGAATCACTAAACTAGTATTTAGTTGTATAACCACAGTTTTTCATGATTTCTTCACATCTGCAAGGCATTAATTTTGTTGGTTTGGAACCAAGATTTTGCTCGTTTACTAGTGTGCTTGGGGTCTTTGTCTTGTTGAAACATCCATTTCAAGGGCATGTCCTCTTCAGCATAATGCAACATGACCTCTTCAAGTATTCTGACATATCCAAACTGATCCATGATACCTGGTATGCGATATATAGGCCCAACACCATAGTAGGAGAAACATGCCCATATCATGATGCTTGCACAACCATGCTTCACTGTCTTCACTGTGAACTGTGGCTTGAATTCAGATTTTGGGGGTAGTCTCACAAACTGTCTGCAGCCCTTGGACCCAAAAAGGTCAAGGTCAAGGTCAGGTTTATTTATAAAGCACATTTACAAACAGTCAACACTGCCCCAAAGTGCTGTACAATAAAAGGAATTAAAATTATATAACGTTAAATACAAGAACAAAATAAATCAACAAGACAGTAAAAGATGTGGCAGTGCTCAGCTCATCTTGTATTAAAAGCCAGTGCAAAAAGATATGTCTTTAAAAGAGTCTTAAAAGAGTCAATTGAAGGAGCCAGTCGGACATTCAATGGCAGAGAGTTCCAGAGCTTAGGCCCCGCAACAGCAAAGGCTCTGTCTCCCCTGGTCCTTAGCTTAGATCTGGGACAGACCAGTAAACTCTGGTCCGCGGAGCGCAGAGCTCTTCCTGGAGTGTGCAATGAACAGAATGGGGCTTGACCGTGAATTGATTTAAAAACAAGCAACAAAATCTTAAAATCAATTCTAAAAGCAACAGGCAACCAGTGCAGTGAAGATAAAACAGGAGAAATGTATTGGTGCCGTTTGGCTCCAGTGAGCAGATGCGCAGTTGCATTTTGCACCATCTGGAGACGATGCAGAGACGACTGATTAAGACCAACATACAAAGAATTGCAGTAGTCTAAACAAGACGTGATCAAGGCGTGCACAACCTGTTCCAGCTGATTTGGGGGTAGGTAACGCTTGATTTTACTTAAAGGTCTAAGCTGGAAGAAGCTTGTTTTGACCACTGTGTTGATCTGCTTCTCGAATTTAAAAGAGCTGTCTATAAAAACACCAAGGGTCTTAGCAGATGAACGACAGTGGGAGGCGAGTGAACCATGAGCAGAAAGGTCAAGGTCACCAAAGACTACAATCTCTGTTTTGCTTTCATTTAGGTTCAAAAAGTTTAAAGACATCCAGTCTTTGACTTCTTGAAAGCAAGTCTGTAGGATGGCAGATGAGTTTGTTTTAAGGTTCAGAGGTGGATAAATCTGCACATCATCAGCAAAGCAGTGAAATTGAATGTTATATTTCTTAAAAATTGATCCTAAAGGAAGCAAATTGAGCGAAAATAGAATTGGCCCTAAAATTGAACCCTGAGGTACTCCACAAGTCAAAGGGGCTTTCTGTGACACAAAGAGACCAAGGTTTACAGAAAAGCACCGACCAGTCAAATAGGAATTAAACCATTTGAGCACTGTGCCATTTAATCCAACACACGATTCAAGGCGAGATAATAAGACCTGGTGGTCAACAGTGTCAAAGGCTGCAGTTAAATCCAAAAGCACAAGCACAGCTGAGCTGCCAGAGTCCATGATTAAAAGAAGATCATTAAAAACTTTTAAAAGAGCAGCTTCAGTGCTGTGCAAAGGTTTAAAACCAGACTGGAACTTCAGTTATGTCAAATGCAGTAAGGTGCGACTGTAGTTGAGTATAGACCACCTTTTCAAGTATTTTAGATAAAAATGACATCTTAGAAATGGGTCTATAATTAGAAAAAATAGCAGGGTTCAAATTATGTTTTTTTAAAAGGGGCTGTATCATGGCCTGTTTAAAGGAACAAGGAATGACACGAAGACAGAGAAGCATTAATCAGCTGTAAAATACAAGGGCCAACTGAAGAACAATTTTACTCTCATCAGTCCACAAAATATTCCTCCATTTCTCTTTAGGCCAGTTGATGTGTTCAAATTGTAACCTCTTCTGCACATGTCTTTTATTTAACAGAGGGACTTTGCGGGGGATTCTTGCAAATAAATTAGCTTCACACAGGCATCTTCTAACTGTCACAGCGCTTACAGGTAACTCCAGACTGTCTTTGATCATCCTGGAGCTGATCAGTGGGTGAGCCTTTGCCATTCTGGTTATTCTTCTATCCATTTTGATGGTTGTTTACCATTTTCTTCCACGCGTCTCTGGGTTTTTTTTTTTTTTTTGTCCATTTTAAAGCATTGGAGATCATGATAGATGAACAGCCTATTATTTTTTGCACCTGCGTATAAGTTTTCCCCTCTCCAATCAACTTTTTAATCAAACTACGCTGTTCTTCTGAACAATGTCTTGAACGTCCCATTTTCCTCAGGCTTTCAAAGAGAAAAGCATGTTCAACAGGTGCTGGCTTCATCCTTAAATAGGGGACACCTGATTCACACCTGTTTGTTCCACAAAATTGACAAACTCACTGACTGAATGCCTAAAAACTATTATTGTAGTGTGGCATTTTCTACTATTTTCTACTTTTTTTTTTTTTACTAATAGCCCAATTTCATAGCCTTAAGAGTGTGCATATCATGAATGCTTGGTCTTGTTGGATTTGTGAGAATCTACTGAATCTAGTGGTACCCTGTTTCCCATGTAACAATAAGAAATATACTCAAAACCTGGATTAATCTTTTTAGTCACATAGCACTACTATTATTCTGAACACTACTGTATAAGGTCCCACAGTTGACAGTGCATGTCAGAGCACAAACCAAGCATGAAGTCAAAGGAATTGTCTGTAGACCTCTGAAACAGGATTGTCTCTAGGTACAAATCTGGGTCCGAGACAGGACTGTCTCTAGGCACAAATCTGGGGAAGGGTATAAAAACATTTCTGCTCCCTTGACGGTCCCAATGATCACAGTGGCCTCCATCATCCATAAATGATACAAGTTCAGCTCCATCAGGACTCTTCCTTGAGTTGGTCACCTGTCTAAACTGAGCGATCAAGAGAGAAGGGTCTTGAGGTGACCAAGAACCAGATGGTCACTCTGTCAGAGTTCCAGCATTCCTCTGTGGAGAGAGGAGAACCTTACAGAAGGACAACCATCTCTGCAGCAATTCACCAATCAGGCCTGTATGGTAGAGTGGCCAGACGGAAGCCAATCCTTAATAAAGGGCACATGGCAGCTCACCTGGAATTTGCCAAAAGGCACCTGAAGGACTCTCAGACCATGAGAAACAAAATTCTCTGCTCTGATGAGACAAAGATTGAACTCTTTTGCGTGAATGCCAGGCATCATGTTTGGTGGAAATGAGGCACCATCTGTACAGTGAAGCATGGTGGTGGCAGCATCATGTTGTGGGGATGTTTTTCAGTGGCAGGAACTTGGAGACTAGTCAGGATTGTGGGAAAGATGAATGCATCAATGCAGAGAGAGATCATGGATGAAAACATGTTCCAGAGCGCTGCTGTCCTCAGACTAGCGTGATGGTTCATCTTTCAGCAGCACAATGACCCTAAGCACACAGTGTGTCAAGACTGGCTTCAGGACAACTCTGTGAATGTCCTTGAGTGGCCCAGCCAGAGCCCAAACCTGAATCTGATTGAACATCTCTGGAGAGATCTGAAAATGGCTGTCATGGTAATTTTGGGCTTTTATTGGTGTCTTTGAACTGTATGTTTGCCAGGGTGATTCGACTGTACACCATTTACAACGTTAAAAAACAAGAATTGGGTGCCCAAGTTTGAATTTATTTTGGATCTTCTCTAAAGCACACACGGTCAGAAGTATACATACAGGCTCATATATATATATATATATATAATATTTATTATCAGTTATGAAGTTGTTCACCAATGAATATGGCTTTATACACCCTGAAGAAAACCATACACCCTGAGGCCGAAGGCCCGCTGCGGCACTTACCGAGCCCGCAGACTCAGTAAGCGCATCGGAGGCAGTGAGAGCAATCGCGGTGATGCCGACCGGTGCCGCGACTGGCCTGCCTGATAAGGATGCAGAACACGATGCGCTGTTTAAAAAAAAAAAAAAAAAAAAAAAAAAGAAGCAGCATGCAAAATTGCACAAAAAAACAAACAAAAAAAAATCTGTGAAACTGTGAGGCCACGAAAGGTGAGCCGCGATATAGCGAGGGACCACTGGTGGTCCCTCCCTCGTATTTCACAGTTCCTCTGACTGCGCCTCTTCGTCGTGGCGCCGCTCTGCTGTCCAGATTGGCTGATTACTCGGGTGGTATGGAAAATATTACCCGTCCGTGAAAAGGGTGTATTGCTATTTATTCTTTAGTGTTTTATCCAATCATACAACCCCTGGCAATAATTATGGAATCACCGGCCTTGGAAGATGTTCATTCAGTTATTTAAAGGGGATAGAGAATCAAAATCATCTTTTTCATGTTTTTGGTGTTAGTTCAGAGTCTCCCCGCTGTGGGGAATACACACGAAGTGCCAGAAAGTTTCAGAACCTCTGTTTCAAGTATTTCTCCTTTTTTGAATTGCCCCTAGAAAACAGGCCAATCTGTTTTTGAGAGAAAACTTACGTCACTTTTTCACCAATAGCCCCCCCCCCCCCACACACACACACCCACCCTCTTTCACACACGCCCCTTCGAAATTAATTATTCATAAGGTTGTGCCCACCCATTCGTTACACTTGAAGAGAAGCAATGGCGAGCTACAGGTGTGCTTTCCCAGGCTGTTTTAGCGGACTACTATCTTCCCACGGAAAACAATGTACGCGATCACTGGCTTTTATTCATTTTTAACCGCATCCCCAGTACATACAACCGCCGACTATTTCTTTGCTCTGCGCATTTCACGGAGGACTGTTTCACAAACCTTGCACGATTTCGAGCTGGCTTCAGTCGGCATTTAATACTCAGTAGAAGGTCAGTTCCGACTCTGCGACAAAATCAACCCCAGCAATCAGTACAGCCTGTGAGTATCACATTTTCTTTTGTTTTAAATTTGTGTTGCGCCATATTCCTGTTGTAAGAATTGCATGTTAGAATGGCACGTTAGTTCTGGTTTGTTCCTCTAAAGGGAATGAGCTAACCCCTTAGCAGCTAGGGATGTGTATTGAGAACCGGTCACTTTTGGGTATCGTTAAGAAATGACTCGATCCACCGACATCAATAAGCTTTGTGCTTAACGATTATGTTATCGGTCCTTCAGAGTGGCCGTTGTTTTGGGGGGAGTTTGTCAGGAAAATGATAATTTCTGTATTGATTACAGACCCTGCAGCGGGTCCATAAACAACTTTTCTGCAGCGCGGCTTTGCTTTGAACCTTGAACCAATCGAAGCACTGCTTAGCAGATTTTCTCCTGCTAAAACCCTAAAGAGCATACGTCTGTGAGTATTATTTACCTTTTCTATGTTAAACCGACCTGTTATGTTCTTCTGAAACGTTGATAGATGTATTTTATAACTTAAAAACGGGAGCGATGCTAACACGTTAGCATGTCTATGGCATTTTCAATGTTAAAAGTTAGCATTGCAGCTGTCATCACGTTCGGGTGCATTTGTTTTCAATTTGTAATATTTCTTAAATTTATTTTTGTTTATATATTAATAATCTAATAATAATCTAATATTAATTAATATTAATTCTAATATTAATAATTTCTTTTTTTTTGCCAGCTTGCACTCGGCCGAGACGGATGCACTTTTCTCTTCTCCCTCCCTCATCTTTCCTGCTTCTGTGGCGTGTTGTCTGTGAGGCTGCAGCTTTGCTCTTCTGGAACGACAAAAATGGATCTGTTAAAGTGGTCTCTGAACGCAATTGACACTATTTTTTCTACAAGACATTCGGGGGCGGAGGACCCGACCTGTCCTGCCGGGACGCATGTGATGGGTTACGTGATGGACTCGTGGAGGAGATGGCAGGTCATGTGCCTTTACATGCTTTCTGTGGAGGACGTCGAAGATGTGTACATATTCGGCTTGGTGGTGACCGGCTTTCTGCTGTGTGGAGCGGGCACTATGCTGGTTTACCGGAAAATCAAGAAAGTGGAAGCAGCTTTGATTGGTCCTTCCAGGCTGCCCTACATGATTGATTCGATTGGGAAGGCAGTGGCTGCGCAGCGTTGGAAAATACCTCGAATAGAATTGCAGCCCTGGAAACCCGCTCTGACTGTCTGTGAAGACCACATTCTACATTCAGATGCATTGAGAGCCACTCTGTTCTCAGAACTGTGGAATCTTTCAGGCGTCTGCTAATCTGTCTATTCATTTGGCTTCCCCAAAGCTGCACTTCAAGGTCGCTGTGATAAAACCTCCTCAGAAGATCAACACTTAAGCCTCGCTCCCTGGTCTTCCCCCCTCCCTTCAGCTTCTCCAGCTCGGACGTTGACTGTGTGGACTGCTCAGGACTGCTCAGACTGCTCAGGGCTGCCCCTCCCCCCTCCAGGATTGTTGGACAAGGCCGTTGACGGCGCCAAACAGGCTGCCTCCGGAGTGTTCTGATAAACTGGACCTTTTCAAATCTTGGATGTCGTCCTGTGTCCTTGTTTTTGTCTGTGTGATTATTGTTTTTCTGTGCTGATGGAGATTTTTTTCCTCATTGCCGCTGTGTAATGCAGCAGCTATGAGGGTTTTTTTCTCCTTTTCCCTCGTGTTTTGCTTTTCATATATATGTTTATGTACCGGGCCGGCCTATGTGTTGTGTGTTGTGTGTGTATTGTTTGTTATGGGTCGGTGTTGGTTTGCTCAGCCCTGCTGTTGACCAAGGCAGGGATGTACATCTGGAGCTGGTCCCCGGGCGCCTAATGGCGACTTCTGCTCCTACTGAAAATTAGGATGGGTTAAATGCAGTAGACATATTTCATTGTGCAGGGAACATGTTCTTCTGTGCATATGACAATAAAATTCCTTTGAATCCTTGAATCCTTTGAATCCTTGAATCTCATGATTATTATATACAATTTTAGAGAAAGAGGCAAAAAAAACCTGAATAGAAATACAACAGAAAATATAAAAGCAATGAAAATAAATAAATAATGCTTTCTTTTCAGTGAGAGCAAGGGCAGCCAATCAAACAACGGCAACCGATCAGCGCCACCTACTTGCATTTCATAATGAGGTTGCCAAATAAGCTCCGAAACAACGCCATTAAAGGCAAACGAGGCATTCTAAACCCAGCATAGTAACATAGCTGTTTCAGAGAGCCTTTTAGGAAGGTTCTGAGCCATTACAGACCCAACCAATTTTTTTTGGGCTACATATCACATCACAGAACAAGGATTAATGCCTCATTCTCTCTATCACCTTTAATTTTGTAGAAAAAAAGCAGATCACACACATGACACAAAACTAAAGTCATTTCAAATGGCAACTTTCTGGCTTTAAGAAACACTATAAGAAATAAGGAAAAATAATTGTGGCAGTCAGTAACGGTTACATTTTTAGACCAAGCAGAGGGAAAAAAATACGGACTCACTCAATTCTGAGGAATAAATTATGGAATCACCCTGCAAATTTTCATCCCCAAAACTAACACTTGCATCAAATCAGATCTGCTCGTTAGTCTGCATCTAAAAAGGAGTGATCACACCTTGAAGAGCTGTTGCACCAAGTGGACTGACATGAATCTGGCTCCAACACGAGAGATGTCAATTGAAACAAAGGAGAGGATTATCAAACTCTTAAAAGAGGGTAAATCATCATGCAATGTTGCAAAAGATGTTGGTTGTTCACAGTCAGCTGTGTCTAAACTCTGGACCAAATACAAACAACATGGGAAGGTTGTTAAAGGCAAACATACTGGTAGACCAAGGAAGACAGCAAAGTGTCAAGACAGAAAACTTAAAGCAATATGTCTCAAAAATCGAAAATGCACAACAAAACAAATGAGGAACGAATGGGAGGAAACTGGAGTCAACGTCTGTGACCGAACTGTAAGAAACCGCCTAAAGGAAATGGGATTTACATACAGAAAAGCTAAAAGAAAGCCATCATTAACACCTGAACAGAAAAAAACAAGGTTACAATGGGCTAAGGAAAAGCAATCGTGGACTGTGGATGACTGGATGAAAGTCATATTCAGTGATGAATCTCGAATCTGCACTGGGCAAGGTGATGATGCTGGAGCTTTTGTTTGGTCCCGTTCCAATAAGATTTATTTTCAGGCGTGGCACAAACCGAGCAGGACACAAATGCAAAACTCTCACAAACAGACTGGTGTAAGCAAAAGGTTTAATTACAAGCTGGAATTCGGTACACAGGAGGTCCAGTAGCGACAGCAAAGGTACAGACAGACGTGAGGCTGAGGCTTGGTCCAAAAAACAGGCTGTAGTCAAAAAACACGGCGTGGAGGTAATCAGAGGCAATGACAAGTACAAGGTCGAGGGCAAAACAAGGTCAGATACCGGCAGGCTGAATACAAAGCAAAACAAGGCAAGGACGTGAGTGCTGGAAAGTGAAATCATTCAACAATCGAGCAGAGGACTGTGAGACTGTGAGGGCTTATATAACTTGTGATGTAATTAGTGCAACAAGACACAGGTGTCGGTGAAGGTTCTGGAAGGGGGCGTGACCAGGGAAGACAAAGGCAAGTGCAAGAGAGTGAAGGCAGGAAGACAGAGTGAAGTGATGAAAGAGACAAAGACACGTGAGCAAGTGCAAGAGTGGGAGTGAATGAAAATACAAAGCAGACAGAAAAAGAGTGAGACAAAGACACAATGGCTGGTGTAGTGAGTGAACACAAACAAATGAGGACGACGTGAGAACAGAGCTAAAACAGAATATGATACTGGTCGACCAGGACAGAGCAAGCATCATGGGAACTAAAAGCAGACCAAGATATAACAAGTACAAAAGAAAAAACTATGAGAACTGATCAGAAAGTCAATACTGAAGCAAAACTAAATAGGAAATGACTAATTAACAGAAAGCAAAAATCCAATATAAAAGTACAACAGTAAACAGAAATGAGAACATCAGATAAACAAAACTGGTGACTACAGAATAGTGCAATAAATTAAAAAAACAACTGATGAGCAATAAGTGACAAACTGAACATAATCAGAAGAAACACTTGAAGATAAATAATAACAAATACCTGTGACCAAAGCATAATACAAAAATGTGATAAACAGAACTAAGCTAAGAATACAAGATGCTCAAAAGAAAACTGAACCAGTGCCCAAAGTATAATACAAGAAATGAAGTAAACACAATCAAAGATTAGAGTGACTAAGTGACCAAATACAAGGTTAAATGACAGAAACAAAACCAAAGATAACATGAACATGAAAACCTGGCAAGGACAAGAAACAAGACCAGCTGAAGCATGACGATGATACATGGCATGATTAAGAAATCCAAAAGGCTCAGAGCACAAACATGGAAAAATAGTTCAAAATAATAACAGCCAGGCCCAACAGGGCTGGATCATGACATTTATAAAGATGACTGCCTGAAGAGAACATGTAAATTTCCACAGTCATTGATGATATGGGGCTGCATGTCAGGTAAAGGCACTGGGGAGATGGCTGTCATTACATCATCAATAAATGCACAAGTTTACGTTGATATTTTGGACACTTTTCTTATCCCATCAATTGAAAGGATGTTTGGGGACGATGAAATCATTTTTCAAGATGATAATGCATCTTGCCATAGAGCAAAAACTGTGAAAACATTCCTTGCAAAAAGACACACAGGGTCAATGTCATGGCCTGCAAATAGTCCGGATCTCAATCCAATTGAAAATCTTTGGTGGAAGTTGAAGAAAATGGTCCATGACAAGGCTCCAACCTGCAAAGCTGATCTGGCAACAGCAATTACAGAAAGTTGGAGCCAGATTGATGAAGAGTACTGTTTGTCACTCATTAAGTCCATGCCTCAGAGACTGCAAGCTGTTATAAAAGCCAGAGGTGGTGCAACAAAATACTAGTGATGTGTTGGAGCATTCTTTCTTTTTCATGATACCCATTTTTCATGATATATATATATATATATATATATATATATATATATATATATATATATATATATATAGGGTTAGGGTTAGGCAAGTTAACGTGTTATTATCACGTTGACACATTAAGTAATTAAAGCCGACAATTTTTTATCACACATTAACGCAGTTGTTTTTTTAATGAGCGGAGTACTTCCTAAACGCACCACACACAGCTGATACCAGCAAATCATTCAACGAAGCACAATGCAACATGAGGCTTCGCCAGACTACGTTAGATGCAGCGTGTGGTTGAACTACAGATAAACAAAGGCAAGAGAAGTCTGCAAATGCGATAGCGAAATGAATTGCTACAGACGGCAGGCCGATTAGTGTTGTGGAAGACATTGGTCTGAGAGACATTCTGAGAATCGCAACAAATGACGGCACGTATGAGATTCCCTCACGTCGAACCATAAAGGAGAGGACTGCAAAGGTCAAAGCTTTACAATATGCACCCGCTGTTGCTCTCACTGGGGACGACTTGACATCACTGGGTAATTTTACATTGTAATTTAGCATATTTTGTTTGTTTGTTTTTTTCTTCTTAGTGGTGGGACAAAGCAGGTTGAGAAACTCACCCAGAGGAGACAGACACTAAGGGACTTCTTAAAAACCCATAATAAGTAACTTCCATCATAAGGAATTAATGAATTTCCAGACGTCATCTTCCAAAACAAGGGTGTCATGTGGAGAACAGTTTTCATCTGTGATGATGAATCCTGGTAACAGGTCAGATTAAAAGACTTTATTTAATCTGTGATCCAGCTTCTAAAGTTTTAGATTTTGTTGTTAGCTCCACATCTTCTTCTCCATTTTTTTGTAGAAGCATTACAGTGCTACATACAGGCCTGGCATGTGTACTACAACATTTTCATGCAATTTCACTGGATTTGTGAGAACAGAGACATTTCTTGAATGGAAAACTTTTTGAAAATGACAAAGAAAAAGACTGTATAGGAGACGTTCAGTTTCAGTGCAGATAAGGCCTTAAAAACATGGGATGAAATTAAAATAATACAATAATGAGGAATTATTTTCTTGGGGGTACTGTGGGGGTGCTATGACAAATCCAGGGGAGTTCCAGCGCCCCCCCTGGTGCTGCTCATGCTTTTGTTCATATGGCAGAACATTTAAAATAAAATTGAATTCAAATCCCCGCCTGACTGGAAAATCACTAAGGGCCCTTGGGCAAGGTCCTTAATCCCCTATTGCTCCTGGTGTGTGGTGAGCGCCTTGTATGGCAGCACCCTCACACCGGGGTGAATGTGAGGCATTATAGTAAAGTGCTTTGAGCGTCTGATGCAGATGGAAAAGCACTATATAAATGCAGTCCATTTACCATTTAGTGTTCCAGCAGTTTCCAGTTCATGGCAGGGCTGGGAGGTTCCTGTGTTGTTCCTGAACATACTAACCAGTTTCCTCTTATCTGAAGGTGACTGTGTAGGTCTTCCCTTGGCAAAGGGGTGACACACCTGACTAACTTTTACTTACGTGTCATTGTTTGAACTCATGATTCTGGAATCTGCATTTGTTTAGAAATGGCTCCAAGAGACTTTCCCAATTTGTGTAAATCTACAGTTCTCCTTCTTAGAACTTTATTGAGTTCCTTGGACTTTCCCATTGTACTGTCAAACACATCCTTTTTATACTGGCAAATAGAATCTAGCAGTAGTAGTCAATAATGATCACTAATAAGGAGTCATAGTTGTCATGACTTGTCATGTTAAAAGACCCTGCAAAACCTTCAGCACCACTTACTAAAAGATTTATCCTTTGTGGATATTAATATGTCCAGAAAGTGATTGATTTAGTGATTGATTTTAAGAAGAATCAAATATAAATCTCCCCAGTGATTAATTATCACGCTGTGGAGGTGGTACAACAGTATAAATACTTGGGCACCCTCACTGATAGTAAGCGCACCTTTGAAACCCAAGTGGATGCTGTCCTTAAGAAAACCCATTAGCGAACATACTGCTTTGGGGAGGTGATGGTCTCATGGTTAAGCAGTAGGCTTGAGATGGCAAGATCCTCTGTTCAAAGCCCTGCCTGGCCTAAAAAAAAAATACTAAGCGGCAAGGTTCTTGATCCCCAAATTGTTCCCAGTGTATTGTGAGCTTCTTGCATAGCAGCACACTGACATTGGCGTGTATATGTGAACGTGAGTCATTACTGTAAAGCACACTGAGCTTCTGATATAGATGGAAAAGCACCATAGGAATGCAGTTCATTTACCATTCTACTTCTTGCATAAGATTAATAGTTTTAATGTTGACAGAGTTTTTATTAAGATGTGTTATTCCTGATTTATTGAATCACTCCTGACCTTGTCTTTGGTGTTCTGGCTGGGTCTACTGACCCTTTAGAACAGAAACAAGCTTCAGAGTATGATTGTAGTATGCAGCTAAATTGTGGGTATGCCCTTAAGTGACCTGACAAGCTTAGCTGATATCAGGTCTTTGATGGCCTTGCCACGCCTTGACGATTTAGCCTGCGTATGCGGACCGTATTAAAAACTCTGGCGCACATCTAACAAACTAATGCAGCTGTCACACCTTGACTATTAACCAGCGTATGCTGCCAGCTCCGTTTACACCCAGTGGTTTGGGTCAGTACTGCATGGTGTGGTGCCAGTCAGAAACAGAGTTATTTAACTTTTTTTTTTCTTTTTTTTTTTTTTATCTTGGTGGACCATTTTCATTGTGTACAGAATGCTGATGAGTCGACTGACTGGGAAACGTTGCTGTGAATGTGTTGTGTGTTGGGGGGGGTTTGGCTGGATAAGGTTGGGTTGTTTTGTGTTTATTTTCCTTCCCAGGTGATTTGGGGCTGTTCTCTGAGGAAAATGTGCTGCAGAAGAGTCTCTCTCCTCTGTTACGATGATTGGCTGCACCTGTTGCATTCTCGTGCGGCTCTCTATCAGGACAATCCACGACACCTGTGATGTTCACGTGCAGATCTGAGGACTTCCAGCTGGTACCAATGTAATGATGAAGAACTACATTTAAACCAGCAGTGAGTTGGATAAGATGGCCGGAGAATGCGACCTTGTGACGACCGTGTGGGGACGCTGAGGGCCGTTTCAGAGTCTGACATCGCGCCTGTGAAGGAGGACGAGGGTGAGAGGCAAACGTTGTCAGCACACGACAGAGGTGAATATTCTGAAAAGTTTATCCGTGAATGTAAATTGGCGTTTATACGCAGCTATAAGTAATTATTGGTGGAAATTGTTTGGCGTGCTCCTCACGGCAGTGGCGTGCGGATTAATGATCCTCCACTAGCTGTGAGCAGCAGCCTCTTTCAACCAGACCTAAACGTGTAGCTGATAAGTTTGCCTCTAAACAATATTTCGTAGTAATAAGTGTTGAATAATCTCATCTCTGTTCCTCCTTCGCAGAGTACAGTCTGGGAAAGTCACCTGGGGGGGGGTGTTGGCGGAACTCCTGAGTCCTGAACGTTCGGACTCCGACTGTTGAGACGCTGAGAGAGCGCGCCGCCTTTTCACCTCACCAGAACTCTAATTATTTAGTATTTCATGTATAGCACAAAGGGAGAAAAATAAATGTGTTTTCTTTTTGGAACTGCTTCTTGTTGTGTGGGCCGCTGAAGAGGAGGTACTGCTGGCCCACCACCACCAGATGGCGCCCTGCATGGAGTGCGGGCTTCAAGCACGAGAGGGCACCGGAGCCACTGGGAGTGACAGCTGTCGCTCTTCATCAGCACCAGCTGTCACTCATTCAACCCATCACCATCACCATAAAGGCCAGACTGCAACTCCACCTCCTCGCCGAGAAATCATCTACCATACAGGTAATTTTCTCTGCTGAACTAAACCTTGTTCCTGTGACGGTGTTCTTATCTGCGGTATTGGCGTTTGGTGTGGACTGCGACGACTTCGCCTCACACCCCAAACCAGATAAGTGGTTTCACAGGAGCTGTACGAGTGTGTGATTGGAGGTGGAGGTAGTCCCTCCTAACTGAACACAGACTGTGGGATTACTGAGTGTGCGTACTCACACTCATCAAACTGTTTCTGTTCTCTGCCAGCAGTACCGGGTCTGACTGCTGAAGACGGTGGCCACCTGGGGCGCAGGGCTTGGCGGCTCCGGTGTTCTTCAGATCCGTTGGTGGTGGAAGCTGTGTGGGTTCCGGCTCTTCTATCACCAGACGTCTTCTATCTTCGAGCCTGCCACACGCCACCTTGTGTATGATTGACATTCCGCACTATTGTTATTGTCTGTACTTCGCTGTGCGCTTCACAACATTAAATTGTTACTTTTTGGCTTATCCATTGTCAGTTCATTAACGCCCCCTGTTGTGGGTCCGTGTCACGACACTTTCCCAACACTTCTGATTATTTCATGCTGGGTTCAGTCAGATACTGGACCACTCCTCAATCCGCGTCTTATCCATAACAGAATGAATGGAGTGCTGTCTATTTAAATGCTGAAAGTGTGGGGGGGTGCTTCCTGATCTGATCTGATCAGGTCCGCTGATCAGACCTGATCAGGTCATCACATACCTAAATGAAACGCTGTGATGATTTAAACTTTTAAGCACCAGTTGACTGCAATCAGGTGTGATCTGAATGAAGTGCTGTGTGATCTAACGGTGTGATCTGTCGGTGTGGTGATCATCGACAGCGACGGCGCTTTAAATGTTTAAACAGTGCATTAATCAAGTGTGATCACCCTGATTGACCGATCAGGTCATCTGATGATCACACCACAGCGACAGCTCTTTAAAAGTTTAAATCATCACAGCGCTTCTGTGTGATCAGACCGTGAGACACAGGCATCCTCTGAGAAACGAACCTGCAGCAGAAAAACCACAGAGGGACTTGCTTTAAAACGCTGCATTTCTAGCCACGAATTAAAGGATTTTCAGAGGTCATTTTCAAAAATCAGGAGCTTTATGTGGATTCATGTCCATCTGTGATGGTGAATTGGACTGAATGAAACAAGTTTCAGCCAAGCAGTGGCCAACATTAATGGACAAATTTAGAATTATGAGTAAATTACAAGAAACGTGTGCCAACACTCATAACTTACCTACAACTTATGTCCCGCATGTGCGGGATGTATGAGTCACACGCTGGTATGCGTTGAAAATTTTCAGCATGCCCAAATTTTTTTGAGGAGCTCAGCTAGGACGCACATCAGCGAGCTTCATTGTGTTTCAACATGCTTCAACTTGCTCTTAAGTTGTAAAAAAAACCCTACCCTTGACTTACTGGGCCTATGCCAGTATTTTTTAATACGGATGGCATACGATGGCTAAATCGTCAAGGTGTGACAGGGCCTTGAAGATGGAGAGAAAAATTTTGGCAGGTGCAAGTCATCCGCTGTTCAGAGAATTTCAGGTGCTTTCTTCAGGTAGGCGATACAGAATGACAAGATGCAGAACGAAAAGGCTTCCTTTATCCTACCTGTCATCGACCTTTTAAAAAAGATGAATTAATTACTCATGATGTGCTCTAAAACTATTTTTTTCCCATTGTTTGCTAACCATATATCATAATAAGGTGCTTGTACAAATGACCTATTGGGTCTTTTTTTTTTTGGAGGGTGAGTCTGCAACTAGATCAGCCAGTCAGAAATATAGACAGGAAGCACCAAAATAAAACAGTATGGAACAATGTTGGAATAAAATAAACTGTTGAAAGTTATTGTATGTTATGGTCTTTGTATTTCTAGAGACATACTTAGTTTTCATACTCTGTGATGTGATGATCAGTACCTAGATTCACATTCTGTATTTAGAGCACTGTTGCCAATACTTGTTTTCAGTACTAACACACCATTTTTTCAACCAGCATACACATTTTGTATTGTGTGTCTCAATGCAAATGTTTTAATTTTCAGTTCAGGTTTGTCTCTCAATGTCAAATTTTATTTTCCTCGCTAAAGTTATCTGTAACTGTTCTGGCTCCATAGGTTTCGGGCTATATAAATAAAGCTGAACCAAAAATGTCACATTTATTTGTATAATGCCCCAAATTATAACATTTCAACAGACTTAAACTTCCATACTAAGTCAATTCAGCTGCTCCCTTATTTTGACTCAGGGTTGCCACAGCAGATCCAAGGTGGATGTGCATGTTGATTTGGCACACGTTTTATGCCGGATGCCCTTCCTGACGCAGCTCCACATTACGGGGAGAAATGTGACAGGTTTGAACCATGAACCTTATGCACTGAAACCAAGTGTACTAACCACTTGGCCACCACCCCTGCTTAGGCTTAAAATGAATATAATAACCAAGTGGCCTCTGTGTGCTTGTGTTTGTGTATGCATGTGTATGGCTTCAATCTAGGAGAAACTGGAGAGAGCTGGCATTTTCCATTTGGTATGCTTATGTATTTTGGGTCAAGGATGAACGCTGCAAAAATGGAAAGTTGATAGGACTAATATTTTGGGAGAAATGAGCGATTTTAGCTAATAACAGTTATTGTGTTGTAATGCACCATGGGAGTTCAGGGTTTGGGGGTGTTATATGTTGTTTTTGTGGTTCATGTGGTGGTTCAGAGCTGATTAACATATGAATTTCTCCTTTGTGAGATCAATAAAGTTTATCTTATCATATCTTAACAGTGTTGTTAGTATTACTGATTTATTCTGTTTTTGTAGCTCAGTTGGCTTAGTCAATTTAATTAAGTGTCATGTTGCTGTTTCCATGAGTAAAAAGTGTAGTGCTTTTGATGTCTTCTGCCACCATCTCTATTTGTGGGTGTGTAAAAATAAAGCACCTGCTTGCAGCAGAATGCAGAAAAGACCAAAAGCTGTGTGCATACTTATAACTTTGATCACAAACAAACTGGGGAGAGCTGATATTTACCATTGGGTATGCTTATGTATTTTGGGTCAAGGATGAATGCTGCCAAAACAGAAAGTTGATAGGACTAATATTTTTGGAGAAATTACGGATATTAGCTAACAACACTGAACAATGTGATAATTACATTCTGGACTCACACGCCATTCCAGCAGGGGGCGGTAAATCATCTGTATATTAAAAGTGTGCATGCATGCATGATTTTATTTAGCAAGTTCAATGCAAGAAAATAATATATTTGTAAATAAGTTAAAAATACATGGATGACACAAGAAAGTGAAAAAACACTTATTTCCATTGTGGTCAATTTAAAAATCAATTGACAAAATAGAAGTAATAATAAAATAAAAAGAATAATACTACTAATAATAATGATAATAATAACAATAATAATAAAAGTGTGTACAGTATAACAAGAACCTAAACAATTTATACATTAAGACAATTACCACTCTTGAAAAATGTCAGCTACCTATTTTATGAACACTACACAATCTAGAGGCCATGGATCCCATGGGCAACACACTAGTTCCGTATAACACACAAAAATGTAACAATTAATGTTCTTTCATATTATTTTTCCCAATCAGAACTGGTATTAGTATTTTGTCAGGGTGAAACAAAAGCTCCCTTTATTTCCTGTTTTTATGTACATTAAATGTGAGAGTGCCACTAATGTATGTTTACATCCAGTAAACCACTTTATATGGATGTAGTACAAATTCCTGCATTTTTAAAAATGGGTAATAACATTAAATAACTGTTTTTCTGCATCATTTGTTCCCACCCATCAATGTCTCAAAGTTTTGTTTTGGCATTAAGTACGAGGTCTATTAGAAAAGAAACCAACCTTTTTATTTTTTTCAAAAACCATATGGATTTGAATCACGTGTGATTGCGTCAGACAACCTTGAACCCTCGTGCGCATGCGTGAGTTTTTCCATGCCTGTCAGTTGCGTCATTCGCCTGTGAGCAGGCTTTGAGTGAGGAGTGGTCCACCCCCTCGGTGGATTTTCATTGTCAGGAAATGGCGGAATGATTTGGGCTTTTTTTTCCATCAGAATTTTTTCAGAAACTGTTAGAGACTGGCAGCTGGAAACCATTCGAAAAATTTATCTGGCTTTTGGTGAAAATTTTACGGGCTTCACAGAGAATAAGGACTATTACTACAGCTTTAAGGACGGCTTTAAGGACGCTCAGCGTGCCGCGCTCCATGCCGCCATCGAGAGCCACAAACCACCGGATCATTTCTAAATGGATGGCTCTGTGGATCCAAGACTGTCGTGGGCACTTTCTCTGGTTATCACAAGAGCTGGACATCAGCCATTTTCTGGCAGATTTCACTTTTAACAAGAGATTTTGTCATGGAAAGCCGAGCGGAGGCTTCGTGCGTCACGACCGATTTGCTGATGGAGCGAGACAAAGGAACACCTTCGTTTTGGTCTCACAGGACGGCTTTGAGATGGCGTTCAGACAGCTGTCGGTGGTTTTTCCATCGAGTGATTATCCGAGAAATTGTGCAGGTTTCTGGACATGCCAGAACATGTCCCATGAGGCTTCATCACGGCGTTGCTTTGCGCCATGCGGCACCGCCACGACGCGCGGAATTGCTGATGTCCATGTCTTTTCCCAATTCCTGTGCTAGTCAGACGACGTCCCGGATAAAACACAGCGTCCAGTTTGGAAATGAATGGCATATTCCACTGTTACAGGAGTTTTTGTCATGGAAAGAGGAGCGGAGGCTTCGCGCGTCGCGGCGGTGCCGCATGGCGCACAGCAACGCCGTGATGAAGCCTCACGGGACATGTTCTGGCATGTCCAGGCACATCCACAATTTCTCGGATAATCACTCGATGGAAAAACCACCGACAGCTGTCTGAACGCCATCTCAAAGCTGTCCTGTGAGACCAAAACGGAGGTGTTCCTTTGTCTCGCTCCATCAGCAAATCGGTCATGACGCGCAAAGCCTCCGCTCGGCTTTCCATGACAAAATCTCTTGTTAAAAGTGAAATCTGCCGGAAAATGGTTGATGTCCAGCTCTTGTGATAACCAGAGAAAGTGCACACGACGGTCTCGGATCCACAGAGCCATCCGTTTAGAAATGATCCGGTGGTTTGTGGCTCTCGATGGCGGCACGGAGCGTGGCACGCCAGTCTCTGCCAGTCTCTAACAGTTTCTGAAAAAATGTCTGATGGAAAAAAAGCCCAAATCATTCCGCCATTTCGTGACAATGAAAATCCGCCGAGGGGGTGGACCACTCCTCACTCAAAGCCTGCTCACAGGCGAATGACGCAACTGACAGGCATGGAAAAACTCACGCATGCGCACGAGGGTTCAAGGTTGTCTGACGCAATCACACGTGATTCAAATCCATATGGTTTTTGAAAAAAATTAAAAGGTCGGTTTTTTCTCTAATAGACCTCGTATATCAATAGTTTATTGTTCACAACATTCCTTCAGAACAGCTCACCTGCTCTTGCTGCCATCGCTGCCTGTCTTCAGGTGAACGTGGATGTGGTTTGATGCCCCTCTGGTGGTCAGGGTTGTTATGATGTAATGAGGGCAGATTGAGTGACTTGGGCCTACTATCATGGCGGTGGTGAGGTGGCGGGTAGGACGTTGTGTCAGGTTTGCCATGAGAGCAGTTGCTTGGTGTGGGGTCATGCGCTAACTCTTCTGGGCTTTGGTCAGTGGCACTGCTTAGACTTCCCATACTCATACTCATCTTGATCTCAGCAACTATTTGGTCAATGTCCTCCTCTGCCTCTTCTCCCGTCTCTCCCTCTACAACCAGCACTTTCCTGCCATGATACGGAGAGACTTGCACTGGGTTCCCGTTGTCCTCCGGAGCATAGTATTCACCACTATAGACCCCTCCATGTCTCTCCTCGTCCTCACCTTCTTCATCTTCTTCCTCATTTGGGTAGTACTCCTCACTCTCTGCCTCCTCCTCTCCCTCTCTGTCAGCTGGACTGGAATGCAGGGTATCATGAAGCGATGGCTGGTGGTGGTGGTGATGGTGGAGGTGATGATCCAGGATGGGTTCAGGTCGGCCATTGTATATTTGTTCATCTGGATCTTGCTCCACTACCTCACAGCGCACCTCACCATCTCCGTTGCCCCACTCCTCCACCCTGTGCCTCTCTCGCACCATCCACTGCTCCTGTCTCACTTGTCCTTCTTGTCTCCATTCTTCCCTTGCCTCCTCATCTCTTTCCCTCCACTCTTCCCTTAACTCTTCACCTTCCTCTCTCCACTCTTCCCCCACCTCATCCTCATCTTCTCTCCATTCTTCCCTCACCACACCTTCTTGCTCGTCTTCCACCCATTCCTCCTCTCTCACCCTCTCCTCCCCCTCTCCTTGTTCCCATCCTTCTACAGCATCCTGCCTTTCATGATTATGGACTGCAGCTTGCTGGATGGTGGTAGCACAGTCTGGCTGGCTGTGGGCACGGCTGCAGTCTCTCTGGCTGTTGCAATCCACACCTTCCAGATAGCTGTCATCTTCTGGGCAGTAGCGGATATAGTAAGTCACACCCTCATCCTCCTCTGCGAGTCCTGAAACAGTTTACATTTGTCACCATCCAGTGTTTCCTAAATGTCTGTCACACTATGACGGATTGAGGAAATGTATGAGTAACATATACAAAGTTCTGACAAACTGTTCATGTCAGTTTTTGTTCTGTACAAATCCTTTTCTCATTTGCTAAATGAGTTCCTTGTCAGCTGATGTCTAGAGAGTCTGTCAAAGCTTTGTGCACACTCAAAACTTTGAGACTGAGAGCTTTCCCAGTGGTTGCATATTTGCTTACCATTTTGTCCTGTACTTGTTTATTACTTCTACAGCGTGAAACAGCTGTTCCTCATCCCTCACATACTCCGAGCTCTGCACACAGTGTACACAGTAGAGCATGGCTACGTGATCTGGGCCTGATGGGACCCGACGGGTTGGGTCAGGTTCAGACAATTATTTTGGAATGATACTCTGGTTCGGGTCATGCTCTGTCACGTCAGCACAAAGACACTGAACATACAGAACTTTTCTGAAATGATGACGTCGTAGCCCTGCCTCTCAAAATTCAGCCACTCATAATGAAGACATGTTGTTGTTAACAGTGTAATTTAACTATGGCTGCAGCTATCGATTATTTTAGTAATCGAGTATTCTATTGATTATTTTTGCGATTAATCAAGTATTCTATCGATTATTTTTGCGATTAATCGAGTAATCGAGTAATCAGTAAAAAGCACTTTTGCATTTTTAAACAACATCAATAGTCCAGGGTTCTCCCTAAGCAATGGCACAATGTCTCTGCGCCAAAATCTGAGTAAATCAGAAGAGATATGCACATCCAGGATGTGTAAAAAAGGCGTGCTGGATCAAAAAAGAGACAAATATCAAAGCAAAAATCTACACAACCTGAGCGCTCCCATGCAAAAAGCTTTATTTGGACACAAATAGCAAAATAGTTGTGTCAAAATCTTGACATTTTGCTGAAATGGCGATGCGATGTGGTTTCTGTTTTGTTTTTTCCCCAACTTGTAAAATTTAACCATTTTGTTTTTTTGTTTTTTTTTTAAGGTTGGTGGACTGGGTCCCTGCATTTTTTTTTTTATCCCCCTTTCTCTGCAATTCAGCAGATGCATTTCAGCTGGAGGTTGAACATGCAGCCTCACAGTCAGTTTTTATTATTATTATTATTATTTTATTTAAGTTACCGTATTTGTGAAGCGTTGTGTGCTGCCCAAAAAAGCAAAAATTAAAAAGTGAAACACTCAGTGGGAGTCAGCAAAACAAAGAAGAAAGAGTGGACTTTTGCTGAGAGGATCTTTCAGAAACTGTGTATCAGTGTGTCTGGGGACAGCACTGTGACTTGCCCGGTGTGAGGGGAGTACTGAGCACCCCACACAGGGCCGAGAGACAGCAGCTGGCCGCCCAGTCAATAGTCACTCCCCACACTGAGCTGACCATGTGTTTTTTTAAAAATAGACAACCACACAGCTTCGCTTTAAATGCGCAGTCTATTTCAGATGATCAATGTGGACCCTCTTTCTCTTATAAGGCTTAATTTTACTCTGTGGTGGTTCATTAATGGGATTTAGAGTGCTGAAGACACAACGGATGACTGTGGTGAACGCTGATCGTGAATAAATGGAGCGCTGTGACGCTAATATTTATTATATTAGTGCCACAGTGCAGAAAAGACCTTCAGCTTTTAAAGTAAATGATTTTTTTCTTCTTGTTGGTGGCAGGACAAAGCAAGTGCATGCTGAGAAACATACCAGGAGCACCATGTTGTAACACAGAGGGACTTCTTAAAAAAAACCTCTACATTTATTCACGTGCAATTTCCCCAATAAGGAATAAAAGTATTTCTAGATGTCGTCTTCCAAAACAAGGGCATCTTATGTGGACAACAGTTTTCATCAGGCTGTGATGATGAATCCAGATGCAACAGGCCAGATTAAGACTTTATTTACTCTGTGTACTGTGGTAGCCAACAGGTCTGCTTCATTTGAGGCAAATGTTTGTTTCTGTTAATTAAAACAATTATAATACAGGATCTAACAGTTTTCTTTCTGTTTGCAGGGATTTGTGTAGGATGGAAATAACAGAGACATCAACAGCGTTGGGTTCAAACAGAAACATTAAATGGCGGTCGGGTTTGGTCACTACTCTGTGGGACGTGGGTCGGGTTCAGATAGAAATATGAGGCCTGAACTGCACTTTAGTGCACAGCTGTCAATGTAGGATGACTCCTGCACATATGTACACACTGTTTGTGCATTCTGCTGTGGGCTTTACTGTGTGTATCAATAATAAATCAATAAAATAGACTGCTATTTGAGTACTGGCTTCCATATCTATTAGATCTAGATAAAGAAGTGTCTTACACCTGCATCCAGTAACTTAAGTGGCTGATTTCATTTGATTTTACACTTACGGCCATAAACACAAAATCTTCATTTACATACTGCTCAACATCACATTACTGCCTGCTAGCAACTGCCCATTTACTCTTTGTAAATCACCCATTTTAGTCAATTTAACCATGAAATGTAGCACTCCTTATCTGGCATCTTAGTAAATCAGGCCACCAGTGCCACTCTGTTTCACACTCTACTATAGAAAGCGTATAATACAGTCATGACTGTCTGACTCACCATCATCATAATCTTCATCTTCTGAGGTGTTATTAATGTAGTCTGAGCTTGAGTCTTCATCCAGGCTGTCAGCTTCACCATGGAAGTCTGCCTGGTCACGGTCAACTTGGTCAAGGTCATGTTCTGGTGTGGAGGGTGTTGCTGTCTGCTGGTTGTCCCGCTCTGCATCTACTTTGTTGTTGTAACATGTTTCTTCAACTTCTGCCTTGACATTCACATCTGGATGGTTGCGGATACCATCTTGAGGCTTGCGAGAGGAATACTGTGCTTTGCATGGACGGGGGAGTGGTTTTTGATCATGTGACTGCTTGTGGTAGCGCACCGGGCACTGGCGAGAAGGCAGCACTTTCAAATCACATGAGTCTGCAGGATGAGGGGCGGGGCAGGGGGCAGGGACTGGAGCAGCCATAGTGTTTCCTCCACTGGTCCCTGGCCTCTTCCTGTGAGCCATAACTGGTGGCTTACAGGCTATGCATTATCACTGGCTTGATCCTGAGAGACAAAGATGACATAAAAAGACAAAGATGACAAAAACAAACTGTAAAGTAACACATGTAGGTTCATAAAAACACACTGGAACTGAAGAAAACAGGATGGTAGTCTGATGACAAAAACTTAATATGAGGACAAAATGCATTTGAAAAAGAAAATTTGTGCTTTAAGTATATATCTGTCAGAGCAATTCCCTTTATCAAAATCACACAGGCACATGCGCACGCAAACATTTTGCATATGCTTTCTGATAGCAAAATACTGCTACTTGTTTTTATATAACAAACCAATCTATTGGTGCAGTCAGCACTGACTTTGTGCCGCTAACACTACAGCTTTAAATAAGCAAACACTGGATCAATAAAATGCTCATGAACACTTTGAAACAATAGTGACAGAGTAGAGCCCTTCTAAGCATGATGGCTTCACAGACAAGAATCAATAGACACATCAAGACCATCCAAATGTATGTGGTGTTCATGTACACTCCAGGATCAGGCTTGCAGCTGATGGTTCAGTTTGAGTATTGATCCTTCTGTCGTGTTTGAGCTTTGAAAGTTACAGAGATGAAATGCGGAAGTTCATGGAAAACCAGTTTTAATAGATGAAGAAGAAATCACAATGAAGCCTTTACCTTTACCAAAATATCCAACAAACTGAAATCCAAAAGCTTTAGGCGTGCTGATAAAATGCAAATAACCTACAGAATGTTAAGAGTAAAATCTACATGGGTCCATACCCATTCAGGGTATTCTTGAAACACCGGTATAACTTGTATGCATACAAGTTATACCGGTGTCGCTAACCGAATGGTCCCCCCGATGACGCGGTTTCACCTTGTTTCTGCTTCAAACTGCACTCTAGTCATCATCTATCTCAGCGACACATATCTGACACTTTTGTACAACAATCATTTCCACATAAATTCAACATTATTTCATCATAAAAGGTGGCGGAAGCAATCAGAGTGCCGTGGCTAAAGGAGCTGCTAGCTGATGCGTTCACTGTGCGTCAGTCATTTCAAAGGGTCACGGAATTTCGTTGAGCTTCTGCTTAAAATGGCCCCGTTTCTGCTTAAAACTGACTTCAGAATGATTTAAGAAGTTTTACCTTTATCATCTGATGGTTAATAATCCCAATAATCCATCTGATTGCTTTGGGTGAAGAGACGCTGTCTCAGACATGCTGCTGTGGTCCAAAATGACGCATGCGCAGATACAAAAGGCGGACTGATTTTTAGGGGCAGACCGCTCAGTCTGCGACACCGGTGTTCCCTCAACCTCAGTACATGTACAGTGGGTTTTACAAACATATTTATGCTTTGTTTTCTTTCAGATATGTACAAAGGCTGTTGCTGAGGGTGGCACATACAACTCCAATTCCAATGAAGTTGGGACGTTGTGTAAAATGTAAATAAAAATAAAATACACTGATATGCAAGGAAGGAAAGGTGATGTAACACAGTGGTAAACATACCACTGTCCCAGCTTTTTTTGAAACATGTTCCAGGCATCCATTTTAAACTGAGTAAATATTTGCATAAAAACAATAAAGTTTATCAGTTTGAACATTAAATATCTTGTCTTTGTGGTGTATTCAATTAAATATAGGTTGACGAGGATTTGCAAATCACTGTATTCTATTTTTATTTACATTTCACACAACGTCCCAACTTGATTGGAATTGGGGTTGTATAATCAAACCATGGCTAAACTGTCTTATCTGTGAATGAGGGTGGACGTTCCACATAAATACATGAGTTATGTTTTTGTTTTACTCACACAGGGCAGGGACGTAGACAGAGAGGTGAGGGGGCATAACACCTCTCACCCTCACCACACCTCAACTCTCAGAGAGTAAAGGTCCAGTTTTGAAAACATTTTAGACATTTTTGTGTGTACTACTGCTATTTTTAAATGTTAATAATAATAATAAATATTTTTTAACAAATAAAATGTTTAAACAATATCAAGAATAAGAAAGAACTTTATTAATCGCAAAGAAAATCGTTTTTCTAGAGTGCCGAAACAGTTAACATTGCTTTTTTTTTTTTTTTTTACAGTGGGAACAATGAGTAAAACATGTTGATGCAAAATGACTGAAGACACTAGCACAAGATGTTTGACAGTATTGCACATAGCTCTGAGTAACTACAAAAACTCTGATCATTATGTATTCATCCTGAAGAAGGGGGAGGAGTTACACAGTCTGATTGCCACAGGTAGGAAGGACCTCCTGTGGCCTTCTGTGGTACACTGTGGTGGCCTCAGTCTTTGGCTGAAGGTGCTCTGACAGAACATCAGTGTGGCATGCAGGGGATGGGAGGTGTTGTCAGGGATGGTGAGTAGTTTTCTCAACATTCTCCTCTCCAACACCTCCATCACAGACTTCAGTTCCACCCCCAGGAAAAAGCCTGATAAGCTTGTTGAGTTTGTTCATGTCAGCTGCCTTCGGCCTGCTGCCTCAGCACACTACAGCATAGAAGGTGACACTGGAGACCACTGAGTGATAAAAAATCTGCAACATACTTCTGCAGACTGTTATCCAGGCATATTTCATCTTACTGTTTGCCTTAGTTTTACTATAATTCTACAGTAAGTAGAACTGATGAGCCATATTAAACTATTTAACTTTTCTGCATAACTAAAGTGGGGCATGAAGCAGCATCTGTTTTCTCTTCTTTTTTAAGCAGTATTGAAGCTTGGAGTCTGTGTGGTATTCCACCTTTAAAATCAGGTCAGTTAGGGTTAGGGAAGCCATAAATATGGAAATGATGAAGGGTCTTATGTAGGTTGTGAAGTCAATTTGGGACAGGGAAAAGGCAAAGAAAAGGTGAAAATGTGCAAAAGAAAATATGAAGAGAACACACAGTAAGCAGTATAACTAAAGTACTAAATAGTTGGGTTACACACCAACACCACACATTGCAATTTATGCATGCATTTAAATACAATTTCTATAAGCAGTATTAAGCACATTAATTTATTAATATCATGATATGTACTGCATGTGTATATGACTTCACATGCTCAAACTATGGAAAATATTAAACTGACCATTACGAGCATCCATGTTTGAGACACTGAAGCATACCATTACACTCAAAGAAGCCTCTCCATTTCATGGCTCCTTAATGCCAGCTATACTGGCTATGAAATATGTAAATTTGGCATATCTGTGGTAAACAGTTATTGTGGCAGAAACCTCTGAAATCTGAAAAAAGCATTTTGTGGTCAAATTTTATTAGAAGAAAAGCTCATGTGGGCAGTAAATAAAACTCTTAAAACTGATTCCATTTTGAAGGTATTGAGCATACATAAACTTCACAGTTTAGTGTCAATGTATGTTGTTTGACTATAGACCAAGTCTAGGTGTCCATGACAACTGCCACAGAAAATTTCAGGCCTCTAAGTCCACTATTTGCTGATGTCTAAGAAACGGCAGACCCGGGTTCAAATCCCACCCCTGCCACATTTCTCCATGTAATGTGGAGTTGCGTCAGGAAGGGCATCTGGCGTAAATTGTGCCAATTCAACATGCAGACCCACCTTGGATTTGCTGTGGCGACCCCAAGTGCAAACAAGGGAGCAGCCGAAGAGACTTACTATTGTTATAGTATACCTTAGTATACTAGCATAGGTCCGCCTTAGAATTGGAATATATAAGATATACCTTACTGTAGTGATTTTCAACCTTTTTTGAGCCGCGGCACCCTTTTTATATTTACAAAATCACCACCAACCAAAATAATATTATAACTCTATTACCTCTGGTTTTGCGCAAAACCCAATTATCGCAATAGAAAATCTATACAGAAAACACCGCACTTCGAAAATCCTCAAGCATTTTGCGCTCTGATCTCAAGTAGGGCTGTCACGATTAGGAATTTCTGGAGATGATTAATTGTCAGACAAATAATTGCGTTTGACGAATATATTGTCTATTTTTTTCTTTTTTCCCCTTCTTTATATTCTACTATTGTAGTATAATTACACAACTCTGGAAGAACATTTGGCTTCTGTGAGTGGAGAAACTGGGAATGGTGCAACATTTTTATTTTTATCTTCATTTTACATACAGTCCCAACTTTTTCTGAATTGTGGTTGTTTCTGTTGCATTTCTGAAATTGTTTCTCCTCATCAGTCACGTTTTGTGCTTAAACACTGCATTAAGCCCATATTGAACAAATAAATACCTTTGGAAAGTAACAGCTGTTAAAGTTCAGAGTTCTCACGTGCTTTTTGTGATCTGTGCATCTGAACATCACCACAGCTTCTCCATGTCAGGGGTGTTTTTTTTTTTTTGTGGCTCAGTTCATTCATATATTCTCATTTTTTAAATATGTTTTTAAAGCTATTTGACCGTTTATTTCATCTCATGATCTCATAAATTCAGCATACGACGCGCACATGGTGTGAACAGGACGGTAACGGCAGAATCACACCTTTAGAGAAAGTTCAGAGAGAAGTAAAAGCAGCTTCACGTTTTGGTTTTGTTTTTTTAACATGTTCACTCGGGTTAAAATCCTCTCTCTGTTCCGCGCTCGCTGCACACTGATGGTTCTCAGACTGTAACGTGTCGCGCCTGCATTCAGTAATCTCCCTCACGCACCCCCTCCCTCGCAGTCTGCAGCCTGTTGACTCCGCGCGTGCGCGCACACACACACACACACACACAGACCACCAGCTCCGCATTTTAGACGGCTTTTGAAGAAGACGGCCACTGTTTTAATCGGCCGTCTTATCCAAACGGCAGGACAGATCGCTCTTCAGCCTCCATCTTATTGTCCCGCCTTAAGACAAGAGCGAGGCTGCAGCACAATGACGTCAGATTCTGAGTCGTTTTATGCTTTGTGGATAAAATAAATAATTCACGGTAATCGCGAATATGAAAAATAATCACGAATATGAAAAATAATCGCGATTGACGAATATTGTAATAATTGTGACAGCCCTAATTTCACGTGTTTTTTTTTAGATGTGTCGACACTTTTATTCACAATAATCTGCCACTCTAATATGCACGGAGCGCAGAGGCTGCCTTCAGTGAACCCAGTTGTGAGCGAGAAGGCCCAAGTCTGACCACGGTGACATCAACGGAGGTCAGGCCGCCTTCCCCGCACACCTCCACAGCCAACGCGGTTTCTCCTTCCCCAGAGGAGCCATGCTCCGTGAGCAGCTGAGATTCACGCTGTAGTCAGCAACCCGTAACCATGGAGATGCACAACACTATGTGCGCAAGTATGTCTATTATACTATAGTACAGCGCTTAAAATTTGTAGTTTTTGTCAAAAGCATTTCCTTTCAGACATTTTGGCATGAATGTCTTGCCATACCTCTGAGCTGAGCTCAGCAGGCTGCTGCACGTCAGCGCAGGATGTCTCATTTTGGGAGGAAAAAACATTTTGATCGATTGCAGTTTGTTTGTATTCCAACATTTGGAATGAGGTGTCATTTGATTTGCTTTGAATTTACTAATTCCGACTGGACTCTATCATTCTAAATTGACTTGGCAGAGAGCCGCGCAGCATTTGGAGCTGGTTGAACAGAACGGAGGACGATTCTTGTTTCTTTCTCGCAACAAGACAGGAGTCCCAGTTAGTGACTTTAATCTGCACAAAAGTGACTCATGATTGACATATTCAGGGATGAAAGTGGTGAAAAAGAAACAAATCTGAAACCCAAAATTACCCCCCAACACCTCCCGCACGAAAATTTTTGAATTCTAGGAGCTCTGAAATGTAATCTGGGGCTATTCCAGACAATGCAGTGAGTGCAGCATCCATTTTGGTGAGGGGGAAAAAAAAACAAAACCATTTTCTTTATTCAAATTCATTCCAGTAGTATTCTGCCTTTACTAGGATGCAGAGGTTTTCTGGCTTGGCAGATAGTTCTGGAGGAAATCACTGATGAAATTAACAAATTGAAAATATGGTTTCACCAAAACAAATTGTCATTAAACTTAAAAATGAAACAGGGATGAAGTGGAGGTGTAAGAGTCACTAGGTGTTCACAGGAAACAGTTATTTATTTCTATATGTTTATTTATTTATGTTCATTGTTAGTTGGTTTTATATTTTCTGTTGTGTTTTTATCAGGTTCTTTTTGTCTCTTTCTCTAAAATTGTATTGTAGCATTATTAGTTATTATTACTATTACTGTTGTTGCTATTATTATTATTATTATTAATATATAACCAAATTTAAAAAAAAATTAGAATTTGTAATACATTTGACTCTGTTACGACAACAAACACTGAGCCATTAATTATTATACAGAAAACAAATGCACACAAACGTGCTGACATGCGAACAGCTTAATGCTAACTTCAACACTGAAAATGCCATAGACATGCTAACGTATTATCATCAGTCCCGTTTTTAAGTTATACATTGATCAACTGTTTCAGAAACCGTAACAGGTTGGTTTAACATAAAAAAAGGTAAATATTACTCACAGACATAGGAGGGTAGGCTGAAAAGTTCTAAGGCTCCCCATGAAGGAGTAATGCATTAACTGCATTATAGTGAGCCTTAGAACTTTTCAGCCTACCCTCGTATGCTCTTTAGAGTTTTAGCGGGGAAAAATTAAGATAAAGTGAAATAAAACAAAGAACCAACAAAGCAGCGTGTCGGATCAATGCTTCATTACTTCAACCTTCAAAGAAAAGCCGTTCTGCAGAAACGGTTGATTACAGACCCTGCAGGGGTTCTGTAATCAACGTAGAGACATAATTTTCACGACAAACACCCCCAAAACAACAGCCACTCTGAAGGACCAACAAGGGAATCGTTAAGCAAAAAGGCTATTGATGTCAGTGGATCAAATAATTTGTTAACAATACCCGAAGAGAACCGGTTCTCGATACCCAACCCTAGCAATACCCGATGGCCATATGTGGGCCTCACGTAAAAACTACACTGTCAGGTATGAAAGTTCACATTATGCAATGGGATAACAGGCATCGACATTAACGCTTGTCTGATTGTCCGGGACAAGTGTAAAATGTGATTGGACAAGCTATATGCTCTAATCGCTGTCCGACCGGACAAGTGGTATTTTTTTGCTTTAAAATGTTCAAATTCTTTATTTTCATCGCTCGAAACCAAAATACCTGACGGCTGCCTTTTTGTCTCACACCTCGCGAGAAAGCGTCTTCGGTTTTTCCCGCCACTCTCCACGCAGGGGACAGTCGGAAAACATGATAATGTGTGTGCGAGACCACTGTATGGCATTGAGCGCAGAGTGAAACGCAACACAAACTAAACTGTGGCACTGCCTTTATTTCTCTCTGGACTGTTCTGACGGTACGTCCTGTTCACACCGTGTGCATGTGAATTACTGAAATTATATGAGATGAAATAAATTGGTCAAAATTCCTTAAAATGAGAATATATGAATGAACAGAATAAAAATCACACACGTGTTTAAAAAAACGTGATGTGCAGAAACTCTGCAGTGATGTTCAGAAGCAGAAATCACATAACGCAGCTGAGAACTCTGAACTTTAACAGGCTGTTATTTTACGAAGATATTTATTTTAAATGGCTTAATGTAGTTGTTTTATGTTCAAGCACAAAACGTGACTGAGGAGGAGAAAAAAAGAGGAAATGAACTCTAGTCTGAATAAAAATACAAGCCGCTGATTTTTATTTTTCAAAATTATTAGGCTGCAGTTCTGAGTTTCATTTATTTCAAAGTAAGTTACCGCTTATTATTTTCAAAAATCACGAGTCAAATCAGTCTGCATTGTTCAGTTTTTCCTGCACATTTGTGTATTTTTTCCTTCTTCATAAGAGTTTGGTTTTTGTGTTTGTTCTACTAAAACATTTTAAAACACTTTTCCTTATAGCAGTTCTTTAATTTCAGAAATGGAACAGAAACAACCACAAATAGAAAAGTAGGGACTGTATGTAAAATGAAGATAAAAATAAAAGTGTCATATTCCCAGTTTCTCCACTCACACCCACAGAGGCCAAACATTCTTCCAAAGTTGTCTTGGTGGCTTTCCTCACTTGTCTTCTTCCAGCATGAACATTTAGTTTTTGAGAACTGCTTATCTGACACAGATTTAACATAAAGTACCACACTGTTTGTATTTCTGAACGATTGATGTAAATAAAGTCTAAGAAATATTCAGTGAGTTGGAAATATTCATGTATTCATCCTCTGACATTTCCCAAGAAAACTGGCTGTAAATATTAACTAATTCTTCCATTAACAATAAACTGCCCTATCCCAACCTTTTTTCTTGGAAAATGCTGCAGGCCTCAAATGTAGGAATGGATATATATTAACAAAAAAATTAAATAAATAAATAAATAAATAAAGCTGACCTCACAAAACATGAAATATTTTGGTTTCATACAGTCTGCAGTTACAGAAATAGAAGACAAAGTAAATGTCAGGATCATTACGTCTCTATCACCACCACATTTTGAAAAACTATAAGACCACAGGCCATGCATTACTTATGTTTTGTGTCTTTTAGTGACTTTTTTTTTTATTAAGGCAATAAGTGCCTCCCTGTATTACCACAGATGAACTGTTTCTGTTGCCACATCTTCTAAAATAAAACTGCAAAATTTTACCATCTACACAGGAGAGTGGCAGTATTAACTTTTTCATGAAGTGATATGTCACAGCAAAGTAGATATGATAAATATTTAATCTGAATCTCAGTCCCAGAAAATGTTGAAATGTAATGACTTTTCTATTTCAGCTGCAATTCTTATGTTGGAATATTAAAGTTAAAGTACTTACAAACAAAAGAAGTATGAGAGGTTTTTATTAAGTGACAAGTCAGAGCAAAGAATGTGATAAATATTTAATTTGAATCTCATTCACGGGTTGTCCAGACAACCAGCTTTTCCTATAGGACAAGTAAACTGCCAGGGTTACTTGTCCTATGGACAAGTACACTAAAAAGCTTAATGTCAATACCTGGGATAGTGTTATATTAGCAATCCTTGGTAGTATTTGCTGGTGCTTAGAGTTATTACATGTTTTTTGGGTTCATTGTGTTGTTGTGTGAAAGGTACTGCATGTATGGTATGACAGTGGGCTGTGCAAACCTGTAGAATGCACTTGATTGAGAATGTGTTTCCAGAAAGACCTTGTGATGTGTATCATAACTTTGAGGTTGTCAACAAGGCCAATTCTTGGCTGGTTTTATAAAATATAACAGAATGCTAAAATACCCTCGGCTGTATGAGCATAGTCTTCTTTATAATTTGCAGTTGTTTAATTAATTATTAAGATCTTATCTTAAATACAATTTGTACATGTTCAATAAAGCTTCTCTATCAATCAATCAATCATAAACAATTCAATTTCAAACTTCCAAGCCTTCAATTTCCAACTTCACACTCATCACCCTGTCAGACACTTGCTTAATCTTCAACACAGTCTGAACATAGTCTTCCTTTAAAATAACCCCAACACCATTTCCCCTCACATCCACACCATAACACAACGACTTGAAACCACATCCAGTGCTCCTGCCCTTACTTCGCTTCCACTTGGTTTCTTGTAGGCACAATATGTACCTTTCGCCTTTCTGTCATATCAGCTAACTCTCTCCGTTTACCAGTCGTGCTGCCAAAATTCAATGTGACAACTGTCACTTCCATCCTTCTTGTTCTCCTCTTCTTCCGCTGTCTCTGGACACGTTCTCCAGAAAGGAGGGAATTTACAAGGTTATCTGCACACATTGTCCTTCTGTTCTTTCTTAGTTGCCCAGCAGTAGCCCAAGTTCCACAGGAAACATTTTAGGCAACAGTGGCAGTTGTTAACCTGAGCCTTGACTGGTCCAGTATGGAATTTTAATTTGACCTGCATAGTTTTTGTAGCTTTTTTATGCGCAGTGGCCTTACTGACGTGACCCTACTCACTTATACAGGTTTCCGACTGGTGTTCTGACTGTACACGCCATATGACTGAGATTTCACAAAATTTACGGAAGCGCCGTGTTTTCTTCTACCCTCCTCATTTGTCTAGGCTTGGGACTGGCACTCAGAATGTAGTGGCTGCACACCCCATGCAGCAGAGTTGCTAATCAGAAATTTGGGGTTGACTGATATCCTTTTCTTTATGTCACAATTTCATGAGTCAGCCTTCAAATGACGGCAGAACTGGCGACTGTCAGGAACTCGGGGTGATGTGGCACCAAAGGTTGTGGGACCTAAATGCAAAAACTCACAGACAATGGAATTGAAATTGAAAGGCTTTATCTGTCAAAAAATTAGCTTGGATTCGGTACACAGTTAGGCAGTCATGGATGCAGAGGTACAGATAGTCGGCAGGCCAGGGTGTCGTCAAAAAGGCAGGCTCAGGTCTTTAACACAAGCAGACAAAGTACGTGGGCAGCAGCAAGACGAGGTCACAAAACAGAGCTGGGTCAGTACACGGCAAAACAAAGCAGAGCTATGAAAAGGCTGGTACGAGGACTGTGAAAATCAACAAACTGGCGGGGCTTGAGTGAAGACAGAGAGTTTAAATAACCAAAGTGGAAATGAGGAAAGTGAGAACAGGTGTGTTGGAAGAACCAGGAAGAGGGCGTGGCAAACAGAAGAAACAGAAAAGTTCAGGTGGGCGTGACTTAGTGCAAAAATACTGAACAGCAAAAACCAAAAGGTAATTCTGATGAAGAAAAAACAGAAATAAGAAAATGCAGAGACAAGTGTAATGAGACAGAGATGAAAGAAAACAGAAAAAAAACAACTAAACATCATGACATGCAAACGGAAAGAAATGACCCCAAAAACTAATACATGTTAAAGTGGACAGACCAGCCAGAATATAAAAGACTAAGACAAAACTAGAACAGAACTGACCATGGCTAGAGTATAAAAACTAACAAGAACAAAATGGCAAACAAACCCACAGACTACAGAATAACAGATAATACCTAAAAATGACTAAACAGAAGACTAAGTGATAAACTGAAAACAAAAGCAGAGACAAAAGTAAACTTCACAGAAAAGGCCAGACTAAAGCAGAATACAAGAAATTAAATAAACAGAACAAAACCAAGACTGAAGTGAAAACTAAGGTAACAGTTAATGAAAACAATGTGGCAAACCAGCTACTAAGACAAAACTACACAATACATGAATGATGAACAGAAAACAAAACAGACAACAGAGTGAATGGGCCAGAACCCAAGGGAACCGCCTACAAAAAGGGCAGCATCAACCGGGTGGCCAAAACACCATGGAGGGACAAAAAGACCTGCAGGAGGGTGACAAAGCAAAAAACAAGGAACAAACAGGCAGTCAGGCAAACAAACAAGCATGGAGTCCGGGGGACGACGGCGAAGCCCATGACGATAAGCAGGAGGCTCAGGAGGTCAGCCAGAAGGGAGACAGGGCCTCGTGACAGAGGTAGCAAGTGGACCTGGGTCAGGTGCATGACCCAAACCCCGGCGAGCAAAAGGGCAGGAGGGAAGGGCTAACATTACCCCAGAACCAAGGAACCAGAGACCAAACATAGTACTGGGCCCCCAGAATAGGGAAGGCTGCGAATTAATGCCCAAACCCCATATTACCATGCAAGGAAGTCCAAAAAACAGGGAGACTGACAGACAAACAGCCAAATCTGGGGGCCTACGCCTGATAATACTGACACTGAACATAAACAAAAATGCCACAGTAAGAGGATTAACAAACCCAGCAAATGAATTAGATACAGCATAATAGTGAATAAACCACCGAGATAAAAAGCTATGGGAGCCACTGACATACATGTTGTTATCATAAGAGTTTGAGGAAGCAAAAAACTTCTTAGCTGAAGCGTGCAAAAAGTAAACAAACTGACACAAAAGATTAGGGAGGCGAACAGGAACCAACCACTCCAGAATGGACCAGGGGGGTATCTTGACTGAGCCCAAATACGGAGCACCAACCAGTTCCCAACAAAAAAGCAAACAATAAAAGGAGCAGACCAACAGGATCTCTCTTAAACACATATCAAAAGACATGGTTGCTATTAGCTTAGCACCGTAACAATACAAGAGCAATACATTGTGGAAAAAGGTTCTATGCAAACCTGCCACAAAATGAAAACTGCAGAAAAACCACCAAAAAACCATGTTCAAAAAAGAAAATAAAAAACTCACAGTTCTATAGATCGTAATCCCCAAGGGCACCCTTGAGGGTGGCGTTGATGATTGGTTCAGATGTAGTGTGGAGGTCATGGATATGTCTGTGCCTTCAATAGTCATGCATGCTGTGGGTAGACGCAGAAATGTCGCCGAAGACTTTGGATATGAATACGTAAGTGACGTCTCATGCGGGGTGTGACAGGCTGAAGGCTCGAGTGGTGTGACCTTCTCCTGTAGTTCAGTCGCAGCTTCGTGGGACAGGAGATGCTCTGATGAGTCTGAATGTGGGCGCGCAGCAGAAACACATGCTGCTGGGTTCTGGGATGTCGTGCTCGCCGTGGAAGGCTCCTGTTGCATGCGCGGTGCTGGGAGCAGTGGTGTACTCGGAGAAGAGTGGATGACAGCGAGCTCAGGAGGCGGGCATGGAGGAATTAGGTCGGCGGGCACGAGCGCTGCCGAGGACTGGAAGGAATTGCGCGATGTGGATGACTGCTGACACGGGTGCGCTTCGGTGAGTTGTAATGGCTTCAATGTTTCTGTCAATGCTGATTGCTGGTAGCGGACCGGTGCGTCAGACGGAAGCAGTGAGACTGCAGCGTTGGACAGCGTGATAGATTGGGGCGTGTCCGAGCAGGACTCTAGAATGTCGGCTTCAAACAGAAACGTCATTGGGTCGTCAATGTAGGTGGGGATCCGACCTTGCATAAACAGAGACTTGATGTTGGCGAGTTCTGGATAAGATGACATGATTCCCGGCTCATCCTGTAGGATGCGGTCTAATGCCGAAAAAATCTGTTGTCATTCCTGCCGACCTGTGCTGTCCAGAAATTCATAAAATAAGTCCTGAATCTTAAAGAACACAGTGGCCGTGTCCTGTAGTGCTAACTGCTCTGACTCAGACTCCTCTTCCTTATCACCATCAATCCAGTTGGATTCGTCGTCTTCTGACGGTAGGTAGGCCTCTGGGTGTTTCATCCAATTGGGCCGTTTTTGTTCACAAAAAACATCGGCAAGGCATAGAAGCTCCGGAAAATAGTCAAACAGCCAAGGATGTAGATTCACCAGGTTCCAGGCTTGGTCTAAATAATCACACTTCTCTTCTGGAACATAACAGTCTCGAAAGCAGACAAAAAAAAAAGAGAGATCAGAAAAAATCCTCTTTATCACCTCTAAATCTGGGAGAGCAGCAACAGAGCTTGCAGGCTTCATGTTCTGGCCAGTTTGAATTGGCAGACCGGGCGGGGGCCCGTCTACTATGGTGGCTGTGTCCTGTAGATATGACCCTTCTGTCTCTGATGTGCAGTCATCGTCCAGGTCGGTCCACTCAGACTCGCTGTCAAGGAGCTGGTGTGGGCGGCAAGTGCATTTCTGGCTGGTAAATCCAGGCTGGGAGGCTTCCTGCCACAAACAAGTTGTCCAGATCTTCTAATTCTGGAAAAAGATCATACAGCCAGGAGTTCTCCTCCACCAGGTTCCAAGCTTTGTCCAAAAAGTCAAATTTTTTCTTCGGGGTGTAACAGGAGTGAAAACAGTTAAAGAAAAAATTTACCTCAGAAAAAATGTCCTTGATGAGGGCCATGTCCGGGTCCTTGGCAGAGAGAGAGTTGTCAGACATGACTGGGAGTGAGCTTGCTGAGTCCGTTTATGGCCAGTTCGTTCTGTCAGGAACTCGGGGTGATGTGGCACCAAAGGTTGTGGGACCTAAATGCAAAAACTCACAGACAATGGAATTGAAATTGAAAGGCTTTATCTGTCAAAAAATTAGCTTGGATTCGGTACACAGTTAGGCAGTCATGGATACAGAGGTACAGATAGTCGGCAGGCCAGGGTGTCGTCAAAAAGGCAGGCTCAGGTCTTTAACACAAGCAGACAAAGTACGTGGGCAGCAGCAAGACGAGGTCACAAAACAGAGCTGGGTCAGTACACGGCAAAACAAGGCAGAGCTATGACAAGGCTGGTACGAGGACTGTGAAAATCAACAAACTGGCAGGGCTTGAGTGAAGACAGAGAGTTTAAATAACCAAAGTGGAAATGAGGAAAGTGAGAACAGGTGTGTTGGAAGAACCAGGAAGAGGGCGTGGCAAACAGAAGAAACAGAAAAGTTCAGGTGGGCGTGACTTAGTGCAAAAATACTGAACAGCAAAAACCAAAAGGTAATTCTGATGAAGAAAAAACAGAAATAACAAAATGCAGAGACAAGTGCAATGAGACAGAGAGGAAAAAAAAAAGAAAAAAACAACTAAACATCATGACATACAAACGGAAAGAAATAACCCCAAAAACTAATACATGTTAAAGTGGACAGACCAGCCAGAATATAAAAGACTATGACAAAACTAGAACGGAACTGACCATGGCTAGAGTATAAAAACTAACAAGAACAAAATGGCAAACAAACCCACAGACTACAGAATAACAGATAATACCTAAAATGACTAAACAGAAGACTAAGTGATAAACTGAAAACAAAAGCAGAGACAAAAGTAAACTTAACAGAAAAGGCCAGACTAAAGCAGACTACAAGAAATTAAATAAACAGAACAAAACCAAGACTGAAGTGAAAACTAAGGTAACAATTAATGAAAACAATGTGGCAAACCAGCTACTAAGACAAAACTACACAATACATGAATGATGAACAGAAAACAAAACCAATGAAAACATGAACATGGCAGGAATGCAAATACAGATGTACAGAACAAGAAAGCAAAGATCAATAAAAAGTCATAACAGAAAACACATCAAGGGCAGGACCATGACAGCGACTAGTCAGTCGCCACATCCAGGACTGCAAAACAAAACTGTCTGAATGGCAAATCTGTTTTCAAAATGGAAGATACAGATACTCGCAAAAATGTTGAATTTTTGTACAAATAATCAGCCAGGCCTATAATCGGTCAACCCCAACACTACAGGCTTTGGGTTTTAGGCTTGTGCTTAGAACACCTGCGTTTCCAGTCGGACCTCATTCCAGGACAGACTTGACTCCTCAGTGATCAGACTGAACAGCGCTCCTCTATTTAATACAATGTTGTAATCATCTCTTTTATTTTAGTTACCTGTGCATTACTTTTGGTAGTATTTAAGTGCAACAGCTACAGATTTTCCTTCACTAATTTACTGCTGTGTGAATCCTAGGAGTATTCTCGTTAGCGAATAACTTGTGCACTAAGAAAAGAATAAGCAAGTAGTGCAACACTTTAACTTGCGGTCTTCTAAGAGAGCCATATCTGTAAGTGAGAGCAGCTTCTTAGTTCAGTGCAGTTAGATATCATGGGCACTCCAGATGAGCTTAGCATTAGGCCAGTTAGTGCACCCATTAGCAATAGCTTAGTTCCGCCGGCTAAAGACGACGGCTTTCGGACTGTTCTTCGGTGGAAGAAATCCCGTAAAGCTTGATGTGTCGGCAGCGATTAATAGTCCCTGGTCCCCTCCCCTCTCGGGGTAATGATGAGGCGTTGAGCAGTCTGATATCTTTGAACAGGTGGCTGGTGAAGTTTTGCAGACAGCAAGGCTTTAGTTTTATTGACAACTGGCCCTCTTTCTGGAGTTGCATTGGCTTGCTGATATCGGACGGCCTTCACCCTACTGGAGAAGGCGCCACCATCTTATCTACAAACATAGATGGTGGTTTACAGGGATGGTAACATTAGGATGCTAGGGCAGGCCAAGGAACGGGTGATAAGAGAATATGCAGTGCCTCATATTAATGTGGATGTAGACTCCATTAGCATGGCAGGGAAAATAGCGCAGGAAATCCACAATGGTAACAGCATAGTTTATGTGCCAGGAAAGGAAATTTCTCAAGTTGAAATTGTGGCATGTTTCCCCAGAGGTACCCATAAAAAACATAGAGGGATAGGTTTTGCAAATTTAGTGCCCATTACTACACTGGATAACACTAAATCTGAGGGTGCCCCACTGGCTGTTTCTGCAATGTCAATATTCTGTGTCTGCTTTCTTCAGTCCCTGTGGGATTTCACAAACCTAAACCTAATCTAAGACATCTGCAGGCTCTTCAAGGTTACCCAGAAACGCTCCTACTCAATGGAAATACCATAGCATCGACAAACAAGTATGATGGCCTCCTGCAGACTTTTTATAACATCATTGCAGATAAGACAATGGATGATAACACACTGGATTGTGCCAAAGGTTCTGTAATGAAACTGGATGATTTTGAGTTTGTGTAAATGTTGTACACACACAGTGGTGGGCACAGTTCCGCTAATCCGCTAACCACTAATTATCGAAGCTAACGTTTTCATTAGCGGATTAGCTTTTCAGATAACTTTGAAAACCATCAGCAGACCAATTAGCTTCTGATAAATGTGCCTCAGGTCATTTTTAGACCACTAACATATTTTTGCAGGCATAGCGAATAAACCTTAACAGTTAAAAACATTTGTGAAGTCTGAAATCAAAGATTTTAGTGCCTGCCCATTACATGTTTTGTAGCAGACAGACAGCTATGAGTGGTGCAGCTCTATCCTCTGCATTCAGAGGAGAGCTGACTACCAGAGAGAAAGAAAGGGGGGGGGGGGGATCATTTCTCTTCACACCATACGGGCTCACCGGCATATTACACAAGTCATGCATAGGCAGACAGTTTTGAAGTATGGTTAACATTTTATACAAACTAATTCCAGACAAGTAATTGAAATTAATGTCACGTCTGTCATTTTACAAAGTGAAAATAAAAAAAATGACATATTAGAAATACAGATTTATTTGTAAAACCCACCACACGTTTCAGTAAGTTGTGTGTTATACCGACCAACCAACCACTTATGTCAGGAAACTAATTTACCCATAATGCATTGTGGCATGGGTGTCTAAATGCTAAAACCTTCAAAATTAGTGTTACTTTAAAACTAAAACACATAGCTGATATTTTCACTTTGTAAAATGACACACATGACATTAATTTCAATAACTTGGCCAGAATGAGTTTGTTTAAAATTTTAACCATAAGTCAAAACTGTCTGCCTGTGCATGACTTGTGTGAAATGCCGGCGAGTCTGTATGGTATGAAGAGAAATGATCTTTTTTCCCCTCTCCTCTCCTCTCCTCTTTTCTCTTTCCTTTCTTTATGGTTACCAGGTCTCTTTTGCTGAAAGAAGGCTGATCTGAGACAGAAGCGCTGGCTCGTTGTTTTGTCATTAGCTGAGTGTACTGACGTCAATATTGCAAGTTATGAGTTTAGGTTTTATCTGTAACATCTGCTAAATTTTTTAGGGGTTCATCGGTTTAGCTTTATAAAAGTTAACTTTTCAGTTAGTGGATTAACGGTTATCGAAGCTAATTTTTTAGTTAGCTGTGCCCACCACTGCGCACATAAGAAATCTTATCAGAGACTGATGTGGTCTTTGATGTCGTCCAGCATAAGGCCATGGATGTTCTTTACTGCAATGAAAGAATCAAGTCTCTTCTTGGTTTTGTCAAAGAGAACAGGTCAGAGGGGGCTTTCCAAGCTGTTTATGCCAAATAAGCACGTCTCAGAGACCCACGAGATGAGCCCATGGGAAAGCACCTTCTCTCCCAATTCCAGGGTCTCCAGGAGCGCTACAGAAATCTATACATGGCCATCCTTGATAATCTCATGGAGCAGATTATGCAACATTTTGCAAATTTGGAAAGTTTGCGCTTCTTAGAATTGGTCAATCTAGGGAAGTTTCATGACATGAGAGAAGTGTGTTCAGAGGAGGCATTCCAGAGTGTCCTGAAAGGTTATGGCCAATACTTTGATTCAGGGAGACTGAGGTCTGAACTTCAAGTCCTGTACTCAAATCAGAACTTACAGTGTAACAGGGGAAAGCTGTGTGATTTCTTGGTCTTTTTAAAAGACATAGATTTGGACTGTGCAATGCCTCAGCTGTACAAATTGTTATCATTAGTGGCAACAACTGGAGCTACATCTGTAGGTGTAGAAAGAAGCCTCTCCTGTTTAAAAAGGCTTACGTCTTACACCTGCAACACAATGAACCAAGGCCATCTCAGCAGCCAAGGTCTGCTGGCCAATGAAAGGACACTGGTCAAGTCCTTGGAAAAGACACCAACTTGGTATGACAGGGTCACAGACCATTTTCTTCAAAAGGAACAGAGGGCAGAATTGACGTAAAAATAAACTGACAAATTTTATAATGTAAGCCAACAATGAGCTTTCCCTCTTTGAAAGAACAGCAGCCGCCACTGTGATAGAGACAGATTTTGAGTGAGTTATATATTTTGAGTGACAAATCCAATAATCCTCTCAGATGTCAAGACAGCAGTCTGAAAAGTTGAGAGACATTCAACTTAAAAGCACTTAAGAGTTCGGGCGCACAAAATGTGGTCTGCTCTGAAAACAGACACTGGGTGTGGTCTAGAGGTGACTGCATCTGCTCCATTCTCATTTAGAAGAGTACAAAAGAAAAAAAGAAGATGCTGGTGCTCAGTAAAAAAAAAGATGCTAAATTAGCCTAATTTAGAGCAACCAAGAGTGAAAGCAGATATACATATTTGGCACACATACTCCAACTGGGACTCGGATGAGTAATGAAACGTTTTAGCTTGCTGTAAATGATGCTTGAATGCTAAATGTCACACACACACACACACACACACACACACACACACACACACACACACACACACACACACACACACACACACACACACACACACACACACACACACACACACACACACACACACACACACACACACACACAAAAGCAGTAAGCTTGGATGGGCTCAGATGAAGCACAACCAGAAGAAGAAAAATGGTTGTTCCTCGACCGACCACTTGAAGCTGGCTACAAAAGTGAGCAGGTCCATGTTGTCCAACTTCAGAACAGAAATAAACATGTTTACAGCCTGGTCCAAAAAAAAAAAGTTATTATAGAGAAAACTGTACAGGGTTTGTTCTGTGGTGAAAAGCCCTAACAGATCATCTCAGATATCCTTGCTGCAATTTACACTGCGTGAAATTTTCACTTTTAATGTTATATACTAACGACATTACCACTTTTAGCATTTATTGGTACCCTGATCTGTTAGGTCAATTTACTGCATGATTACTGAGAAAATAAGTGGCTCATAACAATTTGTGCCCACACCAAAGCAAACCATTATGGGAAACCCCTGCACAGTCCCTAAAGATATGATTTAAGAAACATCCAAACTGAGGTTAGCCTGTTCGCTTAGCTGGTTTGTAATCGAAGATGGGGTGTGTCCAGGCTTCTTCTGTCATACACAAAGTCACTCACGTTCCACGGGTTCATTGTGACGTAGTCAATGCCAGTGCTGCCACCTCTGTCAATATGGCGAAGCCCAGATATGGCTTCATATGGGCTGGTCCGGGTCTCCACAGAAAATGTATGGGTGCTGTCACTGGGTGTTGCTCAGTATATAGACAGTCTATGTTCTGCAATCATGCAAGACAGTTGTCATTAGTGTAAAAAAATACTAGTGGCCACCCATTTGCTAAGCTCATTAACTGGACCATAAACAGTGCATATCAAATCAAATCAATTTTATTTATATAGCGCCAAATCACAACAAACAGTTGCCCCAAGGCGCTTTATATTGTAAGGCAAGGCCATACAATAATTACGGAAAAACCCCAACGGTCAAAACGACCCCCTGTGAGCAAGCACTTGGCAACAGTGGGAAGGAAAAACTCCCTTTTAACAGGAAGAAACCTCCAGCAGAACCAGGCTCAGGGAGGGGCAGTCTTCTGCTGGGACTGGTTGGGGCTGAGGGAGAGAACCAGGAAAAAGACATGCTGTGGAGGGGAGCAGAGATCAATCACTAATGATTAAATGCAGAGTGGTGCATACAGAGCAAAAAGAGAAAGAAACACTCAGTGCATCATGGGAACCCCCCAGCAGTCTAAGTCTATAGCAGCATAACTAAGGGATGGTTCAGGGTCACCTGATCCAGCCCTAACTATAAGCTTTAGCAAAAAGGAACGTTTTAAGCCTAATCTTACAAGTAGAGAGGGTGTCTGTCTCCCTGATCTGAATTGGGAGCTGGTCCACAGGAGAGGAGCCTGAAAGCTGAAGGCTCTGCCTCCCATTCTACTCTTACAAACCCTAGGAACTACAAGTAAGCCTGCAGTCTGAGAGCGAAGCGCTCTATTGGGGTGATATGGTACTATGAGGTCCCTAAGATAAGATGGGACCTGATTATTCAAAACCTTATAAGTAAGAAGAAGAATTTTAAATTCTATTCTAGAAGTAACAGGAAGCCAATGAAGAGAGGCCAATATGGGTGAGATATGCTCTCTCCTTCTAGTCCCTGTTAGCACTCTAGCTGCGGCATTTTGAATTAACTGAAGGCTTTTCAGGGAACGTTTAGGACAACGTGATAATAATGAATTACAATAGTCCAGCCTAGAGGAAATAAATGCATGAATTAGTTTTTCAGCATCACTCTGAGACAAGACCTTTCTAATTTTAGAGATATTGCGCAAATGCAAAAAAGCAGTCCTACATATTTGTTTAATATGCGCATTGAATGACATATCCTGATCAAAAATGACTCCAAGATTTCTCACAGTATTACTAGAGGTCAGGGTAATGCCATCCAGAGTAAGGATCTGGTTAGACACCATGTTTCTAAGATTTGTGGGGCCAAGTACAATAACTTCAGTTTTATCTGAGTTTAAAAGCAGGAAATTAGAGGTCATCCATGTCTTTATGTCTGTAAGACAATCCTGCAGTTTAGCTAATTGGTGTGTGTCCTCTGGCATCATAGATAAAGCTGGGTATCATCTGCGTAACAATGAAAATTTAAGCAATGCCATCTAATAATACTGCCTAAGGGAAACATGTATAAAGTGAATAAAATTGGTCCTAGCACAGAACCTTGTGGAACTCCATAATTAACCTTAGTCTGTGAAGAAGATTCCCCATTTACATGAACAAATTGTAATCTATTAGATAAATATGATTCAAACCACCGCAGCGCAGTGCCTTTAATACCTATGGCATGCTCTAATCTCTGTAATAAAATTTTATGGTCAACAGTATCAAAAGCAGCACTGAGGTCTAACAGAACAAGCACAGAGATGAGTCCACTGTCTGAGGCCATAAGATCATTTGTAACCTTCACTAATGCTGTTTCTGTACTATGACGAATTCTAAAACCTGACTGAAACTCTTCAAATAGACCATTCCTCTGCAGATGATCAGTTAGCTGTTTTACAACTACCCTTTCAAGAATTTTTGAGAGAAAAGGAAGGTTGGAGATTGGCCTATAATTAGCTAAGATAGCTGGGTCAAGTGATGGCTTTTTAAGTAATGGTTTAATTACTGCCACCTTAAAAGCCTGTGGTACATAGCCAACTAATAAAGATAGATTGATCATATTTAAGATCGAAGCATTAATTAATGGTAGGGCTTCCTTGAGCAGCCTGGTAGGAATGGGGTCTAATAGACATGTTGATGGTTTGGAGGAAGTAACTAATGAAAATAACTCAGACAGAACAATCGGAGAGAAAGAGTCTAACCAAATACCGGCATCATTGAAAGCAGCCAAAGATAACGATACGTCTTTGGGATGGTTATGAGTAATTTTTTCTCTAATAGTTAAAATTTTATTAGCAAAGAAAGTCATGAAGTCATTACTAGTTAAAGTTAAAGGAATACTCGGCTCAATAGAGCTCTGACTCTTTGTCAGCCTGGCTACAGTGCTGAAAAGAAACCTGGGGTTGTTCTTATTTTCTTCAATTAGTGATGAGTAGTAAGATGACCTAGCTTTACGGAGGGCTTTTTTATAAAGCAACAGACTCTTTTTCCAGGCTAAGTGAAGATCTTCTAAATTAGTGAGACGCCATTTCCTCTCCAACGTACAAGTTATCTGCTTTAAGCTGCGAGTTTGTGAGTTATACCACAGAGTCAGGCACTTCTGATTTAAAGCTCTCTTTTTCAGAGGAGCTACAGCATCCAAAGTTGTCTTCAATGAGGATGTAAGACTATTGACAAGATGCCAATATTATGCTGCGTTTACGCATAACGACGACAAGTCACGAATGCCATGAAGTATACATTCTTGGCCGCTGATCACGAATGTGATGATTTGAGGCAAAGGTGTCAGGTGTCTTTAGGAACTGCTGCAACCTGTTACCACGCCTTACAATTAACGGCGTGTTGCTGGCGAATTATCAGGAACCATTACACACGGTCAAGAATGTTCCGCGCTATTGCATGTAACAGCGCATCGTTATGTTCTGCCATGTTGTGAATGAGGCGAATTGTCTCCATACACGCACCCATATTCATTCATCAGCTGCTAAACAATTCAGATCACTTCAGTTTGCTCCTCAAAATCCACAGCAGAACGTTGTGACTGCATGCTTAGTTGCACTCTGTGCCATGGAGTGGCGCAGAAAGGAGGAGGAGATGGAGAGAGCCAGATGTGTGGCTCCACGCGGCTCTCGTCTCGCATGTTTTCCCAAACATCAGGCACATGCAGAAGGTGGAACACCTGCAGGAGCGCAGTGATGAGCACTGGAACAAAACTTTTGGCCAACTTGGCGTCACTGTCCTTCTTCAGCATACTGCAGTAATGAAACTGAATGTGGTGCACCAGGGTTTAATTGTGCACACGTCGCAGAAGAACGCTTTCATGCTCTATTAAGGATCACCACTAATCAAGATGGATCAACACGCTCAGTTGCGACCTCCACGACATCAGGCGAAATGAGGGTGGTGTGTGACATTCGTGGAAGATTTGACAGCCAAAAACATGCTCCATGAAAATCACGAATACCATGCACCAACACGCACTGTTAAGAAACCTATTCAGATGCATTAAGTCACATTAAGAATGTCAGGAATGTGCCAAGAATGACGCAAATATAAATAAATATTCGTAACGCGGCCCGCCTATGTGTAAACGCAGCATCAGTCATATCAATGAAATGTTAGATATAATCACTTCAGTGTAAGTGATTGCACAGCCTCATCATAGAGACTCAACTCGTCTTAGAGCATGGAGATAAGTGTCTACAAGGCTTCTACTGTAATCTAATTTAATTTAATTTATTAATTTATATAGCGCCAAATCACGACAAAGTCGCACCAAGGCGCTTCACATAATTCACAACAACACAAATTAATCTAAATTCAAAATTAAAAGCAAGAAAAGCACAGTTAAAAGATAAAACACAGTAGAATAAAAAGAAATTACAAAGCAAACACAAACAGATTAAAAAATTAATGATAAGACAGTCTAAAAAAGTGGGTCGTCAGTCTTGATTTAAAAATCTCCACCGTGTCAGACTGCCGAATAACAGCAGGTAGATCATTCCAAAGAGCCGGACCACGGTAGGAGAAGGCTCTATACCCCACAGACTTTTGTTCATCCTCGGAACACACAGAAGCCCTGTGCCCTGCGAACGCAAAGGCCTCGCAGGTACGTAGGGCTTAACCAAGTCCGCCAAGTAGGAAGGCGCCAGTCCATGAACAATTTTATAAACCAACAATAAAACTTTAAAATCCAATCTGGCAGAAACCGGTAGCCAATGAAGGGATGCCAGAATGGGAGTAATGTGGTCAAACCTTCTACTTTGTGTCAAAATTCTGGCAGCAGCATTCTACATCAGCTTGTAGCTTAGTAGAACATAGCCAAACAATTATATACAGTATAAGATATTGGGGCACTGTCAGGGTGCAGGTCCTGTCTATGGCACAAAAGGTCTAAACTGTAATATATCAACAATTACATCCTGTTTTCCAGTGCTCTATGTAGAAAACAACAGTACTAAGATAAAAGATAAAGACTAAAGATGTTGTATGTTGCATGTTTAATCTAATAGGACTGTCTATCTGACCCGTTATCCGCTTTAACACCATTGCCACTCTATTGTGTCATTCAGTTGCTAAGAACAACTCCCCTTACGAAGTGTGCTGCTGCTTCTTTAACTTCCCATAATTATATTTTCCACTATCAATGACTGAAATGGTTAATTATTTAGGCACAATGTAAGCAAGACAAAATGTTTCCAAAACACCAACAGATGAGAAAGTAGCACATACAGGTGCACTTTAATACAGTTGTCTGTTCATCAGGTATCAGTGTGTACACAGTGTGATAATCTAATGGATGATTTTTGTTGTACCACACCAAAAATGTCATAACGGAATATAATAATTAGCATTAAGATTATCTAACACACAGTTTAAGTAAATGCACACATGCACTCTTGCTTGCACCCCTGATGAATCTACAAGTATGCATCCAGTCTTTTTAATAAGTGATAAGTGAAAAGCTTTTTATGCCAAAGTTTTACTAAATTAACTGGAAATGATTCTTAATATCTAGAAAACGGTCAAGTGACTGTGTCTCTTACCTGATGTCCTGAGCTGGGATGCAGTGTACAATAGCAATGGGATCGGCTGTATCAACAGCCTCCGTCCTCCCTCCCACTGCTCATTTGCTCCTCCCTTCCCCCCACCAGCTGCTACACAGCAGGCACCTCCCTCACTCCACCCTCTGCCTTCCTCTGAATTATATTCCAGCATCCTCTAGTAGAAGCTCAGCCCCACCTTGTTCAGTCCCAGAGGGCTTACTAGGGGTAAGGATTGGTAACTATGGGTAACTGCATCCCCTGGAGGCTGAAACGCTTTCACTTCTTTGTTGGCTTCCTGGATTTACAATCCCTTGATTTGTGGTATGGTGCTGCCCAACAATACAGCACACTGCACATGCTTCAAATCATGTTTTTGTTCTGTACCACAGGGAGAGTAACAACTGTTGTTAACATTTAGAAATCCCATAAGTCCCGAGCCAGGTGGCTTTTCTAAAATCTTCTTTGTCAACAAGTAATTTCAGATATGACTGAGTTTATTTAATTTGCATACGCTGATACAATCATATGAGGCCACAGAGGGATCTGTTAGACCTGTTTACCATCAGAAGCAATTTAGCATGAATACAGCAATTCTATTTTCTCTTCACAGAGGATGTACTTTCAAAAATGCTTTCTGCACTCACAGAAATATTTAACCCTAACTTATAAGATTTATGTAATTTTATTACATGACACATTCCTATTTACTTTTTTTTTTTTTTTAGATAATTTCAATACAAACCTACCAAATAAACCTTACATGATGCATATTCATAACGCTGAGGATTATAATTTATGGACAAGCAGTCATGGTCATAGACAGGATTACTGGCACCCCTCCTACATAATAAGTACACATTTTAAAATATGTACAGAAATAAATGTAAACAAGCCAATTTTGTATAATCAAAATATAAAAAAAAAGTCCAAAGGCAGTGACTAGAAACAACAGCTCTTTCTTGAAGTCAAATAATAAATACAGACATAAACTGTATGCTGGATAATGTTATTGGCACATAGCTGTCTTTACACAAGTCAGGATGGATCCATGAATATCTCCAAGTCCATGAATATGTCTTGGATTTCATTTCCATCAATGATCAAGAAATATAAACAGCATGGTACATCTGTCAGGAATATAGTTCTCTAAAACAGCTACCAGGCAAGAAGGAAATGAGTGAAGGAAGAATTAATTCAGGTGTCTGTTAGTATATTATTGGCTGCACAACTGAATGAGCTAATCAGCTTGTCGCAGAGCAGGGAGAGATGGAAAATGAGTAGGTTAGGTGGTCTTTGAGGACACGGACAACTACTGACGTATAAGTTGGCATAATTCTGATTGCAGAAGTTGTACATAGTGCAACTGTTGGCTGTTGCATCAAGTCCCGGGACATAAAAACTGCAAAAGAATGCGTCAGCATTCTGGAGTGCTCAACTGTTAAGTTGTTACAAGTCATGGTTCTTAAGGAAAAAAATTTAAGATGGTATCTGAGTTAAGATGGCATAATTTTGCCATCTTAACTCAGATTGGACATTCCACATGCTCACAGCATCTCAAGCTTCAAGTTGAAGCCAAATACAAACAACATGGGCAGGTTGTTGAAGTTGAAGAAAATGGTCCATGACAAGGCTCCAACTTGCAAAGCTGATCTGGTAACAGCAATCAGAGAAAGTTGGAGCCAGATTGATGAAGAGTACTGTTTGTCACTCATTAAGTCCATGCCTCAGAGACTGCAAGCTGTTATAAAAGCCAGAGGTGGTGCAACAAAATACTAGTGATGTGTTGGAGCGTTCTTTTGTTTTTCATGATTCCATAATTGTTTCCTCAGAATTGAGTGATTCCATATTTTTTTTTCCCTCTGCTTGGTCTAAAAAAGTAACCATTACTGACTGCCACAATTTTTTTTCCCTGATTTCTTATAGTGTTTCTTAAAGCCAGAAAGTTGCCATTTGAAATGACTTTAGTTTTGTGTCATGTCTGTGATCTGCTTTTTTTCTACAAAATTAAACAACTGAATGAACATCCTCCAAGGCAGGTTATTCCATAATTTTTGCCAGGGGTTGTATATACTCCTCTGGAACAAACAGGACAAACAGTGTTGTAAAGGACAATAAATAGGATGTTAAAGAGCAAACAGGAAGCGATTGCAGCTCTCAGTGATTCCAACTGAAAATAATGGAGAAGCAACCTGAGCTTCTTCTGGCATGTTTACATAAAACAAACACAATAACAACGTCTATAAATCCAGAGAATATATTCAGGAGAGTTTTAGGTACAATATACAAAGGGTTTAATGCTGTTGTCCGTGTGGAGCCTGATTAGAGTGTCGCAAATGCATTTCTCCTGTTGTGAACTTTTACCCATAACGCACTTTGGAGACAGCATGTCCACACTAAAACCTTCAAAATTAGTGCATTACTTTAAAACTAAAACATATAGCTGATATTTTCACTTTATAAAACTTCAGATGTGATGTTAATTTAAATAACTTGTCCGAAATTAGTTTGGTTAAAATTTTAAACGAGTTAAAGTTGTATGCCTCTGGATGACTTTGTGATATTGCCGGCAAGTTAGTATGGTGTCAAGAGAAATGAGCTCTTTTTTCCTTTTTCTATCTCGCTTCTCCTCTTGCTTTCTTTCTCTTCTGTGACCAGTTCTCCTCTGACTGCACACGACAGAGCGGTTTCTCCTGAAACCAGCTCTCCTCTGTTTGCAGAGAATAGAACTGTATGTCTGCTACAAAACATTTAACAGGTAGGCACTAAAATCTTTGATATCAAATGTTTAAAGCTTTATTTATTTAGACTTAACAGTATTCCCTGAAAACTCCCTTTTGTCTGATCATTTTTTAATAACATTTACATTTACCCTGATGGACTACCCTGCAGTGGGGAATAAGTTTCATTACACTAGAAGTCTTTCAGAAAGCGCTGTAACTAGGTTTAAGGATATGATTCCTTCTTTATGTTCTCTAATGTCATATACCAACACAGAGCAGAGTAGCTACCTAAACTCTGTAAGGGAGTTAGAGTATCTTGTCAATAGTTTTACATCCTCATTGAAGACAACTTTGGATGCTGTAGCTCCTCTGAAAAAGAGAGCTTTAAATCAGAAGTGTCTGACTCCGTGGTATAACTCACAAACTCGTAGCTTAAAGCAGATAACCCGTAAGTTGGAGAGGAAATGGCGTCTCACTAATTTAGAAGATCTTCACTTAGCCTGGAAAAAGAGTTTGTTGCTCTATAAGAAAGCCCTTCGTGAAGCTAGGACATCTTTCTACTCATCACTAATTGAAGAAAATAAGAACAACCCCAGGTTTCTTTTCAGCACTGTAGCCAGGCTGACAAAGAGTCAGAGCTCTATTGAGCTGAGTATTCCATTAACTTTAACTAGTAATGACTTCATGACTTTCTTTGCTAACAAAATTTTGACTATTAGAGAAAAAATTACTCATAACCATCCCAAAGATGTATCGTTATCTTTGGCTGCTTTCAGTGATGCCGGTATTTGGTTAGACTCTTTCTCTCCAATTGTTCTGTCTGAGTTATTTTCATTAGTTACTTCATCCAAACCATCAACATGCTTATTAGACCCCATTCCTGCCAGGCTGCTCAAGGAAGTCCTACCATTATTTAATGCTTCAATCTTAAATATGATCAATCTATCTTTGTTAGTTGGTTATGTACCACAGGCCTTTAAGGTGGCAGTAATTAAACCATTACTTAAAAAGCCATCACTTGACCCAGCTATCTTAGCTAATTATAGGCCAATCTCCAACCTTCCTTTTCTCTCAAAGATTCTTGAGAGGGTAGTTGTAAAACAGCTAACTGATCACCTGCAGAGGAATGGTCTATTTGAAGAGTTTCAGTCAGGTTTTAGAATTCATCATAGTACAGAAACAGCATTAGTGAAGGTTACAAATGATCTTCTTATGGCTTCGGACAGTGGACTTATCTCTGTGCTTGTTCTGTTGGACCTCAGTGCTGCTTTTGATACTGTTGACCATAAAATTTTATTACAGAGATTAGAGCATGTCATAGGTATTAAAGGCATTGCGCTGCGGTGGTTTGAATCATATTTGTCTAATAGATTACAGTTTGTTCATGTAAATGGGGAATCTTCTTCACAGACTAAAGTTAATTATGGAGTTCCACAAGGTTCTGTGCTAGGACCAATTTTATTCACTTTATACATGCTTCCCTTGGGCAGTATTATTAGACGGTATTGCTTAAATTTTCATTGTTACGCAGATGATACCCAGCTTTATCTATCCATGAAGCCAGAGGATACGCACCAATTAGCTAAACTGCAGGATTGTCTTACAGACATAAAGACATGGATGACCTCTAATTTCCTGCTTTTAAACTCAGATAAAACTGAAGTTATTGTACTTGGCCCCACAAATCTTAGAAGCATGGTGTCTAACCAGATCGTTACTCTGGATGGCATTTCCCTGATCTCTAGTAATACTGTGAGAAATCTTGGAGTTATTTTTGATCAGGATATGTCATTCAAAGCGCATATTAAACAAATATGTAGGACTGCCTTTTTGCATTTACGCAATATCTCTAAAATCAGAAAGGTCTTGTCTCAGAGTGATGCTGAAAAACTAATTCATGCATTTATTTCCTCTAGGCTGGACTATTGTAATTCATTATTATCAGGTTGTCCTAAAAGTTCCCTAAAAAGCCTTCAGTTGGTTCAGAATGCTGCAGCTAGAGTACTGACGGGGACTAGCAGGAGAGAGCATATCTCACCCGTGTTGGCCTCCCTTCATTGGCTTCCTGTTAATGCTAGAATAGAATTTAAAATTCTTCTTCTTACTTATAAGGTTTTGAATAATCAGGTCGCATCTTATCTTAGGGACCTCGTAGTACCATATTACCCCATTAGAGCGCTTCGCTCTCAGACTGCGGGCTTACTTGTAGTTCCTAGGGTTTGTAAGAGTAGAATGGGAGGCAGAGCCTTCAGCTTTCAGGCTCCTCTCCTGTGGAACCAGCTCCCAATTCAGATCAGGGGGACAGATACCCTCTCTACTTTTAAGATTAGGCTTAAAACTTTCCTTTTCGCTAAGGCTTATAGTTAGGGCTGGATCGGGTGACCCTGGACCATCCCTTGGTTATGTTGCTTTAGACGTAGACTGTGTTTCATAATTATTGTATGGCCTTGCCTTGCAATGTGGAGCGCCTTGGGGCAACTGTTTGTTGTGATTTGGCGCTATACAAGAAAAAAGTTGATTGATTGATTATTCTTTACTCCTGCAAAAATAAGTTAGCGATCTAAAAATTACTGGACCAAAATTTATCAGAAGATAATTGGTCTGCTGATGGTTTTCAAAGTTATCTGAAAAGCTAATCCGATAATGAAAACAGTGGCTTCGATAATTAGCGGTTAGCGGTTTAGCCAAACTGTACCCACCACTGATGGCAGCAGAGGAGTTACACCAATGGACTTTTTTTTTTTTGTTGCTTTGTTTGCAGTAGCTGGAGTATCAAGCCTGCCACCAACTCTCAAGAAGTTATGTATGGTAAGCTAAAATTGATTTATGTAGCACATTTCCAGAACAAAGTTCATAAAGTGCTGCACAATAAAAAGTAAAACAATAAACAATGAGAGAGAGAGAAAACGGCACTCAGACATAATATGAAGACAGCAAAAATCTGTTAAAAGCCTGTGTACAAAAAACTTTGAGATTGGGATGCTATTTTAGAATCCAAAGTTTCTGCTGACCTCATGCTAAAGATAAGTGCCAGGAAGCTGCAACTGTAAAAAATAAATTCACCCCTTGATTTCTCTCACCTTACATATATGTAATGACAACTAGAAATGTTGGTAGTTTGGCATGTAAAGTTCTGTTTCGGGTTCTTCATCTGTTCTGTGTTGCCTCTTGCCTGTGAATGTCTGACTGTAATTCCCTTAGGCTGTAACTTAGAATTCAAGGCAGAGAGGCATTAGTATTCCCCAGGTCCACACTGTCCAAACCATCTGCTGCTTTCAGACTGCTTCATTGCCCTCTGTCCTGTGCTCCATCCTGCACTTACATGCACACAAACGCTATACATTCACAAACACATCGGTGGCATTTACCTGTAAAACTTGTGGAGGGTCTGAGGTTAATTTAAAGATTTACCTTACTGTAGCTGCAGTGGTGTACAGCAAACACACAGACAAGTGGTCCCCAGTTGAGGCTTAACAGACAACTGAGACAGTGCTGGCAAGCAGGCTGTTATACTGCTGTTAGTGCTGCAAGTGTTTATGTGCAAGCATGTCAAACCTTAATAATGATGAAGGGAACCGCTTAAATCAGCACACACTCTCTACGTGTGTGCTTGCACACAGAGAGTCATGTACAATGATCAGCCACCAAGGTTTGTTTTTTTTTTTCCACCAATCATTTAGTCATTTTCCTTAATCACCCCACTTCTATTGAGTATCCCGCGAGGCTGAGGCTTCCCAGAATACATTAGGCAGAAGGCAGTGAAACAATCTGATCATGAGTTAACTTGGATACACAATCTTATAAACTCCCAGTGGCTGTGGGCTATTACAGTATAAAACAACACAACATCGGAGGTGTGTGTGTGTGTGGGGGGGGGGGGGGGGGGGTGTTCATCTTCCTACAAGACATAATTTAATATATTAAAGTTAGGGAAGAAAAAAATAAATTTTGCCTGGAAGGGTTGTAGTAGGAGTATTCCATAAAAAGAGAGACATTTCCTACTGCGTGTTTATTTGAAATGAATAAACTCATTATATGAAGGGGGAAGCCCAGATTTGCAGAAATTCTACAACCCCTGGCAAAAATTATGGAATCACCGGCCTCAGAGGATGTTCATTCAGTTTAATTTTGTAGAAAAAAAAGCAGATCACAGACATGACACAAAACTAAAGTCATTTCAAATGGCAACTTTCTGGCTTTAAGAAACACTATAAGAAATCAGGAAAAAAAAAATTGTGGCAGTCAGTAACGGTTACTTTTTTAGACCAAGCAGAGGGAAAAAAAATATGGACTCACTCAATTCTGAGGAATAAATTATGGAATCACCCTGTAAATTTTCATCCCCAAAACTAACACCTGCATCAAATCAGATCTTCTTGTTAGTCTGCATCTAAAAGGAGTGATCACACCTTGGAGAGCTGTTGCACCAAGTGGACTGACATGAATCATGGCTCCAACACGAGAGATGTCAATTGAAACAAAGGAGAGGATTATCAAACTCTTAAAAGAGGTTAAATCATCATGCAATGTTGCAAAAGATGTTGCTTGTTCACAGTCAGCTGTGTCTAAACTTTGGACCACATACAAACAACATGGGAAGGTTGTTAAAGGCAAACATACTGGTAGACCAAGGAAGACATCAAAGCGTTAAGACAGAAAACTTAAAGAAATATGTCTCAAACATCAAAAATGCACAACAAAACAAATGAGGAACGAATGGGAGGCAACTGGAGTCAACGTCTGTGACCACACTGTAAGAAACCGCCTAAAGGAAATGGGATTTACATACAGAAAAGCTAAACGAAAGCCATCAACACCTGAACAGAAAACAAGGTTACAATGGGCTAAGGAAAAGCAATTGTGGACTGTGGATGACTGGATGAAAGTCATATTCAGTGATGAATCTCGAATCTGCATTGGGCAAGGTGATGATGCTGGAACTTTTGTTTGCTGCCGTCCCAATGAGATCTATAAAGATGACTGCCTGAAGAGAACATGTAAATTTCCACAGTCATTGATGATATGGGGCTGCATGTCAGGTAAAGGCACTGGGGAGATGGCTGTCATTACATCATCAATAAATGCACAAGTTTACGTTGATATTTTGGACACTTTTCTTATCCCATCAATTGAAAGGATGTTTGGGGATGATGAAATCATTTTTCAAGATGATAATGCATCTTGCCATAGAGCAAAAACTGTGAAAACATTCCTTGCAAAAAGACACATATGGTCAATGTCATGGCCTGCAAATAGTCCGGATCTTAATCCAATTGAAAATCTTTGGTGGAAGTTGAAGAAAATGGTCCATGACAAGGCTCCAACCTGCAAAGCTGATCTAAAATTCTTCTTCTTACTTATAAGGTTTTGAATAATCAGGTCCCATCTTATTTTAGGGACCTCATAGTACCATATCACCCCAATAGAGCGCTTCGCTCTCATACTGCAGGCTTACTTGTAGTTCCTAGGGTTTGTAAGAGTAGAATGGGAGGCAGAGCCTTCAGCTTTCAGGCTCCTCTCCTGTGGAACCAGCTCCCAATTCGGATCAGGGAGACAGACACCCTCTCTACTTTTTAAGATTAGGCTTAAAACTTTCCTTTTTGCTAAAGCTTATAGTTAGGGCTGGATCAGGTGACCCTGAACCATCCCTTAGTTATGCTGCTATAGACTTAGACTGCTGGGGGGTTCCCATGATGCACTGAGTGTTTCTTTCTTTTTTGCTCTGTATGCACCACTCTGCATTTAATCATTAGTGATTGATCTCTGCTCCCCTCCACAGCATGTCTTTTTCCTGGTTCTCTCCCTCAGCCCCAACCAGTCCCAGCAGAAGACTTCCCCTCCCTGAGCCTGGTTCTGCTGGAGGTTTCTTCCTGTTAAAAGGGAGTTTTTCCTTCCCACTGTTGCCAAGTGCTTGCTCACAGGGGGTCGTTTTGACCGTTGGGGTTTTTCCGTAATTATTGTATGGCTTTGCCTTACAATATAAGGCGCCTTGGGGCAACTGTTTGTTGTGATTTGGCGCTATATAAATAAAATTGATTTGATTTGATCTGGCAACAGCAATCAGAGAAAGTTGGAGCCAGATTGATGAAGAGTACTGTTTGTCATTCATTAAGTCCATGCCTCAGAGACTGCAAGCTGTTATAAAAGCCAGAGGTGGTGCATCAAAATACTAGTGTTGGAGCGTTCGTTTGTTTTTCATGATTCCATAATTTGTTCCTCAGAATTGAGTGATTCCATATTTTTTTCCCTCTGCTTGGTCTAAAAAAGTAACCGTTACTGACTGCCACAAATTTTTTTCCTGATTTCTTATAGTGTTTCTTAAAGCCAGAAAGTTGCCATTTGAAATTACTTTAGTTTTGTGTCATGTCTGTGATCTGCTTTTTTTCCTACAAAATTAAACAACTGAATGAACATTCTCTGAGGCCGGTGATTCCCTAATTTTTGCCAGGGGTTGTACATTGGCAGAGGTCACAGACAGACCTGCACTCAGTACTTATTTCCCAAAAGCAACCATTTATAGAATTCAGCTGTACACAAGAATCTAAAGATGCCCAGGCGATATCATAGGTCATTGGTTAGCCAGGCCCATAAGTATATGGACAAACTTTCGAAAATATCCTTGGAGTGTAGTGCAAACCTTTAGGTTTAATTCAAGGAGTTTAACAAACATAATGGATTTGCCATTTAGGAATTATGGCCATTTATTTTTTTAACACACCTCCATTTTTATAGGCCGTAAGTACTTGAACAAATTAAATATGAGGATTATGGTTAATACAAATAATTACTTTGTCAGGGCTTGGACTTTGTTGCATTATGTTTGCTCTGTTTCGTTAGGTTGTTTGATGTTGTTGTATGTGATTTCTCTTGCTGGGTTTTTGTTGCTTGGCCTTTGTCCCTATCTCTCTTGGTGGTGGGCAGGGCACACTGTTGGGCCACACCCTTATTCCAGTGTTTTCCACACACCTGTTCCTAATCTGTAGCTCATCACCAGGGTGTATACAAGCTTCACGGGTTGCACTGTTTATTTGCCAGACCGTTGTGCTTTACGCCATCGTTTCATAGCCCTGTTTCATAAGTTTTTCTCAACCTGTTTTCTAGCTGTGTTTTTTGGACTGCCTGCCTGTTTATTGGACCACATCCTAGCCTAATGTTTCTGACACTGTTGCTGATTTTTGACTGCCTTTCCGTGTACCAGACCCTGCTTTATGTACCAGTTAATCCCTTTTGCCAGATCCCATCTGAGTCTGAGCTCTGCACTTGTGTCCAGCCATTCTGTACCACTGGTTCTGAGATACTTTTGGAGCCAGTTTCTTTCAGATATGTTAGGTGATACATGAACATTTCCAAGTCATTGAATCTGTCTTTGTATGGTGGACACAATAGGTCTATTACAGAGGGACAGAGTCCGTTCTGCATCTCTTGTGTAAATAAGAAATCATCGAGAATGCCACAGGATGGCATAGAAATGCTCAGCGAGTGCCAGGACCTTCCAAGGCATTATGCCTTAGAAGCCATTAAGTATGAAGCTGCACCTGACAAACAGAGAAGAGTCTCCAAGGGTGGAGGATGCTCAAATACTGCACAGGCCAGGCATACACACTGCACAGACCACGTCATGGATGCCGAATGAAAGCACAATGAGCAGGGCTGTTTGCCATGATTTTTATGAATAAAGTTCATTTTATAAAGTGCAGGTGTTCCTTGTCGGCTGATGTCTGCAGAGTCTGTTGTTTTTTGTGTGTTCAAAACTTTGTGCAGAGATCAGATGGAGAGATTTGTCTTCTACTTTTCCTGACACTGATGGTTCATTCTTGGGTTCTGAAGGCTCTGGTGTCAATTCAGCACAAGCAGATGTGCAGCTTGGATGTCACCGAAAACACCACATCAGATGTTTGACTTTAGCTGCGCCCCAATTACTGTTATGACGACAACCTGTAGCATGAACAAACTGACAAGTTATCACCATGGCAGACAAAATGAGTTCAATATTAAATTAATCCTTTTTTTCACATTTCTGTACAGTGCATATTCAGTTTAGATTTTATGTGCATGTGCAGGTTTTTTCTTCACTGCTGTGCGCCTGACAGCACCTGCATGAAAATGCCACACGTGGAATGTTTTAATATATAAATAGGTACAGTGAGTTCATTGTGGACTCACCATCAGCTTTGTCTCTTTTCATGAACTGTATCATCCAGCGTTTTGACCACAGAGCTCCATGTGGCGCTTGCATCAGAATAGGACAAAGTGAGTTTTCTGAAATGGATAGCAGTCATGCGACTTTTTTTTCAGTCTCTGCAATGGCTTTTAAAAAATCTGTCTACATTTTTCATGGCTGTCAGTTATTTTCCAGCCATAAAAAGTCCAGTGAACAGTGTTAATTATCCAATGTAATTTTTCTACCGATTTAGTTGAGCCCCCCGCTTGAATGATGGAGTAACATGCGCACATGCACAAGATAAATCCAAACTGAAGAGTGTGGAAAATTAGCCATTTAATATTCAGCTAGTTTTGTCAGCTATATTTCTATCTCTCTGAGACATTTGATATCCTTGCACACGGACAGTGAAGAAATATGACGCCATGCTTTTAGACCATGGTAACTCACTCAAATCCAGCATATATGTCAAAAAACGGCATATCACCATGGAAATGTGATGCGATCTGTAGTGCCCCAACTAGGGTTCGCTTTTAGCGGTTACCCGGGAACCTGTGGCACCCTACTTTGGGGGCGGGCACACAACTCTTTAGACTTGCATTCCCGACTGGAATCCACCTTTTTTATTTCATAACTGTACAGAAATCTATCAAATTTGGACAAAATTTCCGCAGAATTTGACTTTCTGAGACCGACACATACACAAAACGTCATCAAAAAATGTTCTTCTCCTCTGTTTGTAATGCCGCGTTTTATTATATACAGATCAAATGGAGCGTTTTTGAGGGAAGAGCGAACAGCAGCCAGCGGAGAGGTCTTTTTTTTATTTCTCTACGTGCGCGCCCGAGCAAATCATCCGTGAAGATTATTTTATTTATTAACTACACAGATGTATAATAAAAGCAAATGGTGACTGGTTTATAAACACAATTATGACAGAGTTTTTGAGGGAAGAGCGAACAGCAGCCACCGGAGTTTTTTTTTTATTTCTCTACGTGCACGCGCGAGCAAATCATCCCTGAAGATTATTTTATTTATTAACTACACAGATGTATAATAAAAGCAAATGGTGACTGGTTTATAAACACAATTATGACAGTTTTTGCGGGAAGAGCTGCCTTAGATTCTGAGCTTAATTCTGATTCTGAGGAAGAACACCTTGAAGTGCTGCAGAGAATGGCAGATGACCATGATGACTGCTAATAAATTTTCTGTAATCACAAGTGTAATAAACACTCATGGCAGCCATGATTGTTAATGGGCTGGATGTTTAATAAAACATCGGCAGCTGAGATGACCCCATGCCAATCTGCCTGTGCATATTGGCATGGGGTCATCTCAGCTTCTGACAAGGTTAGAAAATTTCAAAATTTCAGAAAATATTACTCCAAAAACACAAAAATTCCCTTCCATAATTTCATCCTGTCTGATGAAGGGCGAGGCCCGAAATGTTGGTGTGTTATTAAAGGCTTGTTTGGGAGCTAACTGGCTGTGCGGATCTCTTTCATTTTTTGTTCTTCCATAATTTCACCCCAAATCTCACCCAGATATCACCAGAATGCACAATTTGCATCCTTTTATATCAAAATTTTGTGGGGGGCATGCACCCAGACCCCCCTAATTGCTTTGCCGCTATGCTGTGTAGCGGTAGGTTTGGTACCAAACTTTTCTGAGGGGCACCAAACTTTTCAGATTTTGGTGCCCTTAAGGCACACAACTACTTATTCTAAAAGGCAAACCCTGGCCCCAACTTCACTGGACACAACAAGGGATGCTGATGCGGTTACAAAGAAAGATGTTTTCACAACCCTTCTGCATCTCTGCAAAGTTTTGTCACAAACTATGCTGTCCTGTGTAACAGGGCCTGAAACACAAACTACTAAAACAACAACAAAAACCCTTTGCAAACAGTGAAAACAAACAAAACCTACAACGCATGCAACAATTTGATTTCACGGCGTGTTTTCTGCAAATTTTTGCAAAAAGCCACAACAAGAAGTCCACTTTGTGACACAAAGGAAGTACAAACAACATAAAAGGTTTTTGCCTGGACAGTTTCACTGGTTGCTTTATTCCTCAGTTTGTAACATGCTAATTTCATCAGAGACCCATGTGCGAAAGCACTGAAAAGGGGAGTTTTTCATAATGTATTCCCTTTAAAATCAGGATTCTATGGCCTTGAGTGCCAGTTGGCATCAGGGGCATAAGCACAGTGCATCCGGAAAGTATTGAGTGACAACATGAAGGTTTTTTTTTTTTTTTTTTTGCAAATTTATTAAAAATCAAAAATTAGAAATGACATACTGTTGTGAAAGTGTAGTGACACGGACCCACAACAGGGGGCGCAAATGAACGGTCAATAGATCAGCCAAAAAGTAACAATTTAATGTTGTGAAGGTGCACAACAAATACACAGACAATCTCAGAATCTGATAACAGTCAATCCACAAAGGTGACGTGTGGGCAGGCTCGAGGATAGAAGACGTCTGTCCTGAGAAGAGCCGGAACCACACGATTTCCGCCGCCACCGAACCTGGTGAATACTGGAGCCACCAAGTCCCGAATTCCCAGGTGATCACCGTCCCCGACTGTCGGATCTGGTACTGCTGGCGAAGAACAAAGACAGTCAAGTGTGGGTGTGTGTACACCCCGTAACAACAACGGTGGGAATGCCACCTCCACCTCTAACACACACTCGTGCAGTATCTGTTTAACCACTTATCTGACGGACGTAGGACGAAACAGTCGCGACCCACGCCGGTCCTCTGGTTGACAGCTGCAAAACAATAGCTCTTGGAATCAATTAATACAGGCAGAGAAAGTTACCTCCATAGAAGTACGATATCTCGACAACGACATGGAGATGACGTCCGGTCTTTATGGAGTGAGATGCTGTAGAGTAGATGGGTGACAGCTGTCAAGAGATAATGAGTGACAGCTGTCACCCCCGGCTGTGTCCGTGGCGGCAGCGCCCTCTCGTGCCTGAAGCCCGCACTTCAGGCAGGGCGCCCTCTGGTGGTGGGCCAGCCAACATACATAAGTATTCACACCCTTTGCTCGATACTTTGTTGATGCTCCATTGGCAGCAATTACAGCCTCAAGTCTTCTTGAATATGATGCCACAAGCTTAGCACACCTATCTTTTGGCAGTTTTGCCCATTCCTCTTTGCAGCACCTCTCAAGCTCAATCAGATTGATGGGGAGCGTATCAGATTGGATGTCTGTCCCTTTCTCTCTTGTCTGTCTCTGCTGGCTCTTGGTGGTGGGTGTTTCCCTCGCTCTGGCCACACCCTCATTCTGGTGCGTTCCACGCACACCTGTACCCAATCTGCACCTTATCACCTGGGTGTACTTAAGCTCCTCATTTTGCCCTGCTCCCTCGCCAGATTGATGCACCTTGTGCCTTCTCTCAAACTCTGTTTTTGTGTATTCCTGACCTGCTTGCCTCTCGTGTGTTATGGCCACCTGCCTGTATTATCAACCACTTTTGCTGAAGCAAGCTGAAAATGAAAACAACTGAGACCAAAATACATGTAAGATCAAAGCTACAGATATAATTTAAATATGTCTGAAATATGTCTCAGACATTATCTTATTCTCACACATTAGGTGCTTTGAGTAACAGTTCGTGTATTGTTACCATGCGGCAACCTAATGAGCCTTTCACACTGCAAGCATTGACAGCGTTAGATACATCGCGGTTCGGTCTAAAAAGCATCATTTTCAATTACACGCTTTGCGTTTTGACACGACGTAGCGTCAAAAGCCGAGCTAAAGCAATGCTTCGCCGGGAGCGCATGTTGCCGCTTGTCGTCAAGCTGCCGCGGTCATAGTTCAACCCAGTCCAGCTTTCGCTGCTGTGTGCTGATGTAGCGTCGCACTGTCCAGTAGAAATGAGGCATCAGGCCAAAACATGGAAGACTACAGTGCAGAAATGTGTCACAGAACTGCTCATTTATACACAGCAGTTTTCTGAAGAAAATCCTTGCAATTGTTTTTTTAACCTCAAAATTAATTTCTGATTACTGTAAAAAAGTTTCTTACATTAGAACACTTGTAATTAAAATAGTAAAAAATAAAACATTCTTTAGAAACCTTTCTTCATCTCTAAATTAAAACCATACTTACCTATTTTTTCAGATGAGATGATTTCTTGATTAACATAAGGAACCATGGACATTTATTTTCAGTCATACAATAGCATGGAATAGCATGGAAATTTATGTGTACATTTTTAATTCTGGTATTATCTGCATTTCAACCAGAAAGAGACACTGTAAATAAATTAAATGTTTATTATAAATGCAACAAGAAATGATTTAACAATGACTGCAGTGTGTTTGTAAAGTAGGATTTCTTAATATGACAGAAACCTAAAAATAGACTGAACCATTTACAAATTAAAGAGTTCACTCAGCTCAACTGTGCTAAAAGGCTAAGTTAATGTTCGCTGAGTATTAACCCTTCAGCAGTGCAGTAACATCACATTTTATTTTTAAATTATTCTCAACTCAGACTGAGTTGCAGAACTAAGTTCGGTTCTCAAACTGGGTGTTTGTATATATCCAAAAGTGAGGCATTTCATGGGGCTGCTCCATCACCGCGGCTGCGTTTCCGATGTAGAATTTGAGTCTCACAAAAACTAATACATTTATATTGCTCAAACCTGTGATGAACAACTGTATTTATTTGCAGATCTGTGTATAGACCTAGATTTTTTGCAGTGAAATATACATTTGAACCGGGCTGATATTGACAAAATTGCTCTGATTTCAAAAATCAAGTTATATTGTTAATCCTAGTATAACAGTCAAAAACTGTTCCATTATATTTCAAAGTACCCACCCACCATGCGTCTTTATATTTAACTTCTCTTGTACTAGCAGCAGCACAATTCAAATGCATTAGTTTCTTCCGAAACCAGCTGCGTTTCTGCTGCTTCTACATTTTGGCATACTGAGCCATAGAGAAAGTGTGACAGTTAAGATACCAAGCATGTAAAATTTTAAAATGATCATGCTGCTCCTCATTATGAAGCAGTCAGTGTGTCATCTTTATCCGGGTCAGCTCTGACAGCCAGGCCTTTTATTCAGATCCATTTATCCGGTATTTCTTTCAGCTCTTAAAACAAAATTGGCAGATTAGCTTTTGAGTGATCTTACTAAAACAGGAAGAAATAAACAGACCTGCAAGAACACAACCTTTCTGACAGTAGCACAAATCAACAGTATAATATTATTGCACCTGACCAACACTGACATTAAATGCGCTTAAAAACTGGTGACTATGCTGCTTGTAAATAAACAATAAAAAGACTATCAGAGGGAATCAAGCGAGGAAATGATTTTCCTCTGAGTTGTCTCATCGGCATTCCATGTTTGTTCTCCTTTCAGTCTCCCACTCACTTCAAAACGACAATAAGGAGCGATGTGGGAGATGAGGTGAGCAGAGGCTCAGTGAGAAGCCGGGATGGCGCATGACCGCCAAACGCATCCCCCACCATTCTGCCTGCCTGCGTTCTGCCTGCGTGTCCATCTCGCCACTTCAAGCACAGCGGTATGGACACACCCTCCTCCTTCACCCTTGACTGTTACCATGGTAACGCTTTGTTTTCCAGCGCAGTCTCTCAGAGGAGAACTGTTCAGCCGATTGTTAAATAACTTCTACAGATCACACACAGGCACACACACGTTATGTGCTGACATTACAATGAATATAGACTACTTATTTCCAATCATACAGGGACAACCTAAAGTTACTTGGGCTAATAATGTCTTTTGGTGATTCAAGACCATCAATTATTCTGCCCATGCTCAGTGAAAATAGTTTTAAAGCATTTTCTCCTCTCCACACATGCATTAAAATGCTACAACTTTGATTCAAACTTTTCACAGGTGTACAACTGTAAAATGTTTTTCCAAATGTTACAAAGGAGGTCATATTTTCACATGTTAGTTGGTTTGTTTAATTTCTACTCAAAAACCTTATGGTGTATATATGCACTGGGACCACACGTTGCAGCATCCACCACACAATGGAACTGCCTTGGGTCCTGAATGGCAACCACCCAGGCAGACAACCAGGCCATCCCTACCTCTCAAAATTAACAATCTATCTCCTTAGCCCTTTCAGTAGCTGGGGATTTCAACACTGAAGCACCTGTGTGTTAGTCTGTACCAAAAAAGTATACCATATGGACATAATATACACATGGTATAATGTCCAGAGAAAGAAACCCAATGTAGTCTTTCATGACACAACTCAGCCACATGGGGTGTGCAGCCAGTATATTCTTAGTGCCAGTGTCGCCAACCAAACGGCCCCCATAAAAATCGGTTCATGTATTAACTAGGGATGTCCCGATCAGGTGTTCTGGCCCTGATCTGATTCCGAGTCATCTGATTTTGAGTATCTGCCGATACCGAGTCCCGATCCGATACTTTAAAAAATTGAATGAACAATCAACAAATGCTAAATATATAATAATTTCATTTTAATCACCTTATTTTATTATTTATCACTTAAACAATGCACTTCTCCTTGAGGTAGCTTGAACAATCAAGTAATAATCTACCAGACTTAAAAAATTTACAAATTTCCATGTTATTTTATTTGTTTAAAAATAAAATGTCCAAGGTTCCGTATGTTAAACAAAAATTATCTAATCTGAAATAACAGGTGGTTTTAATTTACAGATGAAAGGTTTCTAAAGAACCATTTATTGATTTAGCTATCTTAATTACAAGTGTTCTAAACTTTTTTAAACAGTAATCAGAAATTTTGAGGTAACAAACAACAACAACAAAAAACATTTCCAAGGATTTTTCTTCAGACACATGGTTTCTGCACTGATCTGTGGTTCAAATCCCCGCCTGACTGGAAAATCACTAAGGGTCCTTGGGCAAGGTCTTTAATCCCCTAGTTGCTCCCGGTGTGTCGAGAGCGCCTTGTATGGCAGCACCCTGACATCGGGGTGAATGCGAGGCATAATTCTAAAGCGCTTTGAGTGTCTGATGCAGATGGAAAAGCGCTATATAAATGCAGTGGTTTCTGCCACTAGTCTTCCGTGTTTTGCTTCTGACGCTTCTAAAAAGCAACGCGTCTCACGCCTCTGACACTTCCGACACGTGAAAGGCCCATTAATCTGCAATAATGAGCTTGAAATAGCGCTGATCAAAATAATGAGGATAAAATCTATATCGGATTGCTGATCGGGATGCAACGTCCGATTTCGATCAAGTCTGAAACCACGTGATCTGGCCTGATTTCCGATCACGTGATCGGATCGGGTCATCCCTAGTATTAACACCTCGTTTCTGCTTCAAACTGCACTCCAGTCATCATCTGTCTCAGTGACAGATATGTGAAGCTTTTGCACAACAGTCATTTCCACATAAATTCAGCATTTCATCATAAAAGGCGGTGGAAATGATCAGAGCACCATGGATAATTGAGCTGCTAGCTGATGCATTCACTGCGTGTTGAACGTTTCAATGCATCACAGAATTTCACAGAGTTTCTGCTTAAAACGGCCTCATTTCTGCTTAAAACTGACTTTAGAATAATTTAAGAGGCTTTACCTTTATCATCTGATGGTATACAAATAATGAATGTTTCTGAGTTCAATGGTACGAATATTTCATGAGGCGAAAGCTGGAACATACTATTCAACGAGGCGAAGACGAACAACACAGAATACTTTTAACATTATTTAATTTTATTTCTTTGTGGCTGTAATTTAATTGCCATGACTCGGTATGGGAGAGGAGCTCTCATGGTGCAGCTGTGTGTACAGAGGGAGAGACTTTACTTCACATTTAGACACTGTTGGATTAAACAAAAGGACGCTTTATGTGGATTATTTATTCAGATGAATCCCACTGAAACTAACAGGTAAGAATTTATATTTACTATGTGTATTTTATTCTGCCAATTAATGCATTAATGGATGCATTTCAGTTGTTTAAGCTGCAGGGTTCAAAGCTTGTGAAAAAGCAGCAGCTTTTTAGTTTGTAAATGACATTTACAAACTTTTTAGTTTGTAAATGACATTTAAATGACATGACATAAACTGTGACTTCTAATACTGTGTTTTACTGCTTTTGAAAGATGTTTGGGGTTTTATTTTTTATTTATTCATTTTTCGTGTGTTCTTTGTGTTTGTGATCCTTGAATTTACCCAGCAGCCCCTGCGGAGCTTAATGTGAAACTGATTTATCAGAAGCCGACAGTGTAATCTGATGTGGCCGCGTCCAAATCAGTACTAATAGTTATCGGTTATCTGTAATAAAGATACATTTTTTTTAGCAGTTTATAGGTTTATCGTCATAAAAGATAACTTTTCAGTTATATGATGAATGTTTATCGAAGCTAACTTTTTAGATAGCTGTGCCCACCACTGCTGAATACTTACTTTCTTAGTTTTGTTTTTTTTAATACATATGTAAAAATCTAAAAAATACTTTTTCACATTGTCATTATGGGGTATTGTGTGTAGAATTTTGAGGAAAAAAATTTCTTCCATTTTGGAATAAAGCTGTAACATAAAAAATTGTTCAGGACCATCTCCTTACTCAGTGCAGAATGTAAAATCTTCTTCTTAGTGCTGGTAAAGAAGATGTCCACATACATGATCAAAAATGGACACTTCTATCCAAAAGGGAAGGATCTCAGGATTTGCCGGATGCCTGGAACACAAAAGAGTCCAAAGCCAGATGATGCACAAAGCCAGGTGAAAGAAAGAAAGGTGACCTGACAGTAGTCTGGCTGGACTTGCCTAAGGCCTATGGACCCATTCATCAAGGCGAAGAACTACATCACATAGTAGCAGCAGACGGATTGTCACCAGATGCACAGTCCCCCATCCCAATCCTGTTTGTCATGGGCATGAACTCATCATCAAAACAGAGGCAAAGGAAACCAGAGAGCCAGTGATGGATTCAGGGGTCTGACAACCAGTGATCAGGGGTTACATGGATGATCTTACAATCACAACATGGTCCCATCTGCAGGTAAGGTGGGTCCTAACAAAGCTTGTTGAGGTGGTAACACAGGCTAGAATGACATTCAAGCCAACAAAATCAAGGAGCCCGGTTATTAGGAAGGGCAAAATCACAGAAAAGTATAATTTACTAATCTGGACTCTCAGGGAAGTTTAAAACAAGGCTGTATCAACATGGACTGCTCCCCAGACTGATGTGGATGATGACCGTGTATGAAGTTCTACTTACAGCAGTAAAGGAGTGGAGCGTAAGAGCAACACACACCTGAGAAGGTGGCTTTGAATCACTACAAGTTTCACATCAGTTTAGCTGTAAATAAGATCTGGGCAACTACAACTACTCCTCTCATCCCTGGTTGATGAGTTCCGAGTAGCAAAGTGTAGGTTTGCTATGACCGTCAGGGACTCAAGAGACAAGGTCAGGGAAGCTGGACTAAAAACCAGCTGAGGATGAAAGTGGGAGGCCTCAGTATCATTGGCCCAAGCAGAAGGGGACATCAAACTCAAAGACAAGGGAATGTGGAAAAGAAAGGATTGGGAACGTCCCGTTTCCAAAGGTGGAGAAGACTCTTTGAAGACCCCTGGTCCAGGCATAAATAAGTGACCTTGAGGAAGAGCAGAGGAAGGCAACAGCTATGGAGCTAGGATCTCAGGGAGCCTGGACAAAATGGGATCTCCTCTAGAGGAAGTTGACATGGGTTGACCTTTGGAAGCTAAAGCCATTCCGGATATCCTTCATGTTAAGGGATGTCTATAACCTCTTTCCAACCCCTGTGAACCTACACAGATGGGGTATGAGAGACAACCAAATGTGTAAGCTCTGCAGCCAAAAGGTAATCATGGCACACATTCTGACAGGATGTAAGACCGCTCTGACCTAGGGCAAATACAGATGGCACCATGACAAAGTACTAGCCATGCTCACTGACATCCTAGAGCAGGAGAGAATCAGGAAAGGTCAATGCCAGAACAAGCCACCACCTGTAATAACATTCATCAAAGAGGGAGCAAAGCCAATAAGGAACCAATAAAACCACTGCAAGTCTCCTGCAGTAAGCCCAAGCATGGGATCTTAGGGTAGACCTGAAGAGGAAACACAGTCCTGTTCTCCACTGAAGGAAAGGAGATCATCCTGGTGGAGCTCACTGTGCTGTGGGAAGAAGAGTGTAAGAAAGCAAACAGTGTGATGCGTGGATCAAACTGTAACCTGTGGGAACCCACACATCGGCCAAGAGAGTTCCCACTAAGTGATTAATAATTTACAGATTTAAAGTGTAGGTGACACAATATGTCATTTTTTTTTTTTTTTTTGCGTATTTAAGACTACAATTATACAACAGTTTGAAATTAATGTTTTCCCAGTGTGTGGTTACTTAAGAGATAAATATTGAGATTTTGAACTGCGCGCCACTAAAAACCAGGAAATTCTGAACAAGTCACGACATTGGAGAAGAAGGAGGAAGTGATCACAGCAGGAGAACAATTTACTTAACAGCTGCATTTGTTTGGTTAACAATCGGACATAATTCAGTGTTTAAGTACTTCATTTCTGGAGTTATGCTGACTGGATGAGTTTGCTGCAAGTTTTATATGAAAACACTGTTGCAAGTGGAATCCGCTGGTTTCAGTTTTCTAAGGATCACATGCAATGAAATGAGTGAACGTGTCAGAATGGTTAAGTCTGGCAGGCAGGAACCCTTTTGATTGGCAGGTGGAACACATATTCACGAGCGCGTGTGCACAGTGTCGTGCGTCATCTCCACTCCACACAGAGGCAAAACAGTATTTTCACATTATTTTATTTTATTGTTTTGTGGATCATGGGATAATTTCATTGTGTGCAGACTGAGACATAGCACATGAGCTGCTGCAATCAGCGGATTACACCTGTGCCAGCGCTGTAACCTGATGCAAACTGCCGGTGTGACAAAGGGACTTTTCTTCATCCAGGACAAGGAATTAAGTTATTTTCAGACATTGTTTCAAAATTCAGGCTTTATGTGTGGATACATTTTCGTCAGACTGAAGATGATCTCACTGAAACGGACAGATAAGACTTTATATTAATTCCTTGTGTGAATGGTTTTAACATTTAATAATAGCATGTTTATCACGCTACTAATGTACAGTACACTAACTGTATTCAAGAAGGAAACAAGAGTTATTTTAAAAATAGCTGGTATTTTCAGTCCCTTGTGCTGTGACCAATACCTAAAAATCAGTCCACCCTGCCTTCACTGTGCATGCGTCATTATTCATGGTTCACGGATTATCACCTTGTTTCTGCTTCAAACTGCACTCCAGTTATCATCTATCTCAGCGACAGATATCTGAAGCTTTTGTACAACAATCATTTCCACATAAATTCATCATTATTTTACCATAAAAGATGGAGGAAGTGAGCAGAGCGCTGCGGCTACACGAGCTGCTAGCTGATGCATTCACTGAGCGTCAGTCATTTAACCCTCTCAAGGCAGGCGCTGCAGATTTGCAACAGCTAAATATCTTTTTTCCTGTTTTTTCCTGATTTTTCCTGTTACTAAAAATTACTTTGGGCCTGAGAGGGTTAAAGCGTCAGCGTTTTGCCTCGTTTCTACTTAAAACAGCCTTGTTTCTGCTTAAAATTGACTTTAGAATGATTTAAGAGGTTTTACCTTTATCATCTGATGGTTAATAATCACATTATTCCTTTTGATCGCTTTAGGTGAAGAGAGTCAGACTCAGACGAGCTGCTGTGGTCCCAAATGAGGCATGCACAGCGAAGGCAGGCAGACCGATTTTTAGGTGGAGACCGTTCGGTATGTGACACCAGCAACACCACAGTGCTACGGCGCAACAAGTCTAGCAGCTGATCTCAAATGTAAAGCGTGGATGACGCCACTCCCCAGACACAGCTGTAATCAGAGTAAAAAGCAGAAAAAAAGACCACAGCAAACACACAGTGTGTTTGGTGGCCACAGTCCACAGGCATTAAAAAAAAGCATGATTAAGAAAGCAAAGTTAATAAACAACAAAGCTAAAAATACAATGGAGCTGCTGGGACGGCTGCCACATGGAAAGCACCATTTTTATTTGTGTAGTACAAGTGCAGTCTTGCACCTTTTCTTTCCAAAAGCCCCCCCCATACAATTTGTTAGTGTTGCACTGCCTCACTGCTCACACTGCATTGTTATTAGCAACATGACAACCCTTTTGTCTATTAGCTTGGTTTCTCGATCTATTCATAAACTTATTTACAAGGCTGATTTGTTGTTGCCCAGGCTGCTCAGGAAAACCATAGTTTGGGAAATACTGACCTAAGTCTGTGTTTCTCAAACTTTTTCAACTCACCAAGTCCTAAAAACAATCAGTCTGCATACCACTACAGTATATTACAACACTACATTAATCTGTTAGACTTTGAAGTCATTTTTAAATAGTCTGAGCAAGACTTTTAAGTTAGAATTTGTCCATTTAAAATTTGATATTTTACCAATATATTCACTGACCACTCTTTGACAAAGGCTAGCCTAGGGTGACCAACATTTTGAGAAGGAACATGAAGGAGTCTCCAAATTTTGTCTGCAACAGTCCCGGCTCACAGAAAGCTCATAAATGGTGCAAGAAGGAACCAGATTCTGGATACGTTTCACATGGTATAATTAGGGTTGGGTATCAAGAACTGGTTCTTTTCAGGTATCGTTAAGAAATGATTCGATCCACTGACATCAAGAGCCTTTTTGCTTAATGATTCCCTTATCAGTCCTTTAGAGCAGCCGTTGTTTGGGGGGAAATGATCATGTCTCTAAGTTGATTACAGAACCCCTGCAGGGACTGTAATCAACCGTTTCTGCAGCGCAGCTCTTCTTTGAAGATTGAAGCAATGAAGAATTGATCCGATCCGCTGCTTCACTGGTTCTTTATTTCACTTTATCTTAATTTTTCCCCGCTAAAACTCCAAACAGCATATGTCTGTGAGTAATATTTACCTTTTTTTATGTTAAACTGACCTGTTATGGTCTTCTGAAACATTTGATAGACGTACTTTATAACTTAAAAACGGGACTGATGCTAACGCGTTAGCATGTCTATGCAATTTTCAATGTTAAAGTAAGCATTAAACTGTTCGCATCTCAGCACGTTTGTGTGCATTTGTTTTCTGTATAATAATTAATGGCTCAGCATTTGTTGTCCTAAAAGAGTCACATGTATTACAAATTGTAATTTTTTTTTATTTATTTTTGTTTATACAGTGAGGAAAATAAGTATTTGAACACCCTGAGATTTTGCAAGTTCTTCCACTTAGAAATCATGGAGGGGTCTGAAATTTTCATCTTAGGTGCATGTCCACTGTGAGAGACATAATCCAAAAATAATAATAATAATAAAAATCCGGAAATCACAATGTATGATTTTTTAATAATTTATTTGCATGTCACTGCTGCAAATAAGTATTTCAACACCTGCCAATCAACAGAAATTCTGGCCCTCAAAGACATGTTAGTCTGCCTCTAAAAAGTCCACCACCACTCCACTTATTATTCCAAATTAGAAACACCTATTTGAGGTCGTTAGCTGCATAAAGACACCTGTCCACCCCACACAATCAGTAAGACTTCAACTACTAACATGGCTAAGACCAAAGAGCTGTCCAAAGACTGTCCAAAGACACCAGAGACAAAATTGTAGACCTCCACAAGGCTGGAAAGGGCTACGGGGCAATTGCCAAGCAGCTTGGTGAAAAAAGATCAACTGTTGGAGCAATTATTAGAAAATGGAAGAAGCTAAAGCCAAAACTGCATAGGAGGAGCTGGTCAATGACCTGAAAAGAGCTGGCACCACTGTTTCCAAAGTTACTGTGGGTAATACACTAAGATGTCATGGGTTAAAATCATGCATGGCACGGAAGATTCCCCTGCTAAAATCAGCACACGTCCAGGCCCGTCTTATGTTTGTCCATGACCATTTGGATGATCCACAGGAGTCAAGGGAGAAAGTTATATGGTCAGATGAGACCAAAACAGAACTTTTTGGTCTTAATTCCACTCACCGTGTTTGGAGGAAGAAGAATGCTGAGTACCATCCCAAAAACACTGTCCCTACTGTGAAGCATGGGGTTGAAGCATCATGCTTTGGGGGTCTTTTTCTGCACATGGGACAGGACAACTGCCTTGTATTAAGGAGAGGATGACCGGGGCCATGTATTGCGAGATTTTGGGGAACAACCTCCTTCCCTCAGTCACAGCATTGAAGATGGGTCATGGATGGGTCTTCCAACATGACAATGACCCAAAGCACACAGCCAGGATAACCAAGGAGTGGCTCCGTAAGAAGCATATCAAGGTTCTGGAGTGGCCTAGCCAGTCTCCAGACCTAAACCCAATAGAAAATCTTTGGAGGGAGCTCAAACTCTGTGTTTCTCAGTGACAGCCCAGTAATCTGGCTGATCTAGAGAAGATCTGTGTGGAGGAATGGGCCAAAATCCCTGCTGCAGTGTGTGCAAACCTGGTGAAAAACTACAGGAAACATTTGACCTCTGTAATTGCAAACAAAGGCTACTGTACCAAATATCAACATTGATTTTCACAGGCGTTCAAATACTTATTTGCAGCAGTAACATACAAATAAATGATTTAGATTATGTGGACATGCACCTAAAAATGAAAATTTCAGACCCCTCCATGATTTCTAAGTGGGAAAACTTGCAAAATCGCAGGGTGTTCAAATACTTATTTTCCTCACTGTATATTAATAAATAATAATAGCAACAACAACAATAGTAATAATAACTAATAATGCTACAATACAATTTTAGAGAAACAGACAAAAAGAACCTGATTAAAAACACAACAGAAAATATAAAACCAACTAACAAAGAACATAAATAAATATAGAAATAAATAACTGTGAACACCAAGTAACTCTTACAACTCCACTTCATCCCTGTTTTATTTAAGTTTAATGACAATTTGTTTCGGTCAAACCATATTTTCAATTTGTTAATTTCTTCACTGTAGCTTATTGTCTGGAATAGCCCCAGATTGCATTTCAGAGCTTCGAGAATTCCAACATTTTCGTGGGGGTGGTGTTGTATGGAGTTAAAATTGTCTCATTAATATTTGTAAATGCACACAGGGTGATCTACAAATAATCATTGATTTGCAAATGTGTTCAGATATCCACAAATGCAAATTTCATATTTGTAACTTGTAAACTGGTCTTTGCAAATAATGTTGTATTTGCAAATATAAAACTTAATTTGTAAAAAAAAAAAAAAATTACATTTGTAAAACTGGAAATTGTATTTGTGAATTGAGTTTCAGCATTTGTGGATCACCGATTACATGCATTCATCTCTTTCCTCCTTGCCTCTACTGGTGGTTGGCTCTCACTGCGGTATTGTATCACTTCCTGTTCCGGAGCACAGCGGTGTTTTGCTGTATGTTAGCTGTTTAATCTGCGCAGTTAGATTGATCTAGTTACCTAGATAACGATTTGTTTTACAATGTAATCTTCAGGTGCCTTAACTAAAGCACTCCGTCTGCTGAATCACCTCTAAATTATTTACACATTATTCACTTTGTGTGTTTTTAGGAATCCGCTATCTTAGCGCAGCTACTAGCTCTTAGCCGGTTTAGCATGGCGGCTTCTCCTGTCTCTCCCGCACTTTTCTGCTCTGGGTGTGAAATGTTTAGTTATTCCTCGGCCTCCTTTAGCAGTAATGGTACTTGTAATAAGTGTAGCTTATTCGTAGCTTTGGAGGCCAGGCTGGGCAAATTGGAGACTCGGTTCTGCACCGTGGAAAATTCTACAGCTAGCCAGGCCCCTGTAGTCGGTGCGGACCAAGGTAGCTTAGCCGCCGCTAGTTTCCCTCTGGCAGATCCCGAGCAACCGGGAAAGCAGGCCGACTGGGTGACTGTGAGGAGGAAGCGTAGCCCTAAACAGAAGACCCGTGTACACCGCCAACCCGTTCACATTTCTAACCGTTTTTCCCCACTCGACGACACACCCACCGAGGATCAAACTCTGGTTATTGGCGACTCTGTTTTGAGAAATGTGAAGTTAGCGACACCAGCAACCATAGTCAATTGTCTTTCGGGGGCCAGAGCAGGCGACATTGAAGGAAATTTGAAACTGCTGGCTAAGGCTAAGCGTAAATTTGGTAAGATTGTAATTCACGTCGGCAGTAATGACACCCGGTTACGCCAATCGGAGGTCACTAAAATTAACATTGAATCGGTGTGTAACTTTGCAAAAACAATGTCGGACTCTGTAGTTTTCTCTGGGCCCCTCCCCAATCGGACCGGGAGTGACATGTTTAGCCGCATGTTCTCCTTGAATTGCTGGCTGTCTGAGTGGTGTCCAAAAAATGAGGTGGGCTTCATAGATAATTGGCAAAGCTTCTGGGGAAAACCTGGTCTTGTTAGGAGAGACGGCATCCATCCCACTTTGGATGGAGCAGCTCTCATTTCTAGAAATCTGGCCAATTTTCTTAAATCCTCCAAACCGTGACTATCCAGGGTTGGGACCAGGAAGCAGAGTTGTAGTCTTACACACCTCTCTGCAGCTTCTCTCCCCCTGCCATCCCCTCATTACCCCATCCCCGTAGAGACGGTGCCTGCTCCCAGACCACCAATAACCAGCACAAATCTATTTAAGCATAAAAATTCAAAAAGAAAAAATAATATAGCACCTTCAACTGCACCACAGACTAAAACAGTTAAATGTGGTCTATTAAACATTAGGTCTCTCTCTTCTAAGTCCCTGTTAGTAAATGATATAATAATTGATCAACATATTGATTATTCTGCCTTACAGAAACCTGGTTACAGCAGGATGAATATGTTAGTTTAAATGAGTCAACTCCCCCGAGTCACACTAACTGCCAGAATGCTCGTAGCATGGGCCGAGGCGGAGGATTAGCAGCAATCTTCCATTCCAGCTTATTAATTAATCAAAAACCCAGACAGAGCTTTAATTCATTTGAAAGCTTGACTCTTAGTCTTGTCCATCCAAATTGGAAGTCCCAAAAAAAAACAGTTTTATTTGTTACTATCTATCGTCCACCTGGTCGTTACTGTGAGTTTCTCTGTGAATTTTCAGACTTTTGTCTGACTTAGTGCTTAGCTCAGATAAGATAATTATAGTGGGCAATTTTAACATCCACACAGATGCTGAGAATGACAGCCTCAACACTGCATTTAATCTATTATTAGATTCACTTGGCTTTGCTCAAAATGTAAATGAGTCCACCCACCACTTTAATCATATCTTAGATCTTGTTCTGACTTATGGTATGGAAATTGAAGACTTAACAGTATTCCCTGAAAACTCCCTTCTGTCTGATCATTCTTAATAACATTTACATTTACTCTGATGGACTACCCAGCAGGGGGATAAGTTTCATTACACTAGAAGTCTTTCAGAAAGCGCTGTAACTAGGTTTAAGGATATGATTCCGTCTTTATGTTCTCTAATGCCATATACCAACACAGTGCAGAGTAGCTACCTAAACTCTGTAAGTGAGATAGAGTATCTCGTCAATAGTTTTACTGTTGTGGGCTGGGGTGTTTGGCTGGCTTGGTTTTTGTTTTCTGTTTCTCCCACCAGGTGGTATGCATTCAGGACTGAGTGGCTGAGCATTAGGACCTGACCCTGAACACCTGAGGCTTGTTTTCACGTGCAGGTCATCAGGACTCACAGCTGTGGTGTATTTTGTCTTGATCAGAGATTGCTGCATTTAAACCTTGAATGCACAGTGTGTGACTGCCAGAGACTCGACCTTGTGAGCAGACGTGTGAGATCGACGTCAGGAGAACAACCTCACCATCACGGACGCAGAGACCGCTCCAGGTTTGACGCCACAGTCTGTGAAGGAGGATTGGGTGAGGTCTCACGCTCTTCAGCACACTTCCTGAGGTAATTTGGTTTTGGTGACTTTTATGAAGTAATGACAGTGGATTTGGTGTCCCTCACACCTTGTTGTATCGAGCTGTCACGTTATGCTAATTGTCTAATCAGCTTCTGCTGCAGTGGAGATTTGAACTGAGTTGTTCCGTGCCTGCAGGGTGAGAAGCTGATGTATAGATTTAAGCCAGGAAGTGTTTGCTGAGTGCATGCACCTTTGAGCTGTAGCTCTCTGTGTGGAGTTGGACTCACCTCCATGTTTTCTTTCTTCACAGACTCGGTTTGTCGCGGCCACCTGGGGGGTGTCGGCGGGGTCCCTGGGTCCGAACTGCTGTGGCTCCGGACCGTTTGCGCTGTTGAGAGCGCGCCGTGTTTCCACCTCACCAGACCGCGGACTTTTTAGTTGTTTAACACTTCACTCACTGTTATGTTTATTAAATTCTGTTACCTTTTGAACCGTGCTCTGCTTATTTTATGCTGGGTCCTTTCAAACGCTGGGTCGGTGCTCCGACCGCGTCCGAAACATAACATTTACATCCTCATTGAAGACAACTTTGGATGCTGTAGCTCCTCTGAAAAAGAGGGCTTTAAATCAGAAGTGCCTGACTCCGTGGTATAACTCACAAACTCGCAGCTTAAAGCAGATAACCCGTAAGTTGGAGAGGAAATGGCGTCTCACTAATTTAGAAGATCTTCACTTAGCCTGGAAAAAGAGTCTGTTGCTCTATAAAAAAGCCCTCCGTAAAGCTAGGACATCTTACTACTCATCACTATTGAAGAAAATAAGAACAACCCCAGGTTTCTTTCAGCACTGTAGCCAGGCTGACAAAGAGTCAGAGCTCTATTGAGCGAGTATTCCTTTAACTTTAACTAGTAATGACTTCATGAAAAGAGTCAGAGCTCTATTGAGCCGAGTATTCCTTTAACTTTAACTAGTAATGACTTCATGACTTTCTTTGCTAATAAAATTTTAACTATTAGAGAAAAAATTACTCATAACCATCCCAAAGACGTAGCGTTATCTTTGGCTGCTTTCAGTGATGCCGGTATTTGGTTAGACTCTTTCTCTCAGATTGTTCTGTCTGAGTTATTTTCATTAGTTACTTCATCCAAACCATCAACATGTCTATTAGACCCCATTCCTACCAGGCTGCTCAAGGAAGCCCTACCATTATTTAATGCGTCGATCTTAAATATGATCAATCTATCTTATTAGTGGCTATGTACCACAGGCTTTAAGGTGGCAGTAATTAAACCATTACTTAAAAAGCCATCACTTGACCCAGCTATCTTAGCTAATTATAGGCCAATCTCCAACCTTCCTTTTCTCTCAAAAAATCTTGAAGGGGTAGTTGTAAAACAGCTAACTGATCATCTGCAGAGGAATGGTCTATTTGAAGAGTTTCAGTCAGGTTTTAGAATTCATCATAGTACAGAAACAGCATTAGTGAAGGTTACAAATGATCTTCTTATGCCCTCGGACAGTGGACTCATCTCTGTGCTTGTTCTGTTAGACCTCAGTGCTGCTTTTGATACTGTTGACCATAAAATTTTATTACAGAGATTAGAGCATGCCATAGGTATTAAAGGCACTGCGCTGCGGTGGTTTGAATCATATTTATCTAATAGATTACAATTTGTTCATGTAAATGGGGAATCTTCTTCACAGACTAAGGTTAATTATGGAGTTCCACAAGGTTCTGTGCTAGGACCAATTTTATTCACTTATACATGCTTCCCTTAGGCAGTATTATTAGACGGCATTGCTTAAATTTTCATTGTTACGCAGATGATACCCAGCTTTATCTATCCATGAAGCCAGAGGACACACACCAATTAGCTAAACTGCAGGATTGTCTTACAGACATAAAGACATGGATGACCTCTATTTTCTGCTTTTAAACTCAGATAAAACTGAAGTTATTGTACTTGGCCCACAAATCTTAGAACACATGGCTCCAACCAGATCCTTACTCTGGATGGCATTACCCTGACCTCTAGTAATACTGTGAGAAATCTTGGAGTCATTTTTGATCAGGATATGTCATTCAAAGCGCATATTAAACAAATATGTAAGACTGCTTTTTTGCATTTACGCAATATCTCTAAAATTAGAAAGGTCTTGTCTCAGAGTGATGCTGAAAAACTAATTCATGCATTTATTTCCTCTAGGCTGGACTATTGTAATTCATTATTATCAGGTTGACCTACAAGTTCCCTGAAAAGCCTTCAGTTAATTCAAAATGCTGCAGCTAGAGTACTAACGGGGACTAGAAGGAGAGAGCATATCTCACCCATATTGGCCTCTCTTCATTGGCTTCCTGTTAATTCTAGAATAGAATTTAAAATTCTTCTTCTTACTTATAAGGTTTTGAATAATCAGGTCCCATCTTATCTTAGGGACCTCATAGTACCATATCACCCCAATAGAGCGCTTCGCTCTCAGACTGCAGGCTTACTTGTAGTTCCTAGGGTTTGTAAGAGTAGAATGGGAGGCAGAGCCTTCAGCTTTCAGGCTCCTCTCCTCTGGAACCACCTCCCAATTCAGATCAGGGAGACAGACACCCTCTCTACTTTTAAGATTAGGCTTAAAACTTTCCTTTTGCTAAGCTTATAGTTAGGGCTGGATCAGGTGACCCTGAACCATCCCTTAGTTATGCTGCTATAGACTTAGACTGCTGGGGGGTTCCCATGATGCACTGAGTGTTTCTTTCTTTTTGCTCTGTATGCACCACTCTGCATTTAATCATTAGTGATTGATCTCTGCTCCCCTCCACAACATGTCTTTTTCTTGGTTCTCTCCCTCAGCCCCAACCAGTCCCAGCAGAAGACTGCCCCTCCCTGAGCCTGGTTCTGCTGGAGGTTTCTTCCTGTTAAAAGGGAGTTTTTCCTTCCCACTGTCGCCAAGTGCTTGCTCACAGGGGGTCGTTTTGACCGTTGGGGTTTTTACGTAATTATTGTATGGCCTTGCCTTACAATATAAAGCGCCTTGGGGCAACTGTTTGTTGTGATTTGGCGCTATATAAATAAATTGATTGATTGATTCCTCTGCGACGTCATTTTGAGACATTCTTTTCGCAAACACAGATCCACAAACAAATGCCGACTGATTTACAAATACACACTCATGCACACTGGATATCCACTAGATGGCAGTGTGGTTCCATTCATTCATCCACAAATGCTTAACCTCAATTCACAAATACAATTTCCAGTTTTACAAATGTAATTTTTTTTTTTTTTTTTTTTACAAATTAAGTTTTATATTTGCAAATACAACATTATTTGCAAAGACCAATTTACAAGTTACAAATATGAAATTTGCATTTGTGGATATCTGAACACATTTGCAAATCAATGATTATTTGTAGATCACCCTGTGTGCATTTACAATTATTAATGAGACAATTTTAACTCCATATTGTTGGGGGGTCATTTTGGGTTACAGCTTTTTTTGTTTTTCACCACTTTCATCCCTGAATATGTCAATTATGAGTCACTTTTGTGCGGATTAAAGTCACTAATTGGGACCCCTGTCTTGTTGCGAGAAAGAAAGGAGAATCACTCTCCGTTCTGTTCACAAAGCTCCAAACGCTGCGCAGCTCTCTGCCGAGTCAAGTTAGAACGATAGAGTCCAGTTGGAATTAATAAATTCAAAGGGAAATGCCATTTAAATTAAATGAGACCTCTTTTCAAATGTAGTACAAACAAACTGCAATCGATCAAAATGTTTTTTTCCTCTCAAAATGAGACGTCCTGCGCTGCCGTGCAGCAGCTGGCTGAGCTGAGCTCTGAGGTATGGAGTGACATTCATGCCAAAATGTCTGAAAGGAAATGCTTTTGACAAAACTACAGATTTTCTTTATTTTTATTTATGTCCAGAGATCAAGGATACAGTGATCAATTTCATATTTATTTACTTTAAGATTCAATAAAATGTTGTTGACACAGAAAACCTGTAATGCCTACTTTTAGTACACAGAAAATTCATAAGAGGTATAGATAAGGGAATCAATAAGGAATCGGATCGATAAGCAGAATCGATAATGGCATCAATTTCGATTAAATCTTATCAATACCCATCCCTAGGTATAATTCAAGCTGTACACCGAGTTTGGTCACTGTTTTTACATTCAAATGTAGATTTATTAGTTTAGGAAAAACAGAAAGAAATGGGTTTGTCATCAAATTAGTAACATCAATTCACTGCCAGTTACCAGTAGGATTTTAATTTATGCGATAAGAAAACATTCTTATTTTGCACATAATGAGAAATCAACCTTCCACAGCAAGCTAAATCTAACAATAAAACAACCGAGTATTTATTCAGTACCCAAATAAATAAAGGGAGGCATGAACAAAGCTTACGGAGATGCTGCTAATTAAAAAAAATGTGGATTGCTCTGCTTATAAAACAGGTGGGTGAGAAACATGGTACAGAAAAGGATTATTTACTATTGTTTGCAATAAAATTAGTCTAAGTTCTGAAACAGAACCAAACACATAAATCTTCAGAAAGGAAAAGATGTTTTAAAATTACCTGAAAAATCTAGAATGTTAAATGTGATGAGGAAAAATTTAAGTTTTTGTGCAGAGCCTTGAAATAGTTTCTTCTCCTACTTTTCCACTTCTACTTATTGTCACTGCTGGTGCTGCACTTCACTGCATTCACAACACCATGGAATTGTCTTAGGTCCTGGATGGCAACCACCCAAGCAGACAACCTTTCTATTCCCACATCTCTACAATAACCATCTCTCTGCAGCAGCTAGGGTAAACGTGGATGTCCCCTTGCCTTCTCGAGCTACTGGGGTCCTCAACACTAAGGCACCTGCATGTTGGATCATGCACAGAGAAAACACGCCACTTGGCAAAAATGTTGTAGCTGATGCTCCCTCACAATGCAAGTGATACTCCTCTTCCTAGTCACTCTTAGTAATCTCTGATTTGATACAAAGTCATTCCAGCAGGACCCAGGGATCCCCAAAGAGACCACATACCAAAGACATCCAGTCATCACTTTAAGTGAATGGTTAGTATCCAACCACACAGCAAGACAGGCAGCACCAGGAAACTAAAGACTTCGGCATTTGTCATACGTATCACCATCACCAATCACCATCACCACATATCACCATTACCAAACACCTCTGTTACTTATTCTAACAATATGAATGTATTGTAGTCAGCACACAATTTAGTTATACATTTTTTTTAAAAGGGTAGAAGGAAGGAACAGTTTTACAATAGTTGACAGAATCTGCAATTTGTGAAATTAAAAAACATGCAGTGACACTAAATAACCCTGAATTTACAGTATATACACATACAGTACACATTTCAGGATTTGAAATTCAAACTATCAATCAATCCACTGCTATGGGAATGCTACAAAACTTTAAGTGTAATTGTACCCAGTATCAAACGGTAATAGAGTACTAATATCAAACAGGGATGCCAACGTATGGTGTTGGTTGGAACACTAATGTACTATAAAGGAAAACAGAAATTGTGGATGTGCCTGGACATGCCAGAACATGTCCCGTGAGGCTTCATCACGGCGTTGCTTTGCGCCATGCGGCACCGCCGCAATGCGCGGAATTCCTCCGCACATCTGTCTCAATGTGGCGAAAAAGTGCTGATGTCCACGTCTTTTCACAATTCCTGTGCTAGTCAGACGACGTCCCGGATAAAACACAGCGTCCAGTTTGGAAATGAATGGGACATTCCACTGTTACAGGAGTTTTTGTCATGGAAAGAGGAGCAGAGGCTTCGCGCGTCGCGGCGAGGCCGCACGGCGCACAGCAACGCTGTGATGAAGCCTCACGGGACATGTTCTGGCATGTCCAGGCACATCCACAATTTCTCGGATAATCACTCGATGGAAAAACCACCGACAGCTGTCTGAACGCCATCTCAAAGCCGTCCTGTGAGACCAAAATGGAGGTGGTTTTGTCTCGCTCCAGTAGTGAATCTATCGTGACGCGCGAAGCCTCCGCTTGGCTTTCCATGACAAAATCTCTTGTTAAAAGTGAAATCTGCCGGAAAATGGTTGATGTCCAGCTCTTGTGATAACCAGAGAAATGGCACACGATGGTCACGGATCCAGACAGCCATCCGTTTAGAAACGAAATGGTCGTTCAGCCTGTCGATGGCGCCTTCGGAGCGCGGCGCACCCCACAGCCGCTGGGGGCCATCCTTAAAGCGACAGTAACACTTCTTATTCTCTACCAAGCCCGTAACATTTTCACCGAAAGCCAGATAATTTTTTCTAATGGTTTCCAGCTGCTAGTCCCTAACAGTTTCTGAAAAAATTCTGATGGAAAAAAAAGCCCAAATCATTCCGCCATTTCCTGACAATGAAAATCCGCCGAGGGGGCTGGACCACTCCTCACTCAAAGCCTGCTCACAGGCGAATGACGCAACCGACAGGCGTGGAAAAACTCATGCGCACAAGGGTTCAAGCTTGTCTGATGTAATCACACGTGATTCAAATCCATATGGTTTTTGAAAAAAAATAATAAGGTCGGATACTTTTCTAATAGACCTCGTATGTTACCTCGTAACATGATAACATAGTGTGACAGATGGTGCAAACTATTCCTTTTTAAAATACTATTAACCAAGAATTTGCATAATTTTTTACCAAAATTGGAGCAAGTTTAACGTTTGACCCCTGTACAAACTGAAACTGACCTTTGTCACCATATTTGCTGTTTTTACCCCATTACTCCAGAACATTCAGTCATAGATAGTCCCAACTATACCTTTTTAGAAGCTGTGTAATCAGATAAATAATGTGGTATACTTTTCAATATGATTGGAGCATTGTTAAAGTTTGACCCCTGTGTAGTTCTTTATTGACCCCTGTAGCTCATTAGAGGTCAGCTCCAGAATGCCTCCATATCTGAAAATAAATATTAGTTAATTTAAAATATTTGTGCCAAATTTCATGCTTTTATCACAAACTGAATGATTGTTATGGAAATTTTAGGGCAATTCTATGGCAACGGAATTACAATCTGACCTAATCTGTAGTCGTTAGATTCAGTATGTCCAGATTTTGGTGCTGTTGTAATTCCGTTACCATAGAATTGCCCTTTAGCTAAGCTGCACCACTATAGTAGAAAACAACATATTTAATCAAATGACAGCAGAGAAGCTGTATGACTCTTACCTGAGCTGAAGACTCACAGAAACACACCTCAAAGATGTGTGTATCAGCGCTTGTCCTCTGCTCATCCTTCTGTACTCTGTCCATCCTTCTGTCCTCTGTCCATCCCTCTGTCCTCTGGCTTCTGTCCATCCTTCTGTCCTCTCCTCACACCCTCTTCTCTTGTTTCCAATGTTCCTCTAAATCCACAACAAAGTGTTTTCTCCCCTCAGCAATAAAAAAGTGCTCCACTGTCGCATTATGAAATGAAAGTGAAACCTAAAATGCGTACATTGCCGCACGCGTGCACGGACTTTTGTTAACATAACATGACTTTAAGGTTGGATGAAACATCCCTAATATCTATGAGAGACACGAGTAAAGCAAGTCTAGCTACAAAGAAAGTTTTGCCGGCTGATGTGACCAGTGTTGACGTCCGTCCTTGTTTTCAGTTCATCTGAAACAATGAGGGAAACAAGAGGTTCCGCCCTAATAAAAATACCACTGAAAGCTTATTCCTCATTGTTTATTAATTTATACAGTACTTGGTGAGTGTATCAATTTTGTATTTCTTTCTCCGCAAAGTTTTCCTGGCAGCCGTGTGTGCTCGCGTGTCGTCGTGTCTTTTAGGGAAAGTTCGGCGTCACAACAGATGGGGGGGACAGGGAGAGCGCGAAGTGCAGCTTGTGCTGCATTCAAGGGCGCTCAGAGAGCACAGCTTTTGCCGGTTAAAGTCATTTGCGAGGTCCCTTTTTTGAAAAAAATGTCACCCACTTCTGATTGGGGTGGCAAGAGCTATTTTTAGGGTGGCAGTTGCTACCCCATGCCACCCCAGTAGATCCGCCCTTGAGTCAGTAGAAGAGCGGAGAGAAGTCCAGGCGCCGAGGAGTCAGTCCATTCACAGGGGCGGGAGCGGCCGCCTGCTCTTCCTGCAATCTGATTGGCCACCCTGTATGCTTCTCCAATTGTCACTGGCTGTTGGTCATGTCAATCGTGCTCAATGTAAGTCACCGTTGTGTGATCAAACGGAAACAAAACTAAAACCTAAAATAAGACTGTGCCGTGTATGAAACACTACAGAACTTTTATTTTGACACAAATAAAGGAAGTGGTTCTGCAGCTGCGCCGATTAAATGCTGTAGCTTCACCGATCACAGACTTTCGTGTCGACAGCAGCGCGCGGTTCGTGAACACTGTATTTCCATAATCTCTATAAATATGGGAGGGCCGGCCCACGCACGTCTAAACGTGCAGTGGCCCACCGGGCAAATGCCCAAAATCACAGATTACCAGTCCGAGCCTGGGCTCCAGCGCCCCCGTGACCCTTAATTGGAGTAAGTGGGCATAGAAAATGGATGAAAATTTCAAAGCAATGGAAAAGTAGAGTTGGTGAAACATGAAACTACGGCAACACAACACGAAAGTATTGTAAAGTAAGAAAAATATCCAACGAAGAACTGACAGAATCCAAAAGCACTGTGAGTTAATGAAAATACAATACAATACATACTGAGAGAATTTGAAAAGCTTTTCAAATTTTAACAAATGTGATTTGAGTTTCTCATCTGATTACAGCAACTGTGAAACAATCTGTTGAGTAGTGAGCTTGTGGCACTTTAGCTTCACATCCAATTCTCACAGCATTTAGACATATGGCTTCCATATAGCGACAGTTGCAATTTTGCAAAATCTAAAACCATAGAAATGTCACAGGATACATTTATTGCCTTGGTACATGTTCAGACGGGAGCACACGTTATTTTAGATTCTATGATGGGTACATTTCATTAACTCCTGGTAAATTTCCTGATCGGAATGAAGTTTCCTTTTCCTCAAAGAGTGAGAGTGGCATCACCTTTCATGGTAAGTTTTCTCCTTTTATAGAAATGCTTCTGTTTTTTAAAAAAGATCCTCTCTGGTAAACATTTTTAAATGATGTTTTTGTTAGACAGAGCCACACAGACAAGGCAGACAGCGTTCGGCACTGCTGTCGGTAATATATATTTGAATTAATACAGAATATTATTTTTTTCTATCACCGGTGATGTTCCTACTTATTTATAATTAGAAATCAAGACGGAGTCAGAAGACGCTGATAAAGGGAGAACACACGGAAACGCCGCAACAGAGATGTAAATAAACCTCCCGAAAATTCATTTACATTAAAAATACAGGTTAATAATGCAAAGTTGATGCGTTATAGCCGGTTGTCAAGCGGACGGAGGTCTATCGAACTGTCAACAGTGCGCCAGGGGGAGGCACTCACCGTTACGTGGTAAGGAAAAAAAGTGTATCGTAACATTTTAAAACTGTAAATATTTAATTAATAAGTTGTGTCTTTCTTTCAGTTTCTGGTGAGGTGAGACAATCGCTCCTGCAAATGCTGCAAGAAGCTTGGACAGTTGAAGACATTGTGGAGCGGTATTAATAAATGTTTTTGGTAAAGAATCTTTTCGATGCATAAAAAGTTTATTCTGGTTTAACGATGGAGCAGGAAAATTCACCCCGACAAATTAACCCTGATCTTAGACGCTTATTAGATGATTTAAAAGCTCCCTTAATGTACCCTCTGGGTGATGACGGTGGAGTGTTTGCCGAACCATCAGATGTGTTAAGATCACCACCTCGGGATGAAGGTCGCTCCAGAGAGGGGATTTTAAACAGTTTAACTCCTTTAAATGATGTGCTTAATTCAGACGATGGTCCACATATCCAAACTGAAGCTCAAAGTAATTGACAGTCTTCACTTGAATCTGTATGCATTATTTCACTTCAATTGTATTTATTACTTTTTTTTTAATTGAATAAAAGGAAAAACAGGTTCTTCCTTTGATCTCTGCTATAACATGCTTGCATATTTGTGATGTCTTACATCACAAATATTTGTAATCACACACGTCTTGATTAGTGTTTGCATACAGTGAGGAAAATAAGTATTTGAACACCCTGTGGTTTTGCAAGTTCTCCCACTTAGAAATCATGGAGGGGTCTGAAATTTTCATCTTAGGTGCATGTCCACTGTGAGAGACATAATCTAAAAAAAAAAAAAAAAAAAATCCGGAAATCATAATGTATGATTTTTTAATAATTTATTTGTATGTTACTGCTGCAAATAAGTATTTGATCACCTACCAACCAGCAAGAATTCTGGCTCACACAGACGTGTTAATTTTTCTCTTATTCTGCACTCTTTACCTGTATTAATTGCACCTGTTTGAACTTGTTACCTGTATAAAAGACACCTGTTCACACACTCAATCAATCACACTCCAACCTGTCCACCATAGCCAAGACCAAAGAGCTGTTTAAGGACAACAGGGACAAAACTGTAGACCTGCACAAGGCTGGGATGGACTACAGGACAACAGGCAAGCAGCTTGGTAGAAGACAACAACTGTTATGATTATTTATTAGAAAGTGGAAGAAACACAAGATGACTGTCAATCTCCCTCAGTCTGGGATTCCATACAAGATCTCACTTTGTGGGGTAAGGATGATTCTGAGAAAGCTCAGAACTACACAGGAGGACTTGGTCAATGACCTGAAGAGAGCTGGGACCACAGTTACAAAGATTACATTAGTAACACATGATGCTGTCATGGTTTAAAATCCTGCAGGGCAGCAAGGTCCCCCTGCTCAAGCCAGCACATGTCCAGGCCAATTTGAAGTTCACCAGTGACCATCTGGATGATCCACAGGATGCATGGGAGAAGGTCATGTGGTCAGATGAGACCAAAATAGAGCTTTTTGGAATCAACTTCACTTACCATGTTTAGAGGATGAGAACAACCCCAAGAAAACCATCCCAACCATGAAGCATGGGGGTGGAAACATCATACTCTGGGGGTGCTCTTCTGCAAAGGGGACAGGATGACTGCACCATATTGAAGGGAGGATGGATGGGGTCATGTATTGCGAGATTCTGGCAAACAACCTCCTTCCCTCAGTAAGAGCATTGAAGATGGGTCATGGCTGGGTCTTCCAGCGTGACAATGACCCCAAACACACAGCCAGGGTAACTAAGGAGGGGCTCCGTAAGAAGCATTTCAAGGTCTTGGAGTGGCCTGGCCAGTCTCCAGACGTGAACTCAACAGAAAATGTTTGGAGGGAGCTGAAACTTCAAACCTGAAAGATTTGGAGAAGTTCTGTATGGAGGAGTGGACCAAAATCCCTGCTGCAGTGTGTGCAAACCTGGTGAAAAACTACAGGAAACGTCTGACCTCTGTAATTGCAAACAAAGGCTACTGTACCAAATATTAACATTGATTTTCACAGGTGTTCAAATACTTACAGTATTTGCAGCAGTAACATACAAATAAATTATTAAAAAAAAAAATCATACATTGTGATTTCCAGATTTTTTTTTTTTTTTTTTTAGATTATGTCTCTCACAGTGGACATGCACCTAAGATGAAAATTTCAGACCCCTCCATGATTTCTAAGTGGGAGAACTTGCAAAATCACAGGGTGTTCAAATACTTATTTTCCTCACCGTACATAATCCAGGACCACTCCATAATCCGTAGTGAAATGTGCCACATGTCTGATTCCAATCCGTGCCAAGATTTGTAATGACTTGTTTGCAGTAAATCTGATTCTGTGCATAGTACATCATGTACAGTCAGGTCCATAAATATTAAACAGAGTGACAATGTTTGTATTTTTGCCTCTGTACATCATCACAATGGCGTTAAAATAATAAATAATCCAGGTGTTTCTGCAGTGTAGTGTTTCAGATTTAATTCAAGAGGTTCAACAAAAATATCACATTAAGCATTTAGTAATTACGTCCATTTACATACATAGGCTCTCCAGTTTTAGAGTGTATGTAAACTGACAAACTTGCACATAAGTATTCTTTAGTGCAAACGCTCACCACTCAGAGAGCTTTCTTTCAACAAGTCAGGGGGTGGCTATATTAAAATTTCCCAATAGCGGTGGGAATCTCTTGGTACTTCAAATCTGATGTGATTATGATTCAGATGCTGATGCGATTCAAAAACGATCATCAGTAAATCCTGACATCTTTTTTGTTGTATAAGATTTATTTTTTCCTCACTGTATGACTACTTCATGATTTTCAAATCTAAGTATTTAACAGCTCAGTCATAAGTGCACCTATGTGGCTCTGATTCACTGATGCTAAATTCTGAAACTCAGGGCGCCTGTTGCTGCCGCCGCCCCGTTCTCCAGCCCCTGTGCTTCCACCAGCTCTGTAAGTGTGTGCTCAGGTACAGTATCTGAATGACTCCAGTTTGGACTATTACCTCTCCAGTAAGTTAAAATATATGTGCACCTTATCGCAATGCATTTGCATGTGCACACAAGCTGTGCTGCACTGATGCATTTGTGCCAGAATAATAAAAACAGGAATGTACATTGTTACAATGGTAAAACATTGTTGCACAACTGCAGAAAACATGGCACGTAGCAACTGTTCTCATCGTGTGCATGTGTGTTGCCTGTTAATTGCACAGCACAATGATGTGTGGGCACAGTGTGCTTCAATACTATGCACTTCACAATAAATATTAATCTCTCAGGGGTCCAGAAACATTAAAAAAAGGTACTGACGTGGACTCACTGGCAATGGACACCTGGGGGGTTAAAATGAAAGTACTGGAGGTGATCAACCATACAGTGGAGCCTTTCTTTAGGGCCCTGTCCCACTGGCGTTTAGGAGGATTTGCGCAAGGATTGCACACAAAATTGTCCCATATTCGCCAAACATGCGCAATATCCGTGTAACATGCCGGTATGAGTCGGCCGTCATCCGAACACGCCCGTGATCATCCGCAGAGGCACGCATGTCCGCAGCCAGGATTTTTGAGCTGTTCAAAAATGTGGATGCGGATAATATCCGCCTTACATACTCCATATATTCTCAATTCATACACAATACATACTCACTCTATGCGCTGTATATCTGCCGTTAACCGCTGATATCCGCAACTGACGGGGATTTGCGGCTTGGCGGCAGACCGGGTCAGTGTGTAAAACAGATATATATCGTGCCTATCATGTCCACATCACAAACTAAAATATGTTGTAGCGAATGCATACAAACTGACCACGAATAAAGCATTTTTATTACATCTGCTTTGCGGACAATCTGTGAATGCATTACAAACACGTCACGTAAACCCAAAGTACTATATGTGGCAGAAAGCGACATACCTGCCAGTCAGTGCAGGTCTGGCTGTGTAAATCCACAAAGACGTAATAGCTGCTGCAATCCAGGACTTTTATTTAACACCAACTAAAGGAAGAGTTGCTGTTTATAGCCACAACTCACGCTGAAGTCTGTTTTCTGTGACACTCTCAAAAAAAAAAAAAAAAGAAAAAACACTGTCTCACACCCAAGCGGCTTCCCCTCTCCCACTCCCCACACTCATGAACAGTTAACCCTTGCATGACAAAATGAACATTGACTCTGTGATCAACTTGTCCAAGTCCAGCAAATACTCCAGAGGCTGTATTGTTGGTGTGAATAGTGATGCCGACGGCCCGAGTGAGCCTCTTTTATGACCGCAATGCAGATGCTGTGCACGCGCAACACGTGCGCGATGCATTCATAATACACCCGTAATACTGCCGTGATAATCTTAATGTGTCGGATCAGTTTCCTCACTACATGCGTTATATAACCGTGATTGTTCATCATATATTCGCTATATATTATTAATATATCCGTAATTCATACTGGGACATTTGTCATTTTTGGCCATTTTTGTTGCGGACGACAATGAACGCCCGTAATTTGTATACTCAATTCATGCTCAATTAATCCTCTCCCCAGTGGGACAGGGCCCTTAGAGGCAGACAAAAAAGCACTCCGTTGTTTAACTGTTTGACTGTTTTAGATTTTGAAGTAAAAACTGTGTTCAGATGTAGACAAAATTGTTAGGTGCTTCTTGTTCTGTGGTGTGTCACATTTATCATAGTCCAAAAACAGACAGACAGTCATTCTGCCTCAACGCAACTCTCGGCGTCTGTAGCTGCTCTACACGCCTGTATGGCAAATATATTTAAACAAAAAGGACGTGACTATGTCAAAAACTAATTTGATTCAAAGCAGAAATCCAGGTTTTCAGAAAGAATGTGAAAAGTGCTTGGTGATAATGGACAACATCCGTGTTTATGCCCACCTTTGCAATCAACATTTAAAAATTACATTTTTGACATCAATTCCTCCCCACACCACAAAATTCTAAGTAAATAAATACATGTTGGATAAATGTGAAGCAATAATATAATCAGTGCTGCTACAGTGCCCATTTTGAAAACATATTTCACTCTCCTTTGCTTTAGATACACACAAAGGCCCAGTTTCATAAAGCAGTCTAATATCTTAGTCTACTAAACTTACTTAGTCGACTAAGGTTAGTTGCCTAACATTAGTCATGTAATCATCATTTCACATCGACGGCTAAATTTGTAGATTAGCCATCTAACGTTAGTCAACAATTTTCACGGGCATAAGCAGCCTTGTCAGTGCCGTTACCAAGAAACACCTCCAATGCACGAGAGTTTTGTTTACTTCCAGGTTGGCCGTCTGCTACAAACATGGCCGAGTCTGCTGCGCCAGAGAAGAAGCACTCCCAGCCTCGGCATCCGTAAACATCTCCAATGGATTATTCCAGTCCCAGAACACTTGCTCCCACCACAAGACTCTCCTTCCTTCGTGCTCCATCCATTGGTAGTATATGATAGCCACCATTTTTAGAGATAAGACACTGACGTTTTGTTGGCGAAAATAAGATTAGCCTTCTCTGTACCAGGCTAAGAACTTTAGTCGACTAACACAAAACTTGAGCCGACTAAGTGCATTGTGCAACAACTAACATCAAAAGATTAGTCAATTAAGTGAGTTTAGTCGACTAAACAAGATTGGGCCTTTTTTATGAAACCGGGCCCAAGTCTGTTTGACACATGTGAAATACCCTTCTTACCTGCCAATCAAGGACTAATTTCCACAAAAAACACAAATTTTTTGGTTGTGCTGCTTTAATGAGTGCTTAGTGCTAAAGTCTGCTGCTCACACAAATGATCATCTGATTGTTTGTAAACAGCAGTTTGCACAGTTCATAAACAATTCCATGAAAAGCATTAACTTTTGTGTTCATGTGAAAATAAGTGAATTCCCCCTCCTTCTCTCTCTCTCTCTCTCTCCCATCCCTCTCCTTTCACCCAGCTTCAAAGAAACACCGCCATTGCAGTGTTCTTCTCCTTCAAGCAAACATGGAGCTTTTTGGAAACACAAAGCCTTTCAACTGTAAAATAAACCATTACTTTCTAAATGTAACAGCACCTACAGACACAGGAGGAGCTCTGGATTATTTAATGAAGGATTTTGATGGAGTTTTTTTTTTTCTTTCACTCATATGGAGAGAGACGCTGCTTTGAGCTGTGCCATATACAGCGCTTTGGCTTCATGGAATGCTAAAGTCACTGACTGGTGATCTCTTTTTTAAAAATGTATGCGTGAAAGAGGAACTTGGCGACCAGTGACTTGCTACATCCAGCACTGCAAAAACTGTCATGTCAGCATTAGGGATGGGTATTGATAAGATTTTATCGATATCGATGCCATTATTGATTCTGCTTATCGATCCGATTCCTTATCGATTCCCTTATTGATACCTCCTGTGAATTTTCTGTGTACTAAAAGTAGGCTTTACAGGTTTTCTATGTCAACATTTTATTGAGTCTTAAAGTAAATAAATATGAAATTGGTCACTGGATCGTTGATCTCTGGACTTAAATAAAAATAAACAAACTCTGTAGTTTTTGTCAAAAGCATTTCCTTTCAGACATTTTGGCATGAATGTCTCTCCACACCTCTGAGCTGAGCTCAGCCTGCTGCTGCATGTCAGCGCAGGACATCTCATTTTGGGAGGGAAAAAACATTTTGATCAATTGCAGTTTGTTTGTATTACAACATTTGGAAAGAGGTGTCATTTGATTTAAACGGTGTTTCGCTTTGAAGTTATTCATTCTGACTGAACTCTATCATGCTAACTTGACTCAGCAGAGAGCCACACAGCATTTGGAGCTGTTTGAATAGAACGGAGGACGATTCTTGTTTCTTTCTCGCAATAAGACAGGAGTCCCAGTTAGTAACTTTAATCCGCACAAAAGTGACTCACGATTGACATATTCAGGGATGAAAGTGTTGAAAAACAAAAAAAGCTGTAACCCAAAATTACCCCCCAAACAACACCCACATGAAAATGTCTGAATTCTAGAAGCTCTGAAATGCAATCTGGGGCTATTCCAGACAATAAACTGCAGTGAGTGCAGCATCCGTTTTGGTGAGAAAAAAAAACCAACTTTCCTTATTCAAATTCATTTCAGTAGTATTCTGCTATTACTAGGATGAAGCAGTGTTCTAGCTTGGCAGATAGTTCTGGAGGAAATCACTGAAGAAATTAAATTGAAAATGTGGTTTGACCAAAACAAATTGTCATTAAATTTAAATAAAACAGAGATGAAGTGGAGGTGTACAACCCCTGGCAATAATTATGGAATCACCCGGCCTCGGAGGATGTTCATTCAGTTGTTTAATTTTGTAGAAAAAAAGCAGATCACAGACATGACACAAAACTAAAGTCATTTCAAATAGCAACTTTCTGGCTTTAAGAAACACTATAAGAAATCAGGAAAAAAAATTGTGGCAGTTAGTAACGGTTACTTTGTTGTGTGGGCCGCTGAAGAGGAGGTACTGCTGGCCCACCACCACCAGAGGGCGCCCTGCCTGGAGTGCGGGCTCCAGGCACCAGAGGGCGCCGCCGCCCCACAGGAGCAGCCTCGGTAACAGCTGTCACCCATCACCTGAGACAGCTGACGGCAATTATCACTGGGGTATATCAGCAGGACGCCATCTCCACCTCATCGCCGAGATATCGTTTCTACCAGAGAGGTAACGTATCAAAGCTACGGAGTGTATCTTTTTGGATTTGTGCTTAGTTTGTGGATTACTGTTCCAACGAGAGGTGGAGGTAACTTCCCTGCTGTTCGGAGTCCTGGGTGCAAACGCGCCCCCATCTAACTGTCCTTTGTTCCTCGCCAGCAGTACCAGGTCCGACACGCGGAGGCAGTGGCCACCTGGGAGTTCGGGACTTGGCGGCTCCAGTATTCCCGGGGTCCTGTGGCGGAGGAAGCCGTGTGGTTCCGGTCTTACCTTGGAGAGGCGTCTCCTATCTTCGAGCCTGCCCACACGACACTTTTGTGAATTGACTGTTGTCCATTGCTGTGATTGGTTGTATTCGTTGTGCACATTCACAACAGTAAAGCTTGTTATTTTGACTTACTCCATTGTCCGTTCATTTGCGCCCCCTGTTGTGGGTCCGTGTTCCTACACTTTCCCAACAGGATATCTCGGCCAGCGTCATGGATCCCGAGGGGCGTCAACCGGCTGTTGAACGGCCAGTGGAAGAACAGGACGCGCAGGCGTCCGCGGGAGGGGTAATCGGTGAGTTGCAGCGGATCCTCACCGCTTTCACGACTCGGTTGGATTTCATGACCGAGCAGAACGTCCTCCTGAACCGCAGGGTGGAGGCTCTCGCCGCGCAGGTGGAAGCGCGCCCTCCGGGCGCCGCTGCGGCTCTCCCTCCCGTAGATCCTGTGCGTAACGTTGACGTTCCACTGGTTGTTCAACGACCTCTCCCTCCTTCCCCGGAAGCATACATAAGCCCTCCAGAGCCGTACGGAGGCTGTGTGGAGACGTGCGCGGATTTTCTGATGCAGTGTTCGCTCGTCTTCGCACAGCGTCCCGTTATGTACGCGACCGATGCTAGTAAAGTAGCTTATGTCATAAACCTGCTTCGCGGTGAGGCACGCGCTTGGGCTACAGCGCTCTGGGAGCAGAATTCACGGCTCCTTCTGACATACGATGGGTTTGTGAGGGGGCTCAGAACCGTGTTCGATCACCCTAATAGGGGCGAGACCGCTTCAACCGTGCTACTGTCAATGAGACAGGGGCGCCGGAGCGCAGCTGTTTATGCAGTCGACTTCCGCATCGCGGCTGCGAGATCCGGCTGGAATAACGCTGCCCTCCGCGCCGCCTTTGTAAACGGACTGTCTTTGGTTCTCAAGGAGCACCTGGTGGCTAAGGACGAACCGCGGGATTTAGACGGGCTTATCGATCTTGTCATACGATTGGACAACCGGTTAGAAGAACGTCGGCGGGAACGAGACGAAGGGCGTGGCCGGGCACGCGCCGTCCCTCTCCCTTCCGGTTCCGACCGCGCTCCGCCTTCCCCACGCTCCACGGCCCCTGCGCTCCGTGGGGCCACAGCTCCCCCTATTGACGAAGCTATGGACACGAGTAGGGCAACATTTAGGGCACCAGCTGCACAGAGGAGACGGGCCCATGGAGCTTGTTTTTTTTGTGGTGCACTAGAGCACCATGTGAGAGACTGCCCCGAGCGGTTACAACACCAACGCCCGCCCCTAGAGACTGGGCTAGGGGTGGGCCGAGACATTCACGTGGGACACACCCACATTGCTACACGACTCCCACTCACGATCCTGTATGAGGATTTAACCCTGAAGGCCCCAGCACTGGTGGACACGGGCTCTGAGGGGAATCTGTTGGACTGCAGATGGGCCAGGGAGATAGGGCTCCCTCTGGTGGCGCTTACCTCGCCTGTGCAGGTTCGAGCGCTAGATGGCTCCCTGCTCCCTCCGATCACACATAAGACACCACCTGTAACGCTGGTGGTGTCAGGAAACCACCGGGAGGTGATCGAGTTTTTTGTGACTCAGGCCACTTCCCGTGTGGTTTTAGGCTTTCCCTGGATGTTGAAGCACAATCCCCGGATTGATTGGCCGTCCGGGGTAGTGGTTCAGTGGAGCGAGACCTGCCATCGGGTGTGTCTAGGTTCCTCGGTTCCTCCCGGCTCCCAAGCTAAGGAGGAGGTCAGAGTCCCGCCCAATCTGGGGACGGTGCCGGTGGAGTACCACGACCTTGTCGACGTGTTCAGCAAGGATCTGGCGCTCACACTCCCCCCCCACCGTCCGTACGATTGTGCCATCGATTTGGTTCCAGGCAGTGGGTTCCCGTCCAGTAGACTGTACAACCTCTCACGGCCTGAGCGCGAATCAATGGAGACCTACATCCGGGACTCGTTAGCTGCCGGGTTGATCCGAAATTCCACCTCCCCGATGGGCGCAGGTTTCTTTTTTGTGGGTAAAAAAGATGGCGGACTTCGTCCATGCATCGATTAAAGGGGGCTGAACGAAATCACGGTTCGCAACCGATACCCGTTACCCCTGTTGGATTCGGTGTTCACGCCCCTGCATGGAGCCAAGATTTTTACCAAGCTTGATCTTAGAAACGCGTATCATCTGGTTCGGATCCGGAAGGGAGACGAGTGGAAGACGGCATTCAACACCCCCTTAGGTCACTTTGAGTACCTGGTCATGCCGTTCGGCCTCACAAACGCCCCCGCGACGTTCCAAGCCTTGGTTAACGACGTATTGCGGGACTTCCTGCACCGGTTCGTCTTTGTATATCTAGACGATATACTCATCTTTTCTCCGGATCCTGAGACTCATGTCCGGCATGTACGTCAGGTCCTGCAGCGGTTATTGGAGAACCGGCTGTTTGTTAAGGGCGAGAAGTGTGAGTTTCACCGCACCTCTTTGTCCTTCCTGGGGTTCATCATCTCCCCCAACTCCGTCGCACCTGATCCGGCCAAGGTTGCAGCGGTGAGAGACTGGCCCCAACCCACAAGCCGTAGGAAGCTGCAACAGTTCCTCGGCTTTGCGAATTTCTACAGGAGGTTCATTAAGGGCTACAGTCAGGTTGTTAGCCCCCTGACAGCCCTGTCCTCACCAAAAGTCCCCTTCACCTGGTCGGATCGTTGCGAGGCCGCGTTCAAGGAGTTGAAACGGCGCTTCTCGTCTGCACCCGTTCTGGTGCAGCCCGATCCTAGTCGCCAGTTAGTGGTTGAAGTGGACGCCTCGGACTCAGGGATAGGAGCTGTGCTGTCCCAGAGTGGGAAGACCGATAAGGTCCTTCATCCGTGTGCCTATTTTTCCCGCAGGTTGACCCCGGCTGAACGGAACTATGACGTCGGCAACCGAGAACTCCTTGCGGTGAAAGAGGCTCTTGAAGAGTGGAGACACCTGTTGGAGGGAACGTCCGTGCCATTCACGGTTTTCACTGACCACCGGAACCTGGAGTATATCAGGACCGCCAAGCGGCTGAATCCCAGGCAAGCCCGCTGGTCACTGTTCTTTGGCCGTTTGACTTCCGCATCACCTACCGGCCCGGGACCAAGAACCAGAAGTCGGATGCCTTGTCCCGGGTACACGAAGACGAGGTCAAAGCGGAGTTGTCGGATCCACCGGAACCCATCATCCCGGAGTCCACTATCGTGGCCACCCTCACCTGGGACGTTGAGAGAACCGTCCGGGAGGCCCTGGCACGAAGCCCGGACCCCGGGACTGGACCAAAGAACAGACTTTACGTCCCACCAGAGGCAAGGGCTGCAGTCCTGGACTTCTGTCACGGCTCTAAGCTCTCCTGTCATCCAGGGGTGCGAAGAACCGTGGCAGTTGTCCGGCAGCGCATCTGGTGGGCGTCCCTGGAGGCCGACGTCCGGGACTATATCCAGGCCTGTACCACCTGTGCCAGGGGCAAGGCCGACCATCGCAAGGCTCCGGGACTGCTACAGCCGCTGCCCGTGCCTCATCGCCCCTGGTCCCACATCGGCCTGGATTTTGTCACGGGCCTCCCGCCGTCCCAGGGAAACACCGTGATCCTCACGATAGTGGACCGATTCTCCAAGGCGGCCCACTTCGTGGCCCTCCCGAAGCTCCCAACGGCCCAGGAGACAGCGGACCTCCTGGTCCACCACGTCGTCCGCCTGCATGGGATACCATCAGACATCGTCTCCGATCGCGGTCCCCAGTTCTCCTCGCATGTCTGGAGGAGCTTTTGCCGGGAACTGGGGGCCACGGTCAGTCTCTCGTCCGGGTATCACCCCCAGACCAACGGGCAAGCAGAGCGGGCCAATCAAGAAATGGAGCAAACACTGCGTTGTGTGACAGCCGCGCACCCGGCGGCCTGGAGTACTCATCTGGCCTGGATCGAGTACGCCCACAACAGTCAAGTGTCATCAGCCACCGGCCTCTCCCCCTTTGAGGTGTGTTTGGGGTATCAGCCCCCGTTGTTCCCGGTGGTTGAGGGAGAGGTCGGTGTGCCCTCGGTCCAGGCCCACCTGCGGAAGTGCCGTCGGGTGTGGCGTGCCGCCCGTTCTGCTTTGTTGAAGGCCCGGATGAGGGCGAAGACCCATGCAGACCGGCGGCGGACCCCGGCCCCTACGTATCGCAGTGGCCTCCCCTAAACTACAGGACAGGTACATAGGACCGTTTAAAATCCTCAAGGTCATCAATCCCGCCGCAGTGAGGCTTCAGCTTCCAGCCTCACTGCGGATCCATCCTGTATTTCATGTGTCGAAGCTCAAGCCCCATCACACCTCGCCCCTCTGTACACCCGGTCCGGCACCACCTCCTGCCCGGATCATCGATGGCGAGCCGGCTTGGACAGTGCGCCGGTTGTTGGACGTCCGTCGGATGGGCCGGGGCTTTCAATATCTGGTGGACTGGGAGGGGTATGGTCCCGAAGAACGCTCCTGGGTGAAGAGGAGCTTCATCCTGGACCCGGCCCTCCTGGCCGACTTCTACCGTCGCCACCCGGACAAGCCCGGTCGGGCGCCAGGAGGCGCCCGTTGAGGGGGGGGGTCCTGTTGTGTGGGCCGCTGAAGAGGAGGTACTGCTGGCCCACCACCACCAGAGGGCGCCCTGCCTGGAGTGCGGGCTCCAGGCACCAGAGGGCGCCGCCGCCCCACAGGAGCAGCCTCGGTAACAGCTGTCACCCATCACCTGAGACAGCTGACGGCAATTATCACTGGGGTATATCAGCAGGACGGCATCTCCACCTCATCGCCGAGATATCGTTTCTACCAGAGAGGTAACGTATCAAAGCTACGGAGTGTATCTTTTTGGATTTGTGCTTAGTTTGTGGATTACTGTTCCAACGAGAGGTGGAGGTAACTTCCCTGCTGTTCGGAGTCCTGGGTGCAAACGCGCCCCCATCTAACTGTCCTTTGTTCCTCGCCAGCAGTACCAGGTCCGACACGCGGAGGCAGTGGCCACCTGGGAGTTCGGGACTTGGCGGCTCCAGTATTCCCGGGGTCCTGTGGCGGAGGAAGCCGTGTGGTTCCGGTCTTACCTTGGAGAGGCGTCTCCTATCTTCGAGCCTGCCCACACGACACTTTTGTGAATTGACTGTTGTCCATTGCTGTGATTGGTTGTATTCGTTGTGCACATTCACAACAGTAAAGCTCGTTATTTTGACTTACTCCATTGTCCGTTCATTTGCGCCCCCTGTTGTGGGTCCGTGTTCCTACACTTTCCCAACATACTTTTTCAGACCAAGCAGAGGGAAAAAAATATGGAATCACTCAATTCTGAGGAAAAAATTATGGAATCATGAAAAACAAAAGAACGCTCCAACACATCACTAGTATTTTGTTGCACCACCTCTGGCTTTTATAACAGCTTGCAGTCTCTGAGGCATGGACTTAATGAGTGATAAACAGTACTCTTCATCAATCTGGCTCCAACTTTCTCTGATTGCTATTGCCAGATCAGCTTTGCAGGTTGGAGCCTTGTCATGGACCATTTTCTTCAACTTCCACCAAAGATTTTCAATTGGATTAAGATCCGGACTATTTGCAGGCCATGACATTGACCCTATATGTCTTTTTGCAAGGAATGTTTTCACAGTTTTTGCTCTATTGCAAGATGCATTATCATATTGAAAAATGATTTCATCATCCCCAAACATCCTTTCAATTGATGGGATAAGAAAAGTGAATATGACTTTCATCCAGTCATCCACAGTCCACGATTGCTTTTCCTTAGCCCATTGTAACCTTGTTTTTTTCTGTTTAGGTGTTAATGATGGCTTTCGTTTAGCTTTTCTGTATGTAAATCCCATTTCCTTTAGGCAGTTTCTTACAGTTCGGTCACAGACGTTGACTCCAGTTTCCTCCCATTCGTTCCTCATTTGTTTTGTTGTGCATTTTCGATTTTTGAGACATATTTCTTTAAGTTTTCTGTCTTGACGTTTTGATGTCTTCCTTGGTCTACCAGTATGTTTGCCTTTAACAACCTTCCCATGTTGTTTGTATTTGGTCTAGAGTTTAGACACAGCTGACTGTGAACAACCAACATCTTTTGCAACATTGCGTGATGATTTACCCTCTTTTAGGAGTTTGATAATCCTCTCCTTTGTTTCAATTGACATCTCTCGTGTTGGAGCCATGATTCATGTCAGTCCACTTGGTGCAACAGCTCTCCAAGGTGTGATCACTCCTTTTTAGATGCAGACTAATGAGCAGATCTGATTTGATGCAGGTGTTAGTTTTGGGGATGAAAATGTACAGGGTGATTCCATAATTTATTCCTCAGAATTGAGTGCGTCCATATTTTTTTTCCCTCTGCTTGGTCTAAAAAAGTAACCGTTACTGATTGCCACAATTATTTTTCCTGATTTCTTATAGTGTTTCTTAAAGCCAGAAAGTTGCCATTTGAAATGACTTTAGTTTTGTGTCATGTCTGTGATCTGCTTTTTTTCTACAAAATTAAACAACTGAATGAACATCCTCTGAGGCCGTTGATTCCATAATTATTGCCAGGGGTTGTAAGAGTCACAAGGTGTTCACAGGAAACATTTATTTCTATATTTATTTATTTATTTATGTTCACTGTTAGTTGGTTTAATATTTTCTGTTGTGTTTTTAAATCAGGTTCTTTTTGTCTGTTTCTCCAAAATTGTATTGCAGCATTATTAGTTATTATTATTATTACTATTACTGTTGTTGTTGCTATTATTATTAATATATACTCAACAAAAATATAAACGCAACACTTTTGGTTTTGCTCCCATTTTGTATGAGATGAACTCAAAGATCTAAAACTTTTTCCACATACACAATATCACCATTTCCCTCAAATATTGTTCACAAACCAGTCTAAATCTGTGATAGTGAGCACTTCTCCTTTGCTGAGATAATCCATCCCACCTCACAGGTGTGCCATATCAAGATGCTGATTAGACACCATGATTAGTGCACAGGTGTGCCTTAGACTGTCCACAATAAAAGGCCACTCTGAAAGCTGCAGTTTTATCACACAGCACAATGCCACAGATGTCGCAAGATTTGAGGGAGCGTGCAATTGCTGGAATTGCACGCTCACAGCAGGAATGTCAACCAGAGCTGTTGCTCATGTATTGAATGTTCATTTCTCTACCATAAGCCATCTCCAAAGGCGTTTCAGAGAATTTGGCAGTACATCCAACCAGCCTCACAACCGCAGACCACGTGTAACCACACCAGCCCAGGACCTCCACATCCAGCATGTTCACCTCCAAGATCGTCTGAGACCAGCCACTCGGACAGCTGCTGACACAATCGGTTTGCATAACCAAAGAATTTCTGCACAAACTGTCAGAAACCGTCTCAGGGAAGCTCATCTGCATGCTCGTCGTCCTCATCGGGGTCTCGACCTGACTCCAGTTCGTCGTCGTAACTGACTTGAGTGGGCAAATGCTCACATTCGCTGGCATTTGGCACGTTGGAGAGGTGTTCTCTTCACGGATGAATCCCGGTTCACACTGTTCAGGGCAGATGGCAGACAGCGTGTGTGGCGTCGTGTGGGTGAGCGGTTTTCTGATGTCAATGTTGTGGATCGAGTGGCCCATAGTGGCGGTGGGGTTATGGTATGGGCAGGCGTCTGTTATGAAGAACACAGGTGCATTTTATTGATGGCATTTTGAATGCACAGAGATACTGTGACGAGATCCTGAGGCCCATTGTTGTGCCATACATCCAAGAACATCACCTCATGTTGCAGCAGGATAATGCACGGCCCCATGTTGCAAGGATCTGTACACAATTCTTGGAAGCTGAAAATGTCCCAGTTCTTGCATGGCTGGCATACTCACCGGACATGTCACCCATTGAGCATGTTTGGGATGCTCTGCACCGGCGTATACAACAGCGTGTACCAGTTCCTGCCAATATCCAGCAACTTCGCACAGCCATTGAAGAGGAGTGGACCAACATTCCACAGGCCACAGTTGACAACCTGATTAACTCTATGCGAAGGAGATGTGTTGCACTGCATGAGGCAAATGGTGGTCACACCAGATACTGACTGGTATCCCCCCCCAATAAAACAAAACTGCACCTTTCAGAGTGGCCTTTTATTGTGGACAGTCTAAGGCACACCTGTGCACTAATCATGGTGTCTAATCAGCATCTTGATATGGCACACCTGTGAGGTGGGATGGATTATCTCAGCAAAGGAGAAGTGCTCACTATCACAGATTTAGACTGGTTTGTGAACAATATTTGAGGGAAATGGTGCTATTGTGTATGTGGAAAAAGTTTTAGATCTTTGAGTTCATCTCACACAAAATGGGAGCAAAACCAAAAGTGTTGCGTTTATATTTTTGTTGAGTAAATAAATTTAAAAAAAATGACAATTTGTAATACATTTGGCTCTTTTACGACAACAAACGCTGAGCCACTAATTATTATACAGAGAACAAATGCACACAAATGTGCTGAGATGCAAACAACTTAATCCTAACTTTAACATTGAAAATCCCATAAACATGCTAATGTGTTAGCATCGGTCCCATTTTTTTAAGTTATAAAATACACCTATCAACTGTTTCAGAAGACCATTACAGGTCGGTTTAACAGTAAAAAAGGTAAATATTACTCACAGACATATACTCTTTGGGGTTTTAGCGGGGAATAATTAAGATAAAGTGAAATAAAACAAAGAATCAACGAAGAAACGGGTCGGATCAATGCTTCAAGCTTCAAAGAAGAGTCACACTGCAGAAACGAATGATTACAGACCCTGCAGGGGTTCTGTAATCAACTTAGAGACATGATCATTTTCCCAACAAACACCCCCAAATACAACGGCCGCTCTGAAGGACCTATAAGGGAATCGTTAAGCAAAAAGGCTATTGATGTCGGTGGATCTAATCATTTCTTTGCGATACCCAGACAGAACCGGTTCTCGATACCCAACCCTAGTCAGCATATTGGCCATTATAAATGGGTGACATCCGCAGAAATGCTGAATATCGGCCTGGCCAATAATCGGTCGACCACTAATATGAAATAAATCAATCTGTCATTCCCCTTAACCCTCTGGGGTTCAGGGGTATTTTTCTCAGTTTTACTCCATTTTTGGTAATTTCCCTTGAAAGGTGCTTTTTTCAGTATAATGCCCATGTGTTACATATCAAATTGTTCACAACAATCCCAACTTTCAGAATATGTGACATATTTGACTAGAACGCTTTATGTAGAAAAAAATGTGCCTCCAAACTGCAAAAATGAAATTTGTTTTAAGAAAATTCTTCAAATATTCAATTTTATACCAAAACAGTTCATCCACATGAATAAAGATTCATGTGGATGAACTGTGTGCACTGTTTTTTCATGACAATATACTTTGTCTCTTGGACAAAAAATATTTTCAAGTGTTTTCAGGCTAACAGGACCCTTTTTTAGCATGTGAGTGTTTAGAGGCAATGGGCCTCATGTATCAAAGTTGCGCACTTGTGGCATAAATTTATGGTGTAAATTTGAAGTACACCAAAGTTGCCGTGACATGTATCAAGCAGTGCGCACCTGCCCATTTCCAGCGTACGTCTGATGTGACCTTGATAAATGCGGCGGGTGAAAACAAGCGTAATTATAATAAACACGCCCATAAATATTCAGACTCCGCTTCAGACACACCCTCATTTTACGACATGGAAGCCAGGAAGACGGCAAAGAAAAAGAACTCCATCAATCACGATGCATGCCAATAGAGTGTCAAAAGCGGCCGTCGTATCAACTGTTTTGTAGTATAATCAAAACTGTCACAGTGGTCCCTCGTTTATCGCGGGAGTTACGTTCTAAAAATAGCCCGCAATAAGCGAAGTTCATGAAGTAGACAGCGTTATTTTTTTACAATTATTATAGACGTTTCAAAGCTGTAAAACCACTTTATACACTTTCTCAATCAGGCATGAACATTTTCTCACTCTTCTCTCGTGTGTAAACACTCTCAAAGTTCAAACCTTATTAGCAAAATAAGACCAAACTGTTTTCAGGCCCAAACATTTGTTTGAGAAATAAAAATAGAACGTTTTCCTATAAATAATCATGATGGCTTTTAAAACTAATGAATTTAATTTTAATGATCAACGTACAAGGTTGGACACATAAGAAATTATTAATAGTGACTGACCAGTATTTCACAGACCGTGCCTCTGCATCCTGACGCCGCGCCTTTTTCCACTCACACCTGGCTGCAGGTGTCTGTTTCCGAGTGACAAACACAGTTATGAGTAGTTGTTGGCGCTCTTTTTTCTTCTGGGCAAGAAGATTCTTATAAACAGACACGCAGACCACAATGCACTGTAAAAAAAAGCATGCAAAATTGGACTAAAGAAATCCGTGAAACGACGAGGCCGTGAAAGGCGAACCGCGTTATAGCAAGGGACCACTGTATTCTCTTTTCACATGTCAATAATTCTTGACATGTGGATATTTGCTCACTCAATTAATAAGACACGCCTAATTTTTCGGATTTCTTTATTCTTAAAATGTATTTCTTTATTTATTTTATTGTGACAAACGAATGGAGACGACAAAACCTGATTGCAGCATGGGCGAAGGGAATGACAACACTACAGTTGTAATTATCGATTTCATTGTCTAAAACGATCACACCACATAAAGTTAAGCTCAGCGCTGCTCTGGCTCCAGGCTCGAAGTCTGGAAAAAAAGGCGAGCAGCGCTTTCTTTGCGGTCAGCGCTGTGGCCACGGATCGTGCTCGATAGACCAACAATCCCGCAAAAGCGGGATTTGTATTGATTATTATGTAGTATAATCAGGAAAGTGTTATTTATGTAACATATGCATTGATTTGTATAATGGCACCGTTTATCATGTTGATCATTTACATTGTTATGTGGATTCCAGCGCTGGTTCATTTTAGTGTATAATTTACGCCACCTCTTGACCTGGTGTATATTTTCAGCGCAGCGTACGCCAACGACCACATTGATAAATGCCAAGTAGCGCAGCCGTTTTGGTGTACGCCCCATATATGCTCAAATATCGCCATACGCACGTTGATACATGAGGCCCAATGTGACGCAATCTGACTGTTGAACAGAGTAACAGTGTGCTGCTCTGAATGCAGCCTGTTGCGCAACAGCAGGCAGACAACAGTGCAGAACCTGAAACAGTGCAGCAGATAAGAATTACTTAGCTGATGATACAGGCACCAAATTTATTATAAATACTTATGAGAAGTCCTTTTCTCCCCCCCCCCTCAAAAAAAAAAAAAAACAGTGAGCCACATGAAATTTAAATTTTTAATTTATCGGTTGTATAATGTTAAAAAGTCATTGTTTCATCTGTTCAACAGTACATTCTGGAAGTTTCCAGTCTTCATGCATTGATATGGCAGCAAAGAAAACTCCATCACAGAGAATCTTTCTGTGTACTGTTCTTAGCTAGTTTAGCCCACAAGCCAATGTGGTAAATGGTAAATGTTTAGTGCTTTTCCATCTGCATCAGACACTCAAAGCGCTTTACAATTTGCCTCGCATTCACCCATTCACACAAACACACTCACACACCAATGTCAGGGTAATGCCATGCAAGGCACTCACTACACACCAGGAGGAACTTGGGGATTAAGGACCATACCCCAAGGGCCCTTAGTGATTTTCCAGTCAGGCTGGAGTTTGAACAGAGGATCCTCTGGTCTCAAACCCAATGCTTAACCACTAGATCATCACCTGCCCTGGTTTACTGGGGTGTAGCCAATGCTGTGCCCAAGCAACTACTTGGACCTATAGGTAAGAGTTAGGTAAGCAATGAGGACTAGTGTTCATTCAAAGGACAAGGTTGACTTTAAAAGCAAAATACTACCTCTACTACTAAGCCCATAAGGTCCGGTCACACGACACTTAATGAAGGGCAACAAAGCCCAAACAAAACCTAGACTTTTGTTGGCATCATTTAACCTTTGCGCAGCTTTGTTCCTGCAGCTGGCGCTTTGTCAGGATTTTTAAACTGTCGAAAAATTTGAACAAATGCCGCCGAAAACCTCAATTCATCCGTATTTCGTTTTGCTGTTGTGCTTAATGGTTTCTTATCGTTTGCTTAGTTTTTGTGATGTTAGTGTGGACTCGGATACTACTACAGTATTGGTGTTGCTGGATCTCAGTGCTGCGTTTGACACAGTTGATCATCATATTCTACTTGATAGGCAAGAAAACTGTTTCGGGATTACTGGAACTGCTCTTGCGTGGCTGACGTCTTACCTGTCTGGTCGTTCCCACTGTGTTTTTTGCAACGACACTACCTCTGGCTTTAGGGGCAAGAAGTTCGGGGTTCCGCAGGGATCCGTTCTGGGTCCCCTGCTTTTTTCCCTGTATATGGCACCCCTTGGGAACATTTTGCGGCGTTTTGGGGTTGCTTTTCATTGCTATGCTGATGACACTCAGTTGTATACGCCGATAGCTGCTGCAAATCCTGTCCACATAAAATCTTTACAGGACTGTCTCGCAGCAGTGAGAAGTTGGATGTCTAGCAACTTTCTACTTTTGAACTCTGATAAGACTGAAATGATGGTTCTTGGTCCAGCAAGACATCGGCATCAATTTGATCAGCTAGCGTTTAGTCTAGGTTCATGTGTTATACATCATACTGACAAAGTGAGGAACCTTGGGGTAATTTTTGATCCTACATTGTCCTTTGACCTCCACATCAGGGACACTACGAGGACTGCTTTCTTTCATCTAAGAAATATAGCAAAGATTTGTCCCATCCTGTCTATGACTGATGCTGAGACTCTGATTCATGCATTTGTCTCTTCTAGATTGGACTATTGTAATGTTTTGTTTTCTGGTTTACCACAGTCCAGCATCAGGGGTCTTCAACTGGTTCAAAATGCTGCTGCCAGACTTCTGACACGAAGCAGAAGGTTTGATCATATTACGCCTGTTCTGGAATCCCTTCACTGCCTTCCGGTCTCCTTGAGATCGGATGTTAAGGTGTTACTATTGGCCTATAAAATTGTTCACGGACTGGCGCCCCCCTATCTGGCCGGCCTGGTTGAGTCCTATGTGCCGGCAAGGGCTCTGCGTTCACAGGGCGCAGGACTATTGTGTGTCCCGAGGGTGAAGAAAAGGTCAGCGGGTTACAGAACTTTTTATCACCGTGCCCCAGCTCTGTGGAATGACCTGCCTGCGCTAATACGACAGTCGGACTCTGTGGAGACTTTTAAAGCCAGGTTGAAGACACATCTGTTCTCCCTGTTTTATCATTAGTATTTTATATGATTGTGTGTCTTTTTTTATTTGTTTTATTTATTTTACTTCTTTTACCTGTTATGGTTAATTTTTTTATTGTGTTTTAATGTTATTTCATTTTATTCTGCTTTTAAATGTTTGTGAAGCACCTTGAGGTGATTCCTCGTGATTTGGCGCTATATAAATTAATAAATTATTATTATTATTATTATTATTATTATTATTATTATCTTTACACATATTTATTCCCCCTTTTGACAGTTTTCTGTTATAAATCAATATATATGGTTTAGTAATGTAATACAGTAATACAGCAGCCACCACAGCACACCAGCATTATTTTTATTTTTTGTTTTTTTAAAATTGGAGCAAGAACACACAGCGTGTCGTCAGTCTGAACCAGACAGTGAAGATTCTGATGATGAAGTTGATGATCCCTCTGTTGTTCTGGACGAGCAACCAGAGCAGGTGGATCCACCGACGTGTGCACAGATCTCCGCAGCGGGTCAGATTGCGCACTTCTCTATGCAGCTTCTCCAGGACTCAGGCACTACAGAGCTCCATCCCAGTGTCGAGTCCTGAAACGCAGAGCGGGATACAGACACACGCTGCTCCAGCAGTGGCTCCAGGCGCATTTCGTTTAAAGCATTGAGATCTTCGGTTTTGTTTTGTTCCTCTTTCGTTCCTTTTGCGCTCTTGATTCATAGGCTATTCGGTGATGGGAAAAGTCAAAAGCTCATTCATCCACCTTTTCTCAATGATTTGTGACTTTTTTTTTACCATTGTCCCTTCGTTCAGGAATTGTCGTGTGCTGTGTGACTGGTCCATTACACCCCAAACACTACTGCACATTCTGCAGCATACACATTCTACACCATGCACGTACACATATTAAAATCATATACAGTCAATCTAAAAAGCATGAAAATATTGCCTTAAAATAATTTCAAATTCCCTTAATCCACAGTACAATATTTAACAGGTGCAACATTGAAATAAACCAAGATTGTGCAAATATATGACAAAAACTCATATATTTAGGTGACATCTTGAAAAAATTGTCATCATCTTGAAAACTGAAGTGGCTAACAGCTTATTTGCAAAAAGTAAACCAAGAAGTACCATTGTGACAAATTTAGTGCTTGTATCACAAAATTAATATTCTTATGATATATGCATGTCATTTTCTCTAGGCTCTAGGATTAGCTGTGAGGCAATGATCATCTACAACAGGGACTGAAATGAGAGGTGACACTGTCATTTCAGGAGTGGTTGAATGAAGTCTCTGGCACTCTGCTGCTGATTTATTAATAGAAACATGATGAGAAACAGAGATGGACATGCGCCTGCGTCCTTTGACGCCTGAGGGTGAATCTGAGGGAATCTGCACATACTGCTATTTAGAAAGGATCAAGCGAGAGGCTAGCTTTCATTAACAGATCTCATGTTTAACAACGATAATGACGAGAAAAAGAAGATCATCAAGGCTGATGCTGATTAGTCAAAATGTGGCTTGATTGGATTTAATACTATGTGGTCCACTGCAAGGAGCTTTGGTGCAAAACGGCCAATGGCACTGATGTATAATGGTCTGCAAGACTGATCTGTCACTCAAGTTCTATTGTCACTTGAAGCCAAGAGAAATGAGTCGAGAATTGTTCCCGAGCTGACAATGGTCCTCCTGATCCCACAGCCATTGACTCTGCTTTCTCTAATTCCTCCTTTTTTGGGTCAGATTTCTGTCCTGACAGCTTTCAATCTTCACCCCTGCCAGATCTTTTCAAACAAGAACCACAGCAGAGAACTGAAACTGCTGAGCCCAGTGACTCTGTTCGGAATTGGCAATAATATTGTAGTTCAACAACTGCCTCTAATTGCTTTTAGACTGGACCCTACCTACACTGCAGCACATCAACTCCTTTTCCCCTAAAGTCAGCTCAAATATCAGCAAAAACAGCACGCACTCCCACAAAAACTATTCCACTTTTGATAGAATCCAAAGAAAAATGTTAATAATATTCACTGAATACGGTGATGGTCATTGTATTCAGTGACAGCACACAACACAGCCAGCAATACTGGGTCAGGAAATATCTGCTTATCTTGTTGCGGGACAGACAGGCTGAGCAGAAACAGCTTGGCGATAAACACTAATGCAGTTTGGCAGCAGGCACATGAAATAACTGCTGGGTTTGGTCAATCACACAATCCCTCAGGGGGAAAAACATTTATCAATTTTCACGTCACACAAATGAAAACATATACATGCACATTAAACTGTACACTCAGTCAGTCCGTGAATTTGTTTACACATGCACATATTGACACAAAATACCTTCAAAACAATTCAGGCTGAATGCAATTTATTTGAATTAATGGTCAAAGCATGTTTGTAGGCCAGGCCTCTAAGGTGTTTGTTTGCACAGATGACGGAATGTGTATTTATAATTTGTACATCTTCAGACTTTGAAATACAAAATGAGTGTGTGCATGCTGCAGAGCTTTTCTGAGAGTTTCAGTATCAGCGCTGGCCAGCTGACAGGTCAACAATTAGTCACACAGACAAATCGTGCACAGCCACACAGTACCAGCACTGCTCTTCACAAAAACAAAAGACAGACACACAAACAGGTCTGAATTTGATTATCAGTGCTGTCCCTTGTGTTGACATTTTGCTTATCTGCATGTGAATAAGCGTGTATTTGTGTCTCAGACTTGTACGACTGTGCATATAAAGATGTAACATCGTGGCTCAAATTTGTGGCATTTATCTGCTAGAGTGTAGAGTATGTGTGTGAAAGTGCAACATCAATCTCACAGAAGAAGTGGGTTCAGGAGATGGTGTCACACCTTCCAGCATCATTTAGGCTAGACTAAACCCAAAGGAAAGAGATTCAGGCTAAGAGATAGACATCTGCCTAACCCTACTTCAACAAAGAAGCAGAACTGTGTTTTCCACAGTACTCCAACAACATATCTACTCATGAGTGCAGGTTATATATATGTATATACACAGTGGTAAGCACAGTTCCGATAATAGATAATTATCGAAGATAATGTTTTCATTATCGGATTATCTTTTTAGATAACTTTAAAAACCATTATCGGACTAATTATCTTCCGATACATTTTTGTCCGATAACATAGTAAACAAAGATGGACAGTGACAAACACTTTAAAAAATTTTAAATCAGTTGAGCACCTACCTGTTAAAAGTTTCCTAAGAGATGCATAGTTGTACTCTCTGCAAACAGAAGAGAGCTGCTTCTATAAGAAACCACTCTGTCCTCTGCAGGCAAAAGAAAACTGGTCTCACAAAAAAAAAAAAAAAAAAAAATTTCCTTTAACAACATACTGATAAGCTGGCAATATCACCCAAGTCATCCAGAGGCATATATTTTTGTCTGACATTTTATAAAGTGAAAATATCTCATATATGTTTTAGTTTTAAAGTAATGTGCTAATTTTAATGTTTTAGTGAGCACATGCTGTGTCCAGTGTTGGAGTTATTCTGTAGATACACTGTTTTATTTTATCATGCATGTTTTGTGTTCTCTGCTCTGGTAGAATGTAGTTCTCTCTGCTCTGATAAAGTGTACTGTACTGATGTGATGGGTGAAGGTTACTTAAGATATGTGACATGACGTGCTTCTGCAAGTTGTGGTATCTCTGTGTGCACGCTAAGCTCTTTTTCAGGACATGTGAAGATGACCCAGGCAGAATGCAGCCATAAGCGGAGCAGTGAGATAAAGAATAGAGAATTGAATGTTCCAACCACAGTGTGATTATGATACATTAGTCCTTGTGTCAGAAGAAGTGTGATTAATCGTTAGATGTCTTAAACACATCTTAATCGAGCCCAAGATTAAAAAGGTTCTGAAAGTCCTGAATGTATTGTGCAATCAGCGGTTCTGCGGCAACAGCTCACGCGCTATCACTCCTCCGCTTAGGAGCTGTACCGCCCATGTATGTAGGGAAGTCCTAAATAAAAGAGCAGGAGCGCAGGCCAGACTTTAGTGTAGCTTTGGTGTACAGCCTGACTTGCACTCCTTGCGAGCTAAAATTGACTTTCTGTCTCACTGGTATTTCTTGACTCTGTTTGTCTTGTTAAAGGTTTTAAGAATGTTTGGAGGAGAAAATACCCAACATTGACTGGGGGCTCAGTCCGGGATCTCAACAATACCGGAGGTGTCCGGCGGGGGTCGTCAAGTCCAGACGTAAATCCTTGGCCAAGGTCCGATCGATTGATCGTGTCTGCAATTGTCGACCGCCGTTGGCATCGTCTGGTTAACAAGATTTTCCCGAAGAAGACAGACAGGAAGTCGAGTCAGTGAGTAAAATTTCTTTGTAACAGTACTGAGTGAGTGGTGATCAGATCACAAACAGTTAAATTCCACAAGCGATGATACAGAATCGTCTGTTAATGAAACACAGTTAAACTCTGTAAGGAGGTCGGACTCCTCTACGATGGCGAGGAACGCACGTAGTTAAATTCCGAAGGAGGGTGCGGACTCCTCTGTTTATATACGCGTACCGGTAGGGAATAAAAGTGTGATCACATAAACAGTTAAACTCCGTAAGCGATGGCGTGGAATCGTCTGTTAATGTAAAGCAGTTAAACTCCGCGAGGAGGGCGGACTCCTCTACGGTTAGCGAAGGACGCACGTAGTTAAATTCCGGAAGGAGGGTACGGACTCCTCTGTTTTAATACGTAAAGGAAATACCGGTTAGAAATAAGTGCACAGTGAAAAGGCAGTTAAACGTCGCACGGATGGTGGACTCCCCTAATGCAGGACATTAGTTAAATTCCACGGGAGGGCGAGCTCCCCTGGCCTAAGAATACGCGTACGGTTATTAAAAGTGTTTCTATGTATTTGTGTAAATAAAATAACTGTGTGTGAGTGTAATAAAGGTGACTGAGTGAGAGTGTGGAGTCACTTCGACTCCCCTCTATGAAAATCTCACAGGAAAGTAAGTAGTAAGTTTTGAGAAGAAGCAAAGGCAAGGCCTTCCCGTGCCCTCCGGGGTGGCGAAAGGGAACGCACTTCTCAGAATAGTTGATTACTACCCTGTGATTGTAACAACACCAGTGGATTAGGACCTTGTAGGGGCAAAACCATCACTGGTCTAAAACATTCTGAAAACACAAAATGGGTAAATCTAACAGTAAAAATGAGAGACCTAAGTCCCGGGACGATCTAAAAACAAAAAATTGGATATACATGAATAAAATTGATCCAAATTCAACAAAACACTTAGATAAGTGGATAAAAGATCATGGATTTGATGGACGCCTGCAGAAAGAGTCATTAACTAAACTAAAGAACAGTATTGAGAAAAAGTGTGGAACAAGTAAAAAAAAAATTGAAAAAAAAAAAAGAAGGTCAAGGTGAAATTGTAGCATGGGAAAGAGAAGTTGAGAAACGAAAGAAGGGCCTTAGAGAAGCAAAGGAAAGACAGAAAGAAACAGTAAATGATAAGAAGGAGCAGGGGAACGTGATGTTTCACAGACAAGAAGATAATGAGACAGGGCCTGCGGCTCCAAAAGTAGAAATGGTAGTAAAATTGGATACTACAAAACACAGTAAGCCAGAAGCTGAAATAAAGGAGAATAAACTCTATCCAGATTTACCACAGGGACAACCCCCATCATATGTAGACCCTACACAACACGTCATGAGAACACGATCCAAAACACCAAAAGATGAAGAAAAACAACCTGGACCATCAGCCCCACCGGCTGATCAGGAACCAGGTGGATCAGGAGTCTATCCAATGATTCATGTGGCAAATCCACATACGTCAGGACCAAGAACTATTCTTGTGTACCGAACTTGGACACAAGCAGACGTTAAGGCAGCTGTGGAAGGTGTAACTCCCCCACGAGAAGATGTAGCCCAGTACATTATTGACTTAACCGCTTTGGTTAAATCCTACAATCTTAGAGGGGATGAAGTTCAACAAGTCATAATGGCAAGTGTGACAAAGGATTGGGCTGATGTAAAAGGAGATTGGGATCCTGCAGAGGCAGACCACACTCCATTAGCCCATGATAGTCAGGAATTGGAAGATCGATTGGCCGCACTATTGCTGAGAATTAAGCAGAAATACCAGCAGAAGTCAAATTACACAGAAATAAATCGCACAAAACAGAAAGATGATGAACCATTCGAAGACTATCGACATCAAATGGAAAAAGTTTTTAAAGTGCACAGTGGTCTTCTACCACTGAAAAATGATAGCGTGTATGAACAACAATTGAAAAATGCACTCCATGCCAACTCCAGATCAGATATCCAAGCATGGGTAGACAAACACATGATAACGTTCCCAACAGCTGGGTTACAAGAGTATGTAGACCACGCCATACACGCAGAAAGAAATCTGAAAACAAAAAAGGCAGCCCGCTACTGTATATACAAATTTGGCCCAGGCCTGGCAGTGCTCTTTGGATCTGTCGGAATTGAGACAAACTGAACAATTATTGGAGGAAGGTCTGATGACCTGTGAAAACAGAGAACATGTAGTAATGATGTCACCTAAAGATCTACACATAACTATACTATTCACTCCACGAAAGGATGAAAGGTATGGAGCAGGATTTCTGAAAATTCCATCAGAATTACAGACAGTAGCACACCTATACACAGACAGAAAAACCACCTCTGTGTGTAGTGTAGTGCTGACCCAAAGTGCAGACAAATGGTACAGAGGAAAACCTGAGGCTGTGCCGCATATTTCACTGATAAGGGCAGACACTCAGTCCTGGAAGGACCTTGGAGGAATTGTTAAGATAGCTGAGGAAGCAACTGATTGGCATGAAGCAGATGCAATGTCGGTGTGGGATTTCAGTCCATCCACAGGCTTGTATCGGAAATACAAGTTTGTAAGTGCTTGAACGACACCGGTGATACATGAAGTAGATCTGGATGATTGAAATTTAACAACATCTGTGTTGTTGACACAGGAAGATGAGACTTTATTGGCCAAACTGCCTCCTCATCTCTGGGTGAAAGCACCCACAGATGTAGGACTGTTGAAAAATATTCCGCCAGTCAAAATTAAGCCACGATCTGATTGGAGACCACGGATCAAACAATATCCGTTAAAACCTGAAGCAGAAAAAGGAAATGATGACTTTTCTAGGTATCTGTAATTATTGCAGAGCCTGGATTCCATGTTATGCAGAGATGGTGCAGAAATTGCAGGATTTAATACACTCTATACCAATGGATATGACTGACAAAATACAGTGGAATAAAGAAGCTGAAGAACAGTTTACAGCTCTTAAACAAGAACTTGTGAGTTCCACAGTATTATCTCTGCCCAATTATGCCAAGCCATTCACTCTCATGGTGGACACAAAACGGGGATTCATGTGTGCAGTCTTGCTACAACAACATGGTAATAAAAATAAACCAGTTGGCTATTATTCCAAACGTTTGGATACATTCTTATCGCCTGCCAGACAGACAATGAACCATTAATAGATTCTGACCTTTTATTGGATATGCAAAAACAGGCACCAGCGCAGGAACGACATTTGTGGTTGAAAAATGGGGCAACCCCAAACCCCAAAGGACTTTATTGTATACATAACAAACCCATCCTACCCAAAAGCTTATTCAAAGCAGCTGCAATTGCGACACATGGGTGTGTCGACAGGGGGGATGGTATATATGGTAGACCAATACTTTACTACCTATGAATTTAATTTATACTCAAAAAATTTTTGTAAAGCCTGTGTTACCTGATTGAAACACAACCCACAGGACCCCGGAGAGGGCAATTCCCAAAACCACAGTATCCTTTTCAAATTGTTCATATGGACTTTATTGAACTAAATCGATGTGGACCTTATCAATACAGTCTAGTATTAATTGATGCCTTTTCAAAATGGGTAGAAATTGTTCCATCACAAAAAGCAGATGCTTTAACAGTAGCAAAAGCACTGTGTAAGACAATTATTCCGTATTATGGAATACCAGAGACATTGTACAGTGATAATGGAACACATTTTGTAAATGAAGTTGTACAAAGAGTAGCAGAACACATGAAAATTAAGTTAAAACATCATTGTGCTTACCACCCACACAGTGCAGGATTAGTGGAAAGGACAAAGGGCACAATAAAAATAAGATTAAGGAAATGTATAGAAGAGACAAAACGAACCTGGATTGAATGTTTGGACCTAGTAAAATTGTATATGAGAATAACACCAACACCATCATGGTTAACACCATTTGAGATACTTTATGGACGACCATATCGTCTACCAATTTTGACATGGATACTAAAACAGCAGATGAGGAACAAACATTAGCAAATTTTATGAAAAAGACATTAACACAGAAAGAGATAACTTAAACACATTTACTGCCGAATAATTTTGATCTTCCACAGGACGGCCTTCCAGTAGTCTAGCCAGGAGACTGGGTGTTCATCAGAGTGATTAAGAGGAAGAACTGGTCCAGTCCTCGTTGGGAAGGTCCATACCAAGTGCTGTTAACAACACCAACTGCAGTAAAGATAGCGGAGAGATCAACGTGGATACATCACTGTAAGATACAGCGTGTTGGCTGCCTCCACAGTGTAAGGGGAAGTCTGGCTACAAAGGGAGTCTATTTAATTAGTAATAGATTGTCTCAATGCCAGTGAAGCAGGGAGATCCTTGCACTATTAGGTGAGGTTGGTTAACAACACTGTATCCTAGCAATCATGACTGAACTACAGCAGACCCCGGAGCGGCGTGCTCAGCGCCGCCGCTGCCGGACTGTTGGTAGGGCAGCCGGTTGCGTTGTGATCTTAGTGTGTTTCGTGCTCCTCGGATTCCTGGCCTGGTGGTTGACCCAAGAATTGCAGCTCACTGTGGACCGAGCCAGAGAACAACGCAAGCAACGTCAGAAGAGGTTTATTCATAATGTGAATGAGACAGATGGACACCCTCATATATACCATACTAATATGTGGTACAGATATGTTCATTTATTGGCTATGGAATTACGTTACTAATTGTTATGTTTGTTCGCAAATACCTATCCTCAACACACCCAGCTCTGACGGCTAAACCGTACCCTGCTAGGGTGACAGAATGTCTTATCATACGGATGCATAATCAAACTGTATTTCGGGGGCAGCAGTTCTCAGCAAATCTGATAAGATGTAACACCACTTGCCTCAGTGCAACCACTTATATGATAGGGATTTCAACAGAGGACGTACAAGCGTGCCCAAGTGCTGCTCCATTGACTAGACTGAAGGGAAACGCAAAAATATCATCACGTTAAATTGTCATCACAACGGCCATTCCCAATTTGCTTTTACGGGACAGGGAATAAAACTGTAGGTAAAATTAAGAAACGTCTGTGTACCCAAACGTATGTTTTATCAAATAATTTAAGCCTAACCAAAACATAATATGTGGATGGTACTTATCTTCATCACATTGGACGGGGATGTAATTATACAGGCTCCTGTCCATGGGGAACGGATGAATCATGTGTTTATGTTAGTAAGTTTTTGCTACCACCTATAAATGGTACTCCGGTGTATGATGACATCTATTGGCTTTGTGGTTCCAGACTGTACATGAGTCTCCCACCAAATTGGGGTGGTGTGTGTGCACCTACCCAGGTGACTGACCATACATATGTGGTAGTGCCAAGGACCTCCACAGAGAAGAATGGCAGCACCAGACGGAGGAGATTGATATACCCAGATGTGTTACCACATGATCACATGTGGGGCTCGGATGTACCAAAGGACCAAAAATTGTGGTCTGTAGGAGATAAAATAGCACATTCATTGTTCCCCTGGATAGGAGTGGGAAAAAATTCATTAATGATTGAAACTCTGAATTATCGATTGGGTCTGTTCATGAATGTAACTGAAAAAATAGTAGCAGCTCAAAACACTGAAATAGATGCTTTACGTACCATGGTGATGCAAAATCGCATGGTTTTAGACTTGCTTACTGGTTCACAGGGAGGAGTTTGTGTTCTGCTGAACACAACATGCTGTACTTTCATCCCAGACTCCATTCATTCAGTGGATGTGCAGGACGCATTGGAAGAGCTGAATAAACTTCGTGATGCAATGCATAAAGACACCCTAGCCGTGAACCGGTGGAATCCCTGGTCCTGGTTGACTTCAGGACCATGTTGGCAGTTACTATTGAAAATGGTGACACCAGTTATTATAGTCCTAATTCTGATTAGACTTTGCATGTGTTGTGTGATCCCTTATATCAAAACAATGGTTGGCAAAATGGTGTCAAATACATTTGTACAGTGTAATCTGGCCTTCCAACAAACTATGCCAAGATATCAAGCATTGAAACAGTCAGACCTTAGTGGAGAAAACTATAATGACTGTACTGAGAATTATGATGATATTGAAAAGCTCACAACTCCAGTTCAAGCTTGAACTGTTGACGTGATGAGTTAACACACTCTTAGCCTATGAAGCTTTAGCTGAAAATGTAATAAGACAAGTGGTGTAGTCGAATAATACAGAAAAACGGTTCATTTATACCAGTCAGCCGAAGTGACGTGTGGTGGTGGTGTGGAGATAATAGAATTTTTGACAGATTGCCTAGGAATGTGTCAGGCTACTGTGCTTTAGTGTCCCTACTCCTCCCAGTAAAAGCCATTCCCATTTTAGCCAAGGACTTGTTGACGCACCTAAAGTCTGTGGTGCCTGAAAATTGCAGCTGAAAATCTGAATAAGAAGTGGTTGCTTAGTAACAATTGTTTACTTTTAGGTGAAGATGTAATACCGTTGGAATGCATGATAAACAGAGGGGAATGTTGGAGTTATTCTGTAGATACACTGTTTTATTTTATCATGCATGTTTTGTGTTCTCTGCTCTGGTAGAATGTAGTTCTCTCTGCTCTGATAAAGTGTACTGTACTGATGTGATGGGTGAAGGTTACTTAAGATATGTGACATGACGTGCTTCTGCACGTTGTGGTATCTAAGTTGTGCACGCTAAGCTCTTTTTCAGGACATGTGAAGATGACCCAGGCAGAATGCAGCCATAAGCGGAGCAGTGAGATAAAGAATAGAGAATTGAATGTTCCAACCACAGTGTGATTATGATACATTAGTCCTTGTGTCAGAAGAAGTGTGATTAATCGTTAGATGTCTTAAACACATCTTAATCGAGCCCAAGATTAAAAAGGTTCTGAAAGTCCTGAATGTATTGTGCAATCAGCGGTTCTGCGGCAACAGCTCACGCGCTATCACTCCTCCCCTTAGGAGCTGTACCGCCCATGTATGTAGGGAAGTCCTAAATAAAAGAGCAGGAGCGCAGGCCAGACTTTAGTGTAGCTTTGGTGTACAGCCTGACTTGCACTCCTCGCGAGCTAAAATTGACTTTCTGTCTCACTGGTATTTCTTGACTCTGTCTTGTTAAAGGTTTTAAGAATGTTTGGAGGAGAAAATACCCAACACCCAGCAATGCATTATGGGTAGGATAGTCTCATCTCAGTATGTTCACGACAGGACAAATGCATTTCAGACATTCTGTGCAGGCTCTATGGACAGCAGCATTAAACTCTAGTGCCTAAAACTCTCGTGAATATATTCACTGGTTTATAGACATTGTATTTGCATTTGTTAAATTCCACGCACCTCAGCAGCAGGATACAGAATAATATCCCACCCGGAAACTGAACATTGACTGTTCATTGAACGTTTGCATGAGAACGTTTGCAAACATGGCATGAACATTGGATGAACATCATATGAACATAGAATGAGGACAGGTAATGTTTGCATGCAAACATTCAATGAACATTATACAAACATTCACAAATGTTCACAAACATATGAACAGTTGAACCAGAACATTAAATGAACATTTGTAGAATGTTTGCATGCAAACATTACCTGTCCTCACTCAATGTTCCTGCTCAATATATCTACAATTTGTTTGTGATTTTTCCTATTGAGAACTAAAAATGACGTAAAACAAACTTTATAAATGTTTTAAAATTCAACAGGTTTTATTCAAATAGTAATTTGCAATGTATTCATGGACTTCACATATAAAATCAATAATGCAGAAACTTTTGAAATCACTTAGATTTAATGATGGAATTCATCTTTATAGAATTAAACATCATGCTCAAAAATAAAGCACATAAAATTAAAAATTTTCAACTTTACAGAAGATTTCGTACATGGCATACCACCGACACTACTCCAAAAGATGTTCAGACAAAAGAATAAATCGAGAAATAATAATGAAACCTAAAAAAAAAAAATTCATCTATTGATCTACAACCAACTACACATTTTAGGAGCAAAAATAAATTCAGCTTACATCTACATACAGTTAATACTTTATGATATTTAAGAGCAAAAATGTGGACAGTTTTAAAATAAACACTCAATAAATTCCCTGACAAAATTCTTATGAAAAAATATTAATATAGAGTTTTTAAATCACAGATTTGAAGACTCAGTATGACATTAGTCAGATACGACAATGCAACTTGCTGAACACACATTTTTAAGAGCGAAACTGAACAGTTTAACACAAACACATTACAATCAATAAATTTCCTGAGGAAATTCACATGACAAAACACTAAGTTTTTATCACATAGAAGTACAGTCAGATACGACAATATAATTGAACACAATTTTTAAAGCAAAATTGAACAGTTTTAACACAAACACATTACAATAAAATGATACTGATATCATTCAATGATACCCTGACTGCTGAAGCACTGCCAAAGATAAACACGAGCCGTAGCGTACAAGCAGCCCCTGACAATGCTTGTTACCATATTCTTCCCTTGTTCCATTCCAGGGTTATATGCAATCAAGGCATTGATTAGGGCATTCCTCTGGTGCCTGGTTCCCTTGTCCTCGCCATCAAGTCTGTCATTAGCACTCTTGAGCTGCAAGTTGAACATTTCCATTGTTAGTCATAAGCAATTATATCACATATATACTTTCCTGTTCAGATACTGTATAATTTGAGCGGCATGGTCATAACTGGTATTCAACTCAACTCCTTATTGGACAGACCCTCTATTTTTAACAAGCTGTTTACGAGGTCTATTAGAAAAGTATCCGACCTTATTATTTTTTTCAAAAACCATATGGATTTGAATCACGTGTGATTACATCAGACATGCTTGAACCCTCTTGGGCATGCGAGAGTTTTTTCACACCTGTCGGTTACGTCATTCGCCTGTGGGCAGTCTTTGAGTGAGGAGTTGCCCACCTTCTCATCGATTTTTTCATTGTTTAGGAATGGCTCAGAGACTGCTGCTTTGTTTGATCAAAAATTTTTCGTCACGGAAACGACTCGGCGAATTTGCGCGCACATCTTTCATTAAAAAATGTCCTTAAACAGTGGAATGTCCACATAAAGTCCTCATGCTGGCCTCTTCTGAATCTTCTCTGTTCTCTCAAGACGTCCTGGGTGAATTAAGCCTTAAATTAGGATGTTTTCAGGTCGAAACAGGCCGATGACGCCGCTTGGAAGTTGAAAGTTAGCATATACAACTTCATTACTGACAGATTTTACTCTATTTTCAAATTATATCCCAAACAGAACAAAGTATTTCTTGCCAGAAATGTTTGAATATTTTGCTTGCTGAACATGAATTTTAGAATCTACTGGCACAAGACACTATACAATCTTATTTAACCATTATAGTACAAACCTCTGCATAATCAGGCTGATGTGAATCAACTGCAGGCAGACGCTCAACCCACTGATCAGATGGAGGATTCACTGATTCAACAACTCTTATGACAGCCGGCGTGGTTGCTGTTGGGGGGAAAACAAGCATCCAAAAATATTATCACAAGCTTATCTTCATAAAGTCTCTTTCTGGGCACTGACATGGCTTAAACTTCAAATGCGTCAACACCTAATAAAAGAGAGTATATATTTTAGTCATGTTTTAGTCAAAATATTAATTAGGCCTGTGCCTCTCTGTGGCTAACATTAGCTCCATGCTAGTCAAAAATGTGTTCGTTTGGTTCCCATTAATCTATGGTTGGCATAATCAAGCTTCAAGGAAGTTTTGTTATTTCTGGCTAAAACGAATTTGTGCTCACATCAGGTTCCGTTACCTTCTTTTGACATTCACAGCGTCGATATCACGGCACAAAGGCCCCGCCATTTGAAGCTAGCTGCTACCTCATGGGTAGCTATATGGTGGTTCTTTGTGAGGAATCCCAGTCGACGAGCGTCCAGCGTTAGTCTCCTCTTCTGCTCTCAATGGTCTCTTAATCACAGTATAGAGACTGAACCGACAAATTAACTTGTGGAACACAAACTTCTATTTGCTAAAACAGAATGGAGTTGAGTGCTATAACTCAGCTAAGTCTTCTTCTTCTGCTCTGTTAAACAGCGGGTTTTAACCCAACTCGGTGCACTACTGTCACCAACTGGTTTGTGAGCAGCACTGCAAGCAACTGTGAAGCAGCAAGCATATTGTTAACAAAATAATTTAATAGTAAATAGATCTATGTACAAAAACTACTTGAAATAAAATGAATTCATTTGAATTGTATCCTCTGATAATGTTGGTCAAACATGTTTTAAAATAAAGCACTATAGTGTTTCAGACATTCTGACCCAATTATTACAGTAGTTTTGTGAGACAGCATTTCTCTGAGCTGATAAACCTGCTCTGGCTTTACCTTTAACCACAAAGGAACCAAACACTTATGCTAGAAATTTGTTAACTTAATTGGCAATACATGAATGTATAATGTGATTACAGGAAATTATACACAATGATCACTGATACTTTTTTATTTATGTTTTTATTTTTACCAGAATGAGTATGTTGCATTTTACATACAGAAATGATTGTATCCAGGTGTTACAAATATATTGTGTACAATGTACATGTTTTACCCTGGATAATTATAATATCATGCCTCACTGCAAACATGAATTAAGCAGCTGATATTAAAGGAATCAGAAAGCAAGAAATATGTTGTAACAATTATGTGGTAACAATTCCCACCAAACACTGTTCGACTGTGACATGAAGTCATCCTCAAATGAGGCCTGAGTGAAACACTAAACCCTGGACAAATGTTCATTCTGGAAATGTGAAATTGAGTTGATTTCTGCCACTGTAACATGTGTGACTGTTATATTCATCTCATGTTCAAACATGTTTGTTTAAAAACATGTTTGAACTGCAAGTTGTGAAGTGACCAGTAAAAAATATTGTCTGTGAGCTGTTTTATTTAAATGTCAATGCTTCCTGCTCATGTATGTTCCAAAACATTATTTTGTAAATCAGTTTTTTTTTTTTTTTTTAACTTTAATGGGGTTTTTTTTCCTTATTTTCAAAAATGCTAAAGATAGGGGGTTTTTTTTGTTTTTTTTTTTAATTTGGCAAAATGTATGTAACTCAGGTCTGTGGGACGTCTGGATAATAAGCTGCCATTGCAATCTGTTTCCATAAAAAACATATTTTGGTAGCTGACAACCACAGTGTGTAGTGATGTAAATTATTTTGCAAAAATTAATATTCCAAGTAACAGAGTGCATGTTTATGCAAGTTGCACCAAGACGTTTCGGAGTTAGCTCTGTCAGTTTATTACAGTAATCTTGAAATTATACAGTATATTCAGGCCTGAATAAATCATAAATCGACAAATTCTTGGTTACCATGGTAGAGTGCTTAAATTATTTCCTCTTGTTCATTCTACCTATGTTTGCACACATAATTTAAATGGAGTCCAACATTAACTTTCTGTATGCCGGAAATTATATTTAATGTTTTCCTATAATGTGAAATTTTACACAAACACACACACACACACACACACATGTGTATATATAAATATATATATATATATATATATATACACACACACAGACACACACTTTTATTTAGAGGCAAGCTTTACACATACAACATGAACATTATGTGAATGTTGAACATTAAGCATACATTCTATGAACATTTGATTGATTTTTGCAAATGTTTCCTTACATGTTTGTCTGTCTGCTTCCATGCAAACATTAGACAAACATCACAAACATTATATGAACGTTTGCAAACTTGCTGAACAGTAAATGAACATTCTATGAACGTTCAGTTGATGTTTGCAAATTTTCGCCTCCATGCAAACATTAGACAAACATCACAAACATTACATGAACGTTCACAAACTTGCTGAACAGTAAACAAACATTCTATGAACATTTGTTTGATGTTTGCAAATGTTCCCTTCCGGGTGGGATCAAACAGGTTTGATTTTCATTCAACCATACGATCGGCGATCAGGAGGTGGTCGTGAGATGTTAAATGCAGCTTGTTAATCCATGTACACTACACAATACAGGACGCGCGATTAACCTGAAGCTCGGTCCAAAAAATTCTCGCATGAATGAAAAATCATCTGAAAAAGGGCCAAAACTCGCAGTGTAAAGCCAACATTTATGTGTCAAGACAATATTGAGTGCATGTTTTACAACATCATCAAACGTGCGCACGGCACAATATAATAAAATGAGCGCACATTCTCTCCACATGCAAAACATTTTGCAATGACACTTCCAGGGCTCCATAAAAATGCCTGTTTGTACAAATAAAAAATGGAATATTTTATAAAAGCACATTCATCTGTAAACACCAACACACGACACACATTACATTAACGTGTTGGTTTACATAATGAATGACTGAACCAATCACTGTTTAGCAGAGGCACTTTTACCCAGAATCCTTTGCGATCTGTCTGTGTTTGTTACAGAACCTCAGAATTAGTAAATTATTCAACATTAAAAGATATATGTTATATTTTAACTTTGTACAAATGACAGAATTGACATTAATGGAGTTATTCTATCGGTAATAATGTTTTTTATAAATCAAAACCATAAGTCAGCATGACTTTATTTTCCAAGACCTCCGCCTGACCGGAGCGGTGTGATTGATGGAGAACTGGCTTTATGACTGCTCTCTGAGTGCCTCTGTGCTGGAAGCTGTGCAGTAAACAAGAGCTGCCAGCAGGGGCAGGATGTTCTAAGACAAAAGTATGGCCTCATTGGGTCTGTTGTAACTTTTAATATTACTAGAAGTTATTGTGGTGTTAAAACTCAAATGTAGTTTATTAGTGGTTGCAAATGCACCAGAGACAATATTGGAATTTATCGGTTATCTGTAACTTCCGATATTATTTGGGTGGTTTATCGTTTTATCTTTATCAAAGATAACTTTTCAGTTATCTGATTATCTGTTATCGAAGTTAATTTTTTGGTTATCTGTGCCCACCACTGTGTATATATATATATATATATATATGCTTGGTGAATGAATGCTTGGTCTTGTTGGATTTGTGAGACTCTACTGGTACCTTGTTTCCCATGTAACAATAAGAAATATACTCAAAACCTGGATTAATCTTTTTAGTCACATAGCACTACTATTATTCTGAACACTACTGTGTATATATATATATATATATATATATATATATATATATATATATATGCCTGAGTGGATCCTTGTCATTTGATTGGTGCTTTGTTTGTCACATGACATGGATTAATTAATCCCATTTGTGTTGCATTGCATTTAGAGTGCAGCTTGATTCCATTTCGAGTGCAAATTTGGTTCCATACGTTTGGTACCATTGCAGTCTGCACACACACGCACGTCCTCATGCGTGCGCATGTGATCATGCACGCGCATGTGATCATGCACGCGCATGTGCACCCCCACACATGTGCATGCGCGCGCACACACAACCAGCGTGCGCACACACACAAAACAAATCCACTGTGCTGTCTGGAGGCTGTTAGCAGGGAGCAAGAAAAGCTGGGCTCATTTCTGACGTGACTTTTTTTTTTTTGCTGCACTGAGGACGTACACAGTCGACCGACCCGGCTGCGTGTGTGTGTGTGTGTGTGTGTGCGCGCGCGCGGGGGACAACGACACAATGATCTGATTGAGCTAACTGACGCTGATTGTAACATACACACATACCGCGCCGGTGTAAGCCGTCTGGATGCATGAAGACCTGTTTCCATGAAACGCTGATGTGATTTTTGGCTGGACTGAGGAACTACACAAACTCTTTTTTTTATGGAAGTCCGAAGTCAGTGCACAGCATCACTGGACTACACGTCACAGTGGAACACCAAAATGTATGTCCTTTTTCTGTTGTTTATAAATTAATAAAATATCAAATGACAAGGATCTATTTTAGCTGTTATATAAAACAAATAATGAATGTTTTTCATTTTTTCAATGGAACGAATATTTAATTCAGTGAAAGCTGGAACAAACCATTCAACTCGGCTTCGCCTCATTGAATGGTATGTTCCAGCTTTCACCTCATGAAATATTTCTACCATTGAACTCATAAACATTCATTATTTGTATAATATATATACAACCCCTGGCAAAAATTATGGAATCACCGGCCTCGGAGGATGTTCATTCAGTTGTTTAATTTTTTAGAAAAAAAGCAGATCACAGACATGACACAAAACTAAAGTCATTTCAAATGGCAACTTTCTGGCTTTAAGAAACACTATAAGAAATCAGGAAAAAAAATTTTGTGGCAGTCAGTAACGGTTACTTTTTTAGACCAAGCAGAGCGAAAGAAATATGGAATCACTCAATTCTGAGGAAAAAATTATGGAATCATGAAAAACAAAAGAACGCTCCAACACATCACTAGTATTTTGCTGCACCACCTCTGGCTTTTATAACAGCTTGCAGTCTCTGAGGCATGGACTTAATGAGTGACAAACAGTACTCTTCATCAATCTGGCTCCAACTTTCTCTGATTGCTATTGCCAGATCAGCTTTGCAGGTTGGAGCCTTGTCATGGACCATTTTCTTCAACTTCCACCAAAGATTTTCAATTGGATTAAGATCCGGACTATTTGCAGGCCATGACATTGACCCTATGTGTCTTTTTGCAAGGAATGTTTTCACAGTTTTTGCTCTATGGCAAGATGCATTATCATCTTGAAAAATGATTTCATCATCCCCAAACATCCTTTCAATTGATGGGATAAGAAAAGTGTCCAAAATATCAACGTAAACTTGTGCATTTATTGATGATGTAATGACAGCCATCTCCCCAGTGCCTTTACCTGACATGCAGCCCCATATCATCAATGACTGTGGAAATTTACATGTTCTCTTCAGGCAGTCATCTTTATAAATCTCATTGGAACGGCACCAAACAAAAGTTCCAGCATCATCACCTTGCCCAATGCAGATTCGAGATGCATCACTGAATATGACTTTCATCCAGTCATCCACAGTCCCCGATTGCTTTTTCTTAGCCCATTGTAACCTTGTTTTTTTCTGTTTAGGTGTTAATGATGGCTTTCGTTTAGCTTTTCTGTATGTAAATTCCATTTCCTTTAGGCGGTTTCTTACAGTTCGGTCACAGACGTTGACTCCAGTTTCCTCCCATTTGTTCCTCATTTGTTTTGTTGTGCATTTTCGATTTTTGAGATATATTGCTTTAAGTTTTCTGTCTTCACGCTTTGATGTCTTCCTTGGTCTACCAGTATGTTTGCCTTTAACAACCTTCCCATGTTGTTTGTATTTGGTCCAGAGTTTAGACACAGCTGACTGTGAACAACCAACATCTTTTGCAACATTGCGTGATGATTTACCCTCTTTTAAGAGTTTGATAATCCTCTCCTTTGTTTCAATTGACATCTCTCATGTTGGAGCCATGATTCATGTCAGTCCACTTGGTGCAACAGCTCTCCAAGGTGTGATCACTCCTTTTTAGATGCAGCCTAATGAGCAGATCTGATTTGATGCAGGTGTTAGTTTTGGGGATGAAAATTTACAGGGTGATTCCATAATTTATTCCTCAGAATTGAGTAAGTCCATATTTTTTTCCCTCTTCTTGGTCTAAAAAAGTAACTGTTACTGACTGCCACAATTTTTTTTCGTGATTTCTTATAGTGTTTCTTAAAGCCAGAAAGTTGTCATTTGAAATGACTTTAGTTTTGTGTCATGTCTGTGATCTGCTTTTTTTCTACAAAATTAAACAACTGAATGAACATCCTCCGAGGCCAGTGATTCCGTAATTTTTGCCAGGGGTTTATATATATATATATATATATATATATATATATATATATATATATATATATATATATATGTATATGTGTGTGTGTGTGTGTGTGTGTGTGTGTATATATGCAAGTACATTTACTCTTTAGACTGTCTTTCTGTGAGGTTGATCTTCATAACTATAAAGCTATGCAGATGATTTGGGGAGCCTTTTCAGAATTTGGAATTTAGAAAAACAAGAGAACAATAATCCCAGCAGCCAGTGCAGTCTGACAGGAGAGATTATGTAATAATGTATGATTCAAAGCTATTTTAAGATTATGGATTGCTAAATCTAAAACTCTTTTGGGAAATCTCCCTCACAGTGCAGAAACTGTGCCAAGCACAAACAGAGTTGGAGCCTGGGTTTGGTAATGAGGCAACAGAAGACAAAACAACATCTTCACATGCATGGAATGGGGAGGTGATGGTTTAGTGGGCTTGAGACCAGAGGATCCTCGATTCAAATCCCAGTCTGATTGGAAAATCATTAAGGGCACTTGGGCAAGCTAGGTCCTTAATCCACTAGTTGCTCCCGGTGTGTAGTGAGTACCTTGTATGGCAGCACCCTCACATCAGCTTGAATGTGAGACATTATTTGATGCCTCACATTGCCTGATGCCTGATGCAGATGAAAAGCACTATATAAATGCAGTCCATTTACATTTGGTGGCACGAGAGTGCATCTGTTCTGCTTTGCTGTGGTACTATGCAGTCAGCCATCAGCAGATATTCGTATTTGCTATCTCGGTGTAACATCTTAGTCAAAGTAAAAAAAACACTGAAATGGATGTATTCAGTAACCAGGTCAGACAGACTGACCAAGGATCGCACCAATGCAAGTTGAAAAGGCAAAACCATGATGAACCAGGACACTCCATCATTGTGCAGTAGTCTTGTTTTAAAAATGGTGAGATAATGATAATAATAATAATAATATTTTCTTGGCTTGCAATGAAAACAACAGAAGCCATGTTGAGAGGAAAGATGATTATGTAAAAGAGCAGATATCTGCATTGTTGAGTAATATCCTTAAAATTAGCTTGCACATCATCTAAAAGATTGAGTGTTGTCACTAAAAAATATCCCTCTCAGTCGAGCCAGTTAAGTGCTACCCTGGCCTACATGTCGCTGCATCCGCGAGCCCCAAGCTCTCCTTAGCCGGGAGCGGTTCCACCTCAGTATCCTTTTACTACAGTACTTATATCTTCTCTCCATATACATTTCAGCACACTTTATGGTTGTGAATATATACAAATGTCCTTTTTCCATTTCTTTTTTAATATTATTATATTAGTGATAAAAATGGAGGAGTGTGGTACAATTAGTTAAACCTAGCAGCTTATCGAGCCGGCTGCAGCACCGTTTGTCATAGCTAACAACAAAGTCCGTTCTGTTTGGGAAGCTAACATTAATACACACTTTTGTTTACATTTGTTATGTATTTTTGTTGTTATGGCCATTAGTGTAGGGTGAAGAGATGCTATTGTGCTTTATACGCCAGTTACTGGCTTTGTTTAACTTTGTTGGCTAGCTAACGGCTAAATTAACGGTAGCTCATCTGGCTATAGTTAGCCTACTTTCGAGATTTGCACTTTTATTTTATATGGTGTAGATTTTTAATGGTTCTTCAGTTTATGGGTTCTTTAATAGATATCAAAAGATAGTATCTAAGTTTGGGGTTTCCATTAGAAAGCATAGAGTATGGAATTTGTCTTCCTATATAATAACATAACCATATTGGTAACTTAGCCTACTAGCTATAATTTAGTTTTACAACAAGTCTACAGACTAGGTAGATGTATACTACAATCTTCTCCTATATGAACATTTAGGTTTCAGGAGCTAACTCCTATAATATTAAGTAGTAACTCTATTTCTTGTATATATTATTTACTACCCTGATTGTATAAATGTCACTTATATACATGCTGTCCATATTCTTGAGCCGCTTAGGTGGGTAGGGAGCGTTCCAAAGGGATTAAAAAAAAAACACACACTTTTCAACCTACTATCCCTGGTTCTCAAGACTTTACTTTTTTTTTTAGATCAGAATAAATCAGATCAAAATCACGCCATGTAAACAGCTCCATCTGATTAGAATAGCCCAATCCAATCGAAATTACGATCAGGTTAGAGCTCTTCAGCTTCGGACTCCGACGAGGGCGGTCGCATCTCCTCCACTCTCCCTTATCTCTCTGCTTTTAACCTTCAAGTCCCTACTTCACCAGACTTGTGAATTCCTCAAAACTATATTGGATTCTGGATCTACTGGACTACTATTGGATTAACCATGGAATTGATCAGATGGTCTCTGAACGCTATTGACACCATTTTTTCTACAAGAAAGTCAGGACCAGGGGATCTTGCCTGCCCAGACGGAACGTATCCTGCGGGCTATGTCCTCGACTCCTGGAGTTCCTGGCGTGTGGCATGCTTGGCGCCTTTCTCTGTGGAGGACGTCGAGGACCTATTCATTTTTGGTCTTATGGTAGCAGGGCTGGTACTTTTTGGCTTATGTGCTGCCCTGATCTACCGGAAAATTGGCAAGACGGCGGCATCAAGAACCACGGGCCCTCACTTGTCCGTCATGATTAACGAGGTCGGCAAGGCAGTGCATTCTCAGACTGCGTTGACTCTTGAACCCAGAAGCAAATTGGATGACACCTTGGAGCTGATGCCTGCCTTGCAGTTGAAGCTGAAGGTTTCGGAGGCCGGTGAATATTCCTAATTCAAAATTAGGAATATTCTTAATTCATAATTGGGATTTGGCTGAGTGAGTGGAACTGTAAAAAGTGTTTTTCACTGCTCAACTGCAACACTACAGGCATCAAGGTCAATTGCCCACTGTTTTTCCTCCAGAGGAATTTATCCAGGCTCTGGTGAGATTATTTGGCTCCATTCTTATCTCAACTGACAAGGACAATAAACTGACAGACTTACACATGGGCCGAAGCATGCTCCAGCCCCAGCCTCTCCTCTTATCACTCTTCCTGCCCCTCCCTCCCTGCGGCAGGCCTCGTCCTCTCAACCTGGCCTGGCAGCGCGACTTGACAGTTGCAGCGGCTACAAACACACTCACATTGCCTCAACTGGGAAACGGACTGTTTCAAGTTTAGTGCACATAAACAATGTCAAATGTATGTGTTGTCGTAATTCTGATGTGTGCCATTATTACGGTAAGCAAGTAATAATTGTAGATCAATTGCTGTTGTATGTGGAATGTGTGTGCGGACATCTCGTTGTTGTAATGACAATGATAATAAAAGCTATCTATCTATGAGGTGGTGTAACCCTGTTTTTAACCCGATCGCATTCCATGTAAACAGCACGTCGGATTGTCCGCCTGTGAGGAGCCTTATTGCGCATGTCTGTCATGTCACATCACCACGTGACGCTTCCTGCTCTGTGTTCGCGGAAATGGCGACGGAAAAAACAGCTGGACTTTAAAAGAGCCAATACTCCTCAACGTTTTAAAAGAATTTAAAATAAGTGGAAAAGCTTGACGGACATAAGTTGGCAGCATAGACTTGTTGTGTCCGGAGTCAGCAGGTCAGTACAGCAAATTAAAAACCGCTGGGAAGCAACAAGCACTTTCTACAAGGAGAAGCTAAGCGAGCAGAAGCTAAGCGAGCAGCAGCTAAGCGAGCAGAACCTGCACGGCTCCAACCAGCTTCACTTATTATAAATTAATGTAGTAATAATCGGAGGTCGACCGCTCTCTAAGGACACTGGAGTAGAAGTCGGTTTTCCACCGGAGGAAAGTTCATCCGAGACACCGGAAAGCCTGGAGGTAAGTCCTGATAAAATCACGCTAACTCAACATTACTTTTTTTTTTTTTTACGAGACGTACTTTGAGCCAAATGTGTGGATGTAGTTCTAATTAATGTTGAGGATTCATGTTATCACATAATTTTATTCACGGAGTAAAGTGCATGACCACAGTCTGCCATCGAGTTAACCGACATTCTTTATCCTTGTTCACTTTAGTGCATCACGTTAATTTCTGCTCTCATCTATACAGATGATGATGATGATGATGTAAAGAGCACGTCGGAGGAGATTGATGACAGCAGCTTAACACAACCTGAAGACCACACAGAGGAGGATCCAGACAAAAAAGTGAGCTTTTTTAAAGAGTAATATGGTGTAAAATAAGACCACAGTGAGTTATTGAAATTTCGTGTAGAGCTTGTTGAAAAAAATTATGTTCAAGTCATTGCATATTTATTTATTTATTTATTTGGAGTGCTTTATTTTTTAGAAATGGTAATATTACAAAGTTCCAGCAGAATATGACAGTTAATATCCTGTAGACAGTTGAGACACAAACATATTTTCATTTCAATTTTGTTTTCCTGTTTTGAGCTTTGCGAAGTCAAAAGCCGTGTGGATGTTACAACATATTTGAATATAGAAGCAGGATGGTTCTTTGGTAGAATACATAATATTTCTGTGAAGGCTCTCAGTTGTCCAGGTGGTTTCCATAGTAGAGAAGCTTGAATCTTTGACTGGACTGGGTTACTTGACGCGAGGACGTTTCGCTTCAAATCGCAGAAGCTTCCTCAGCTAAAATTCTTGCTCTGGTAGTCTCACTTCTGCCTTGACTCTTGTAGAGAAGAATAAACAGAAGCCACAAAAGCTGGAGTTTTAAACCTAACCAGACCCCTCCTACCGAGAGGCAGGCTGCTATAGGCTAGTGACTGAACAATAGCTCTAATTAGCACCTATTGTGCTCTAGTTAGCACCCTCCTAATGACAGGGCAGCTGTCCCTCCTAATGATGGGACGGACGACTCTCCTGATGATGTGAATGACTCATTACCATAAACAAAAGACAGAAACTGCTTTGACCTGAGTACCCCATTGATCAGGACTCTTCAACACAGAGCCCTACAGGTGCCCACAACTGCAGAGGGAATGGCTAAAGAACAACAACTTGTCCGGAAAGCCCTCACAGTATGTGGGTACCCACGATGGTCCCTGGACAAAGTGCAGAAGTCCCAGATAACAAAGAGACCAGATAGACAGGAGACGGAGACAAGAAGAAGAGGAGTGTCTCTCCCTTATTTAGCAGGAGTAGGGGAAAAACTACAGAGGGTCTTCAGACAGCACAAAATCCCAGTTTACTTTAAACCTGTTAACACCTTGAGACAGAAATTAGTTCACCCTAAGGACAGGATCCCTAGTTACAAACAGAGCAATGTAGTGTATTCTATCAGATGTCAGGAAAACTGTAACAAACACTACATATGTGAGACTAAGCAACCTTTACACAAAAGGCTATACCAGCACCGCAGAGAGGGCGCCAATGGACCTCAGTCTGCAGTTCACCTCCACCTCAAAGACACTAACCACACGTTTGAGAACAAGGAAGTTAAAATCTTAGCCAGAGAGAAGAAATGGTTTGAGAGAGGGATCAAGGAGGCATTCTATGTGAAACAGTTGAAACCCAGCCTTAACTGGGGAGGGGGTCTGAGACACACTTTGTCCCCTTTTACAATGGGGTACTCAGGTCAAAGCAGTTTCAGTCTTTTGTTCATGGTAATGAGTCATTCACGTCATCAGGAGAGTCGTCCGTCCCATCATTAGGAGAGACAGCTGCCCTGTCATTAGGAGGGTGCTAACAAGAGCACAATAGGTGCTAATTAGAGCTATTGTTTAGTCACTAGGTGGGCTTCATAGATAATTGGCAAAGCTTCTGGGGAAAACCTGGTCTTGTTAGGAGAGACGGCATCCATCCCACTTTGGATGGAGCAGCTCTCATTTCTAGAAATCTGGCCAATTTTCTTAAATCCTCCAAACTGTGACTATCCAGGGTTGGGACCAGGAAGCAGAGTTGTAGTCTTACACACCTCTCTGCAGCTTCTCTCCCCCTGCCATCCCCTCATTACCCCATCCCCGTAGAGACGGTGCCTGCTCCCAGACCACCAATAACCAGCAAAAATCTATTTAAGCATAAAAATTCAAAAAGAAAAAATAATATAGCACCTTCAACTGCACCAGAGACTAAAACAGTTAAATGTGGTCTATTAAACATTAGGTCTCTCTCTTCTAAGTCCCTGTTAGTAAATGATATAATAATTGATCAACATATTGATTTATTCTGCCTTACAGAAACCTGGTTACAGCAGGATGAATATGTTAGTTTAAATGAGTCAACACCCCCGAGTCACACTAACTGCCAGAACGCTCGTAGCACGGGCCGAGGTGGAGGATTAGCAGCAATCTTCCATTCCAGCTTAGTAATTAATCAAAAACCCAGACAGAGCTTTAATTCATTTGAAAGCTTGACTCTTAGTCTTGTCCATCAAAATTGGAAGTCCCAAAAACCAGTTTTATTTGTTATTATCTATCGTCCACCTGGTCGTTACTGTGAGTTTCTCTGTGAATTTTCAGACCTTTTGTCTGACTTAGTGCTTAGCTCAGATAAGATCATTATAGTGGGCGATTTTAACATCCACACAGATGCTGAGAATGACAGCCTCAACACTGCATTTAATCTATTATTAGACTCAATTGGCTTTGCTCAAAATGTAAATGAGTCCACCCACCACTTTAATCATATCTTAGATCTTGTTCAGACTTATGGTATGGAAATTGAAGACTTAACAGTATTCCCTGAAAACTCCCTTCTGTCTGATCATTTCTTGATAACATTTACATTTACTCTGATAGACTACCCAGCAGTGGGGAATTCGTTTCATTACAATAGAAGTCTTTCAGAAAGCGCAGTAACTAGGTTTAAGGATATGATTCCTTCTTTATGTTCTCTAATGTCATATACCAACACAGTGCAGAGTAGCTACCAAAACTCTGTAAGTAAAGTAAGTCCCTTCGGCTGCTCCCTTGTTTGCACTTGGGATCACCACAGCAAATCCAAGGTGGATCTGCATGTTGAATTGGCACAAGTTTTACGCCGGATGCCCCTCCTGATGCAACTCCACATTACATGGAGAAATGTGGCCTTCTGAACTGAAACCAAGCGCATTAACCACTTGGCCACCACCCCTGCTGCCTAAACTCTGTAAGTGAGATAGAGTATCTCATCAATAGTTTTACATCCTCACTGAAGACAACTTTGGATGCTGTAGCTCCTCTGAGAGCTTTAAATCAGAAGTGCCTGACTCCGTGGTATAACTCACAAACTCGCAGCTTAAAGCAGATAACCCGTAAGTTGGAGAGGAAATGGCATCTCACTAATTTAGAAGATCTTCACTTAGCCTGGAAAAAGAGTCTGGTGCTCTATAAAAAAGCCCTCCGTAAAGCTAGGACATCTTACTACTCATCACTAATTGAAGAAAATAAGAACAACCCCAAGTTTCTTTTCAGCACTGTAGCCAGGCTGACAAAGAGTCAGAGCTCTATTGAGCCGAGTATTCCTTTAATTTTAACTAGTAATGACTTCATGACTTTCTTTGCTAATAAAATTTTAACTATTAGAGAAAAAATTACTCATAACCATCCCAAAGATGTATCGTTATCTTTGGCTGCTGTCAGTGATGCAGGTATTTCGTTAGACTCTTTCTCTCCGATTGTTCTGAGTTATTTTCATTAGTTACTTCCTCCAAACCATCAACATGTCTATTAGACCCCATTCCTACCAGGCTGCTCAAGGAAGCCCTACCATTAATTAATGCTTCGATCTTAAATATGATCAATCTATCTTTATTAGTTGGCTATGTACCACAGGCTTTTAAGGTGGCAGTAATTAAACCATTACTTAAAAAGCCATCACTTGACCCAGCTATCTTAGCTAATTATAGGCCAATCTCCAACCTTCCTTTTCTCTCAAAAATTCTTGAAAGGGTAGTTGTAAAACAGCTAACTGATCATCTGCAGAGGAATGGTCTATTTGAAGAGTTTCAGTCAGGTTTTAGAATTCATCATAGTACATAAACAGCATTAGTGAAGGTTACAAATGATCTTCTTATGGCCTCAGACAGTGGACTCATCTCTGTGCTTGTTCTGTTAGACCTCAGTGCTGCTTTTGATACTGTTGACCATAAAATTTTATTACAGAGATTAGAGCATGCCATAGGTATTAAAGGCACTGCACTGCGGTGGTTTGAATCATATTTATCTAATAGATTACAATTTGTTCATGTAAATGGGGAATCTTCTTCACTGACTAAGGTTAATTATGGAGTTCCACAAGGTTCTGTGCTAGGACCAATTTTATTCACTTTATACATGTTTCCCTTAGGCAGTATTATTAGACGGCATTGCTTAAATTTTCATTGTTACGCAGATGATACCCAGCTTTATCTATCCATGAAGCCAGAGGACACACACCAATTAGCTAAACTGCAGGATTGTCTTACAGCGCATATTAAACAAATATGTAGGACTGCTTTTTTGCATTTGCGCAATATCTCTAAAATTAGAAAGGTCTTGTCTCAGAGTGATGCTGAAAAACTAATTCATGCATTTATTTCCTCTAGGCTGGATTATTGTAATTCATTATTATCAGGTTGTCCTAAAAGTTCCCTGAGAAGCCTTCAGTTAATTCAAAATGCTGCAGCTAGAGTGCTGGCAGGGACTAGAAGGAGAGAGCATATCTCACCCATATTGGCCTCTCTTCATTGGCTTCCTGTTAATTCTACAATAGAATTTAAAATTCTTATTCTTACTTATCAGGTTTTGAATAATCAGGTCCCATCTTATCTTAGGGACCTCTTAGTACCATATCACCCCAACAGAGCGCTTCGCTCTCAGACTGCAGGCTTACTTGTAGTTCCTAGGGTTTGTAAGAGTAGAATGGGAGGCAGAACCTTCAGCTTTCAGGCTCCTCTCCTGTGGAACCAGCTCCCAATTCAGATCAGGGAGACAGACACCCTCTCTACTTTTAAGATTAGGCTTAAAACTTTCGTTTTTGCTAAAGCTTATAGTTAGGGCTGGATCAGGTGACCCTGAGCCATCCCTTAGTTATGCTGCTATAGACTTAGACTGCTGGGGGGTTCCCATGATGCACTGAGTGTTTCTTTCTCTTTTTGCTCTGTATGCACCACTCTGCATTTAATCATTAGTGATTGATCTCTGCTCCCCTCCACGGCATGTCTTTTTCCTGGTTCTCTCCCTCAGCCCCAACCAGTCCCAGCAGAAGACTGCCCCTCCCTGAGCCTGGTTCTGCTGGAGGTTTCTTCCTGTTAAAAGGGAGTTTTTCCTTCCCACTGTTGCCAAGTGCTTGCTCAGAGGGGGTCGTTTTGACCGTTGGGGTTTTTCCGTAATTATTGTATGGCCTTGCCTTACAATATAAGGCGCCTTGGGGCAACTGTTTGTTGTGATTTGGAGCTACATAAATAAAAATTGAATTGAACTGAATTGAATTGAATTGAAGCACCTTGGGGTGACTGTGTCGTGAGATGGCGCTATATAAATTAATAAATTGAAATTAAAGAAGGGGCCTGTTCAAAGGCCACAGGTTAAGTAGTTTTCATCACCATCCATCATTTTATCTTACATGGAACAACAAGCACATCTCCAATAATGTTGAGGTTTGCACACTATCTATATTATAATAGCCAAGTGGCCTCTGTGTGCGTGTGTTTGTGTGTACGGTTTTTAATCACACAAAAACCGGGGAGAGCTGACATTTGCTGTATGACATGCTTATGTATTTTGGGTCAAGGATGAATGCTGCCAAAACGGAAAGTTGATAGGACAAATATTTTGGAGATGTTAGCAATTTTAGCTAACCAATAAACAATGGATGCTGTGCTGCAATGCAACATGGGAGTTCACGGTTTTGAGGTTTTAAATGTTGTTATTAACAACATTTGTGACGCCACTCTGAACTTCACACAGTTGTATACCCTTCTTTTATTTCTGTTTAGCACTGTTCTGGTTATTAATTGTATCTACTCTGAACGTTATTTAACAACAGTCCTGTTGTGAATCTCTAGCAGTTAGCATTCGCTAGCGGTTAGCTTTCACTAGCTAGGTCGACCCCTCCCCTCTTCGTCGTTACTTTTTAAAGCTGTTCTTTTCTACCCGTTTAATACTTCTGTTCGTTTTTCAGTCAAACTGCTGTGAATTTTAAGTAATTATTTTACTCCTGTGTAAAATCTTACGAGGGGATAGCATTTTCGGTAGCGGTTAGCTTGCGTTAGTTATTTCGGACCCCCGTCATCATTTTTTCATTTAATTTTTTCATTTCCTGTTAGTTAATTAAGTGTTTAGTGTATTTTATAGCTGCTGCTTTTTTTACCTGTTTAATACTTCTGTTAGTTTTTCAGTGTAACTGCTGTGAATTTTAATAAATTTATTTGCGTCTGTGTGAGCCTAGGAGTGGTTAGCTTATCCATTATTGGTTAGCTCGTGTTTGCTTGGCTACATTCTTGAATTTCTTAGTGCACAAAGTACACTACTAATTCTACTTTACACCCTCCATAAATCCTGCGTGATGTTGAAAGATAGGGTGGCTCTCTTAGAGAGCCGTGTCCGTAAGTTAGAGCAGCTTCTTAGCTCAGTGGAGTTAGATGTTACGGGCACTCCAGATGAGGTTAGTGTTGGGCCGGCTAGCGAGCCCATTAGCATCAGCTTAGAAACGCCGGCTGTGGAGGACGGCTTTTGGACTGTGGCTAGGCGGAGGAAGCCCCGTAGGGCTTGGTGCCCGGTTGTGGCACCCCGATCACACTCACCAGTGCGAACTGTGAATGACATGACATGAGATATAGTCACATAGTTATTCACATTGGCACCAATGATATCAGGATGAAGCACTCAGAGGTCACAAAAATGGACATAGAGAGGACTTATGACCTTGCCAGAAAGATGTGTTGGCATCGATTAATAGTCTCTGGTCCCCTCCCCTCCCGGGGTACTGATGAGGCGTTTAGCAGGCTGACATCGTTAAATAGGTGGCTGGCACAGTTTTGTACACAGCAAGGCTTTAGCTTTATTGATAACTGGCCTTCCTTCTGGGGCCGCCGTGGCTTGCTGATGCCAGATGGCCTCCACCCTACTGAGGAAGGCACCGCCATCTTGTCTGTGAACATAGATAGAGCTCTACAGGGAGGGTAACATTAGGAATCTACAGCAGGCCACGGAGCAGGTGATTAGAGACCCTGCAAGGTTTATGACAAATGTGGGTGTGGAATCCACTATGGTGATAGTGCAGTTTATTTGCCAGGGAGGGAATTTCAACAAGTTGAGACTGTGGCCTGCTTCTGTAGTCGTGTCCATAAAAATCATAGAGGGATTTGCTTTCCAAACTTAATATCCATTACTATATTGGATGATGTTGAAACTGAGAATGGCCCAGTGGTTGTTCCAGCAATAGCAAAGATTTCGTGTCTGCTACCTACAATGCGCGTGGAATGTCTTAAACCTAAACCTACTTCTAGCCATCTTATATATGCTACTCTGGAACCACCCCTAAACCCAAACAGTTCAACTGTCAACCCCACTGAGGTCCTTAGACTGGGTCTCATTAACATAAGATCACTGTCCTCAAAATCACTGTTGATCAATGATCTAATTATTGATCATGACTTAGATATGATTGAGCTATGTGAAACCTGGCTTAAACCTACAGCTGTCCTCCCCTTAAATGAGGCCTGCCCACCAGCTTATACATTTAGTCACGTCCTTCGTGATGCGAAGCAAGGCGAGGGTGTTGCTCTTATTTATAAATCTAGGTTTAGCTTATTAGCTGTTGGGGGTTACAATATCACTTATTTGAGCATCTGATTCTCCGCTCTGCTCAGGATATTACACACTGCCAAGGTCAGAAGAATAAAAATCAGTCGTATTACGTTGTCACTGTATATAGGCCTCCTGGCACATATTCTGAATTCTTAGATGAATTTGGTGCGTTCATCTCTAACTTGTCAACTAGTGTAGATAATAGTCTGATCATTGGTGACTTTAACATTCATATAAATAAGCCTTCTGATCCCCTCTGCAAATCATTTATGGAAATTGTGGATGCATTAGGATTTCGGCAATGCATTCGGGATTCGACGCACATTAGTGGAAATACCCTGGATCTGGTTCTCGCACGTGGTATTGCTGTCACGAATATTGACATCATGCCTCTTACATCAGTGGTGTCTGATCACTCACTTATTAAGTTTACAGTTTCGCTGCCATGTTTAGTGGAACAACAACCTTATAATATCATTACGGCGATGCATCAACTCCTCAACTAAGACTGAACTCGAAGCTAAACTGCCTGATGTCTTAGCTTCACATTTGACAAATACCCAGTCAGTAGACAGACTTGTGGATAGTTTAAACTCAGTCCTCAAAACTACACTCGACATGATTGCACCACCTGTGTTAAAACCGCGCTCCCCCAAATCACAGTCACCTTGGTTCAATGATTATCTGCGTGACCTCAAGCATAAAGCAAGAGGTCTAGAACAGAAATGGTGTTGTTCAAAATTAGAAGTATTTCACCTTGCGTGGCATGATGCTATCTTAGATTATAAGCATGCATTACTGGCTACAAAGCGGACTTACTACTTTGATTTGATCAACAAAACCAAGCATAACTCAAAGTTCTTGTTCGACACAGTGGCAACATTTATGCATGGACAACCACCTGTAGTTCACTCTCCTTTTACAGCACAAGATTTCCTGGATTACTTTGGGAATAAAATAGAAGACATCAGGTTAAACATATCCCGGCATGCCTTAACCCAGCCACTACACTCTGCTATTGAGGTGGGCGCCACTACTGAGGTATTACCTAGATTTACAGAATTTGATAGTATCTCACTAGGCATCCTGACAAAACTCGTAATGTCAACAAAAAGCACAGAGCTTTCTCTTATTGTGCCCCTGTTCTGTGGAATGATCTCCCTGCGTCAATAAAACAGTCAGATTCTGTGGAGATTTTCAAGTCCAGACTTAAGACGCACTTATTTTCCCTTTCTTATGGCTAGCATACTGGTACAGTTTTGCTTTACGCTTTTTACTCTTTTAATTAATTTATTAGTAATTGGAGCGGGCTGCGGCCTCAACTTTACTTAAATTCTGGGTCTTTTAGTGAAGTTTAGGGCTAGTGGCCGTCGATCACCTTAGTATTTCTCTGTTTTTCTTGTTGTTTAATGCTGCCAAATTATACAGTATTTGTTTATCTTTTTGATGCCTGATTGTTTTTTCTCTCTGTTTAAGGTGCAGCTCCATCCAGAGATGGCAGTTGTATTCGTGTTGGCGATCCTCCTTTCCTGTGCACCAATAGCATTTCTTGTATATTCGTCCGTGAATTGTTCTGTAATTTATGTTTGTGGCATGGCCCAAGCAGAGGGTCATCCCTTTGAGTCTGGTCTGCTTGAGGTTTCTTCCTCAGAGGGAGTTTTTCCTTACCACTGTTGCTCTGGGGGTTGGTAAGGTTAGACCTTACCTGTGTGAAGCGCTTTGAGGCAACTCTGTTGTGATTTGGCGCAATATAAATGAAAATAAATTGAAATTGAATTGAAACTGAATTGTTATTGTGGTTTATGATAGTTTAACAGTGCTGTTAGTGTTATTGTTTTATTGTGTTTTTGTAGTTCAATTGGTTTTGTCAGTTGAGATCAGTCTCCTGTTGCTATTACCATGAGTGACTTAAGTTTCATGTTCGTAACATGAATGAAATGTTTAGTGGCTTTATAGTCTTCAGCCACTGTCTGTCTGTCAAGTTAAAACCGCCTGCTTACAGCAGCTGTGCGTGCGTGTTGGTAACTACTTTCTGGACTCCATTCCAGCAGGGGGTAGTAAGTCATCTTTATATTAAAAGCGTGAGTGTGGTGAGTGATTTTAAGTTCAATGTAAGCACAGAATATAATTGTAAATATGTTAAAATACATGGATGACACAAGAAAGTGAAAACACTTATTTCCACTGTGATCCATTTAAAAATCAAATGACAAAATAGAAGTAGAAATAAAATAATAATAGTGTATATGATAACAACAACCTAACAATTTATAAATACATTAAGACAGTAAATTAACGTTACAAAAGTTCTTCTTCTAAAAGGTCTAAGGTTCTAAAACACTCTGGACTCACACGCCATTCCAACTCATTATAAAAGCTTTGCTTAATTATGTCCACCCTTACCACAAAAATATCAGCTACTTATTTTATAAACACTACCCAATCTACAGCCCGTGGATCCCCACGGGTAATGCGCTACTTATAAATTATTATATTAAAAATAAAAGTTTCAGTTCGGTTTTCTCAGAAGACCTCAGTCATCCTGAGCAACCTCACCCTGCTCAACTTGTGTCAAGTGCAAAAAAAAAAGTAACTAAACAGATTTTCCATCCCACACTGCTGAACTCACAGAAAAGCAAATATACAAAAGGCACTGGTATAGAAAAACAAAACAGAAAAATACTGAGTTTAAAGGGCAAGTGAAAAGGGCAGAGATGGAAAGATAAGTTGATTCCTTGCACATCCATTCATCCATTTTCTATACCCACTTACTCAAGGGTCACAGGGGGATGGAGCCTATCCTAGCAGTCATAAGGCACGAGGCAGTTACACCCTGGCCAGGATGCCAGTCTGTCGCAGGGCCACATTACTTGCACAGTGAACAGCATGTGTGATGATAGATATGATCAACATCACAGTGTGGTGTCACACAACCGGTGTGCACATTCATAGCTCTGCTCTGGCTTTTGATGATTTATTACAGGCAGTGTCCTTCTCTTTGTCCTTCTCTTCATCTTCAGAGGCTTAACATGAATAAATGAAGAATCGTAACAGGAACAGTGAACACACAGTACTGCAAGGGCTGAGTCAAAATGCACTTTACAAACATGGTTTAGTGCAGCGGAGTTGAAGGCTGCAGCAATAAAAACCGCGCTGCCTTCGAGGTGGCAGGGAGGAAGCCAGGGTGAGGGGAGTGGAGAGACACGGGGGGGAGGTAATGGGGATGGAAGGAGGGAGACATGTCATGTGCAGATGGGTTAAGTTTCTGTCAGTTTCTGTCTGTGTGTGTGTAAAGTCTGATGTTGCTAGGCAACAGCAGGCTGGGGGGGGGGGTAGATAGATAAGAAGGTGGAGCCAAATTCCTTCACCAAGGCCACAGATCCTTCTGGGGGAAGAGCAAGGTATTTGGCCCAGAGGAGGCGATAAGGCTGCCATGTTGATGTCAGACGGAGAGATACAGAATTCCATTTATTGCACTTCTGACCATCCAGAGTCTGAATTCATGAAGAATATTCTCCGGTCCCCAACATCATATTCCTTTGCAATGCAGCACTGGTCAACTCACTAATCATGATGAACAGATGAGGGGACAAGATTCTGGAAGCAGCTGTATTGCTAATATTCCTATGGGTCAGGGCATCACACAAACCAATCAGCACCAAACCTCCCACCATAAAAGCGAATAGAAATAAATCCTCATCGTCTTCCACAGAGAGTAGAGCCACATGTCACATTTCATCCTCTCAGGCGTCGAGAGCATAGCCCGCTGGGTAGGTTCCATCAGGGCATGCAGGGTCCCCCAACCCTGATTTCCTTGTCAAAAAAAAAAAAATGGTGTCTATAGCGGTGAGAGACCAGCTGATCAATTCCATGGTTAATCCAAATCTTAATTTGAAGAATTCACAGTCTGGTGAAGCTGGGACTTTGAAGGTCGGAGCAAACACAGAGATCAGAAAGGAGGAGAGGAGGGGGGAGGAATGCAACCGTCCTTGCCGGAGTTCCAAGCTGGAAGCTAATACCAGAGGTCTCAAACCGGTTCCAGAAAGGGCTGAGAGGGTGCAGGCTTTCTGTGCAACCACCCACTCCAGCAGGTGATTTCACTGACTAACTGATTCCACCTGCTCAAAGTGATGTATAGTCTTATTCCAAAATGGAGTAAATTAATTTTTCCAGTGCACAACACCCCATAATGACAACATGAAAAAAGGTTTTTGGATTTTTTGCAAAATTAAAAAAAGAAATCACTTGTACGTAAGTATTCACACCCTTTGCTCAATACTTTCTTGATGCACCTTTGGCAGCAATTACAGACTCAAGTCTTCTTGAATATGATACCACAAGCTTGGTGCATCTATCTTTGTGCAGTTTTGCCCATTCCTCTTTGCAGCACCTCTCAAGATCCACCAGGTTGGATGGAGAGCGTCGGTGCACAGCCATTTTCAGATCTCGACAGACATGTTCAAACAGATTCAGGTCTGGGCTCTGGCTGGACCACTCAAGGACATTTACATAGTTGTCCTGACGCCACTCCTTTGATATCTTGGCTGTGTGCTTAAGGTCATTATCCTGCTGAAAGATGTACCGTCACCTGGCTCATATGACACATGGTGGCTCAAACACTCATCATATGGCCAATCGACAGCGATAGGACTAATTGAGCAAGTGGATCCAGTGCCTGTTTTGCAAATCAATGTGGCGGGAGAGGTACTGAAGGCGACATGACTGCACCGGGTCTATGAGTGCTTGTGTGAATATCAGAAGAGATTGATGCAACCCGAATCACACTGTGGGCTACAGTCTGAAATCTGGAACAGCTCTGATTATGTGCCTCTAAAGTCATCATGTTTCTACATGTTTATACACTGATTCTGACACAATCTCACTCTGCTCAGACCCAGGGCCTCATCTGTCAACTCTTCTTACGGACAGATCTGTGCTTAACCCCAACATATGAACATTTCTACGCAAAGTACAAAATTTGGTACCTTGGACTTCATTCTAGAAATGTTCCTATATTTACACACATTTCTAGAACAAAGTCCAAGTTGATAAATTCCATACTTTGCATAGACGTGTGTAAATAAACAAATAGCTCTGACCATGCGTATGCACAGCATCTAGTGGTAGATGAGAGAAACTGCAGTTAGAAAGCACTGCTGCAGTTTTCACACATACTTTAATTAAAATGTACACAATTGGTAAGCATGTCGAGTTAGAAACAGACCTGTAGCCTCATTGGAGTCAAAACCTACAAATGCCACCCATGAACTAAACAGCAGCTTTTGATTTCAGCATTTAAAAAACTTAAAAACAAATAAAAAAGAAAATAGTTTCCTCTTGCAATTTAATATTAAAAATGTGCCAATGTTATTTTTGCTGGTCAAATTTAATTCGGGAAGATTTTATAACAATAAAAGCGAAGGTACGGGGAAGTCACAGGAGCACAAAGCACTGTGGCTCCACTAACAATACACAATTGTCTGCACATTCTATCAATTAAAATGTTTTATGGTCGTGTCATGATGAGTGTTAAAGCTGCTTAAAGCTTGTTAAAAATATGCCCTTAAGTGATTTTTTTTTCTCTAAATTAAGACACAACATGACACCAACAACAGAAAAAGAAAAGATGGGGAGGAACCCAAGGGACCTGCCTACCATAAAGGGGACACCAGACGGGTGGCCGAAAGGCTGACCGAGGACAGAAAACCCAGCAGGGGGGCAACCAAGACCCATGCAGGAGACAGATGGACAATCAGACAGACAGGCAAACACAGAATGTGGGGGGCGACCGTGAGGCAAGCTAAGGTCAAAACCAGGCATGTCTGATCAGGTTTTTTTTGGCCCCGATCCGATTCATCTGATTTTGAGTAACTGCCGATACTGAGTCCTGATCCGATACTTTAAAAAAACTGAATGAACAATGAACAAATGCTAAATACGAGGTCTGTGAGAAAAGTATCCGACTTTTTTATTTTTTTCAAAAACCATATGGATTTGAATCACGTGTGATTGCATCAGCCAAGCTTGAACCTTCGTGTGCATGCGTGAGTTTTTGTCAGTTGCGTCATTCGCCTGTGAGCAGGCTTTGTGTGAGCAGTGGTCTACCCCTCTCATCAGATTTTTATTGCGAATAAATGTCTGAATGATTTGGAGCTTTGCTGCATCAATTTTTTCCAGAAACTGTGAAAGACCTCTAGGTGGACACCATTCGGAAAATTCAAATGGCTTTCAGGGATGATTTTATGGGGATTACACAGATTGAGGAGTGCTCCAGCCGGTTTAAAGACCGCCCACAGCTGCTGAGAGCGCGCCAATCGACAGGCTCAAACCCCGCTGAAACAACCAGATCATTTCCAACGTGAAGGCTTTGTTGATCCGGGATGTCATCTGACTTACACAAAAATGGCAGGAGACGTGGACATCAGTACTTTTTCGGCACATTCCACTGTTACAGGAGTTTCATGGAAAGAAAAGCGGCCGGATGCGCCACGGAGCCGTTCATGGCGCGGCACAAAACCACCTCCGTGTTGGTCTCACAGGACGGCTTTGAGATGGCTTTCAGACGGCTGTCGGTGGGTTTTCAGTCGTGTGACTAACCGAGAAATTGTGGATGAGCCTGGACATCATGGCGTTGCTTTGCGCCATGCGGCTCCGTCCCGACGCGCGGAATTCCTCCGCACCTCTTTCCATGACAAAAACTCCTGTAACAGTGGAATGTGCCATTAATTTCCAAACTGGACGCTGTGTTTTATCCGGGACGTCCTCTGACTAGCACAGGAATTGCGGAAGACATGGACATCAGCACTTTATCGGCACATTGAGACAGACGTGCGGAGGAATTCTGTGCATCGCGTCGTGGCTGATTCAATCACACGTGATTCAAATCCATATGGTTTTTGAAAAAATAAAAAGGTCAGATACTTTTCTCACAGACCTCGTATATAATAATTTCATTTTAATCACCTTATTTTATTATTTATCACTTAAACAGTGAACACAGTGCACTTCTCCTTGAGGTAGCTTGAATATTCAAGTAATAATCTACCAGACTTAAAAAATGTACAAATTTCCATGTTATTTTATTTGTCTAAAAATAAATGTCCAAGGTTCCGTATGTTAAACAAGAAATGATCTAATCTGAAATAACGTGGTTTTAATTTACAGATGAAAGGTTTCTAAAGAACCATTTATTGATTTAGCTAATTTAATTACAAGTGTTCTAAACTTTTTTAAACAGTAATCAGAAATTTTGAGGTAAAAAACAACAACAAAAACATTTCCAAGGATTTTTCTTCAGATATGTGGTTTCTGCACTGATCTGTGGTTCAAATCCCCGCCTGACTGGAAAATCACTAAGGGCCCTTGGGCAAGGTCTTTAATCCCCTAGTTTAGGGGTGGCCAAGTTCGGTCCTCGAGAGCCACATTCCTGACACTCTTAGTTGTCTCCCTGCTCCAACACACCTGAATCCAATGAAAGGCTCATTAAAAGTCTGCTAACGAGTCTGTCATTGGATTCAGGTGTGTTGGAGCAGGGAGACAACTAAGAGTGTCAGGAATGTGGCTCTCGAGGACCGAACTTGGCCACCCCTGCCCTAGTTGCTCCCGGTGTGTCGAGAGTGCCTTGTATGGCAGCACCCTGACATCGGGGTGAATGTGAGGCATAATTGTAAAGCGCTTTGAGCATCTGATGCAGATGGAAAAGCGCTATATAAATGCGTGGTTTCTGCCACTAGTCTTCCGTGTTGTGGCCCAACGCGTCGTTCCTATTGGACAGCGCGAAGCTACGTCACAGCTCAGAGCATCGAAAGTTAAAAAAAAAAAAAACACTTACATTTGCATCCTGACAGTCCCCCTCTGATGCTTTATCAGTGTTCAACAAGTTCAGAGCAGCGCAGTGAACATGAATGAAGACGGAAGCTCTTTAAGACGCGCTCCTAAATGTGATGAGTGCGCACACCATCTCTCGCTCCGTTTTGCAGACAAACGATCACAGGACAATTTGTTTTTTTCTTTTTGTTAATCAGATGACAGATCATCGTCCTGAGGACTTGGTCAGCACCGGGTCCTGCTGCGCATGGAAGGATGACTGAGCAAGTTTTTCGGTGGGAAAGTGTCCATCATCCTCTTGTCATTCCACCGAGGCGTCAGGCTGAGCGCGTAAACACACAAACAGCAGTTCTGGGAAAGAAACTTTGCACACTCTGTCCGGGTTACAATTCCATCTCTTCTTCCCAAATTCACTGCGCAACTCTTGTTCCCTTTTCTCCTCTGGAATCGGTTTCAGCCACACGTGTGTGCGAGAATGTCCGGTTGAACTCATGTTTTTTCTTTTGTTCAATTAAAAAAAAAAAAAAAGATTGGGTTGAACTTTGACCATGTCAGCCTGCCGATAAGCAGCAATGCGCTCTCCCATCAGAAGCGTCGCGTCAAAAGCCAAGCTAAAGTGACGCTTCTGATGCCTCTGATGCTTCCGACGCGTGAAAGGCCCATTAATCTGCCATAATGATCAGTGCTTGAAATAGCGCTGATCAAAATAATGAGATTAAAATCTATATCGGATTCCTGATCGGGATGCAACGTCCGATTTCGATCAAGTCTGAAACCACGTGATCGGGCCCAATTTCCGATCACGTGATCGGATCGGGACATCCCTAGTCAAAACAAAATCCAAAGGGGTGACCAAGGGCCAAGGTACCCGGACAACTGAGCAGATGGTAAAGGTTTAAGCATGAATCGTAAAGATCTGATTCAAATGAAAAATCCATGGGGTCCTCTAAGTATGGTGGGACCAGTCCCTGCCTGAACAGCGTCTTGATGTAACACAATTCTGGATATACTGACAAGATTTCAGGGTCACCCTGCAAAAGCTGATCTAATACTGAGAAAACATGTTGTCTGTGCCACTGATCCAAACTGCCCCCCCCCCCCCCCCCCAAAAAAGTCATGTATCTTAAAAAAAAAAAAACTGAGGCTGTGTCCTGCAGCTCCCATCCTTCCATTTCAGAAAATGCATCACTGTCAATATCTTCCCACTCAGATTCATTGTCTGTGAGTAGGTGACTGGACGACACGTGCAGCTCGGGCTGCCCCACCCAGGCTGGGAGTCTCCCCGCAGCAAACAAGCCATCCAGATCTTCCAGGTCTGGGAAGTGTTGGTACAACCAGGTCCCAAGCTCGGTCTAAATAATCATACTACTACTTCTGGGGGATAAGAAGAATGAAAGCAATTGAACAAAAAGTTGATCTCAGAAAAAATGTCTGATGGTGGCCATGTCTGAGATCGTGATGGCAGAAAAAAGAGTTTGTCTATGTCTGGCTAGCTTGTTCTGTCAGACTGGGCAGTGGCGTGGCACAACCAGAGCAGGACACAAATGTAAACTCACACAAGCAGATGAAGTAAAAAAAAGAAAAAGATTTAATACGGAAAGCCAGCAGAGATTTGGTACACAGGAGGTCAAGCAGTGAAGTGGAAGTCAAAAACATACAGCGTGGTGGTGTATGTATCAGTGGCAGAGACAAAAATCAAGGTCAAAACAAAGCAGAGTCAAAAAACGTGGAGGCAGCAGAACAAGGCAAAAATGGGACTGTGGAACAAGCCCAGAACATGAAAGTAATTCAACATGCTAGCAGTGAGGGGGAAAACAGAGGACTTAAACAGAACGAGTATAGTAATTAGGGAAACAAGATGCAGGTGTGGGGAACAGTCTGGAAGGGTGAGTGGCAAACAGAAGAGACAGGACACACCCACACCAAACCCTGAATACCAACCAAGAGAGTGCAGTAAGACAAAAGCAAAGTGAACAGGACCCAAATTAACTATGAACCTAACACCACAGTGATCGAAACAAAAAGGCCAAACCACAGATGAAAAAAAACACAAGTTCTAATAAATGAGAAATAAAATAAAGAAGACCTAACATGAAAGAACAAAGAATTAAACAGAAAATAAAAGTAAGTACTGAAAATAGTTCAACAATAAAATTAAAGGCTCACACTAAACTAAAATGGGACTCACAAATGGCGACAGTAATATAAACAGAAAGAAAAACAAACAGGTGATACAACTAATAATAAGACAATGGGGGAAACAAAGATGGAACTAGATAGCTGGCTAAAGTATGATACGAGGTCTCTTAGATAATAAACCGACCCTTTTATTTATTTTTTTAACTATATGGATTTGAATGACATGCGATTACACCAATCATGCTTGAACCCTCGTGCGCATGCGTGAGTTTTTTCACGCGTGTCGGTGACGTCATTTCCCTGTGGGCAGGCCTTGAGTGAGATGTGGTCCCGCCCTCTTGGCTGAATTCCTTTGTTTCACACGCTGCTCGAGACGGCGCGCGTTGCTTTATCAAAATTTTTTCTGGACCTGTGAGGAATATCCGAGTGGACACTATTCGAGAAATTAAGCTGGTTTTCTGTGAAAAGTTTAACGGCTGATGAGAGATTATGGGGTGTTTCTGTCGGTGTAAGGACTTCCCACGGAGCGGGACGTCCTGCAGCGCTTCCAGGCGATGTCGTCGGCCTGTTTCGAGCTGAAAACATCCTAATTTAAGGCTTAATTCACCCAGGACATCGTGAGAGAACAGAGAAGATTCAGAAGAGGCCGGCATGAGGAATTTATGCGGACATTCCACTGTTTAAGGACATTTTTTTAATTAAAGACGTACGCGCAAATTCACCGAGTCGTTTCCGTGACGACTCGGCAAATCTGTGTGCGCCGCGACAGGAAAAACACCTCCGTGTTGAAAACCATTTGTAGAATTCAGGCGGCTTTTAATGGCTTTCAACAAGTGAGTAACTGAGAAATTGTTTAACAGCTTGGGCATGTTCCAACTTGCCCGTTAAGATTTCCAACGGAGGTGTTTTTCCTGCCGCGACCCCCCGCGGTCGGGTCCAGCCCGACATGCGACTCTGCCCGCACGTTCTTTCATTACAAAATGACCGTTAACAATGGAATGTCCGAATAAACTCCTCATGCCGACTTCTTCTGAAAGTTCTCTGTTCTCTGACGACTTACTGCGTCAACAGAGCCTGAAATGTGGAAGTTTTCAACTTGAAACGGCGAGACGCTGCCGCCTCGAAGCGCAGATCGCCGTCAGGCGCCGTGGACCGTCCTTAAAGCGACACTACCAGACCAAAATCTCTCATCAGCCGTTAAAATTTTTACCGAAAACCAGCTGAATTTATTGAATGGTGTCCACTCAGTTGTGCCTTACAGTTTTGAAAAAATTTTTATCAAACAAAGCAACAGTCTCTGAGCCATTCCTAAACAATGAAAAAAATCGACGAGCGGGTGGACGACTCCTCACTCAAAGACTGCCCACAGGCGAATGACGTAACCGACAGGCGTGAAAAAACTCTTGCATGCCCACGAGGGTTCAAGCATGTCTGATGTAATCACACGTGATTCAAATCCATATGGTTTTTGAAAAAAATAATAAGGTCGGATACTTTTCTAATAGACCTCGTACACCGAAGATAAATGCTAAATAAAAACAGAGACTACCACATCATAAACCAGGGGTGCCCAAGTTCGGTCCTCGAGATCTACCTTCCTGACACTCTTAGTTGTCTCCCTGCTCCAACACACCTGAATCCAATGAAAGGCTCATTAAAAACCTGCTAACAAGCCTTTCATTGGATTCAGGTGTGTTGGAGCAGGGAGACAACTAAGAGTGTCAGGAAGGTAGATCTCGAGGACCGAACTTGGGCACCCCTGTCATAAACAGAAAATCAAAGACAGAAGCTCTAAGATGGAGGGCATGGATACTGACAAAAGACAAAACTATAACAGGAGCCCTGAATGGGCCGGACCATGACAAAACCAGTTCCACATGCACATTTAAGCAGATACCGGACTAAAAGTACGATCATTTAAGTAATTTGATTAGTTGATACCAAAAAAAAAACAAAAAAAAAAATAGTATATAAACCCACAGGTAAATGTAACAGATTAAACAGTAATGGAGTGAGCCTCCTTGGGTGTATATTTATGTGAGTAGAATTAAGTTTTAAAATGGCTGTTTCTCTGCTAATGTGACAATGCTGGTTCATGATGTATGATCTTCAAGTGGCTACAATAACAGCAGATGCGAAACACTGCTGAGCACCAGGATATGAGAGCTACATTAATTTTCCTCTCTCTCTATGAGGATAGCACTGTATAAGCACGAGATAAATAAATGATGAGGAGAGGTGGTGTTGAGAGGCTCATAACACTATGGATAGCTCAGTTCTCATTTTAACCTATTTTCATTCCGTGTCCCACGATGCTCTCCCTCATCCTCGATCTGTACACAAGCTACACTCGCTCCTGCTCTTTTCTATTTGAGAGGGGTGTATAAACAATTGATTTTATAATTAATCACAATTATCAGTCAAGCAATCCAGAATCTTTTCATAAAAATCTTTTTTTTATGTTATCTTGTACAAAATCAGACACTCAGCGGTAGTCCTATAACCTTTATTTACTCACAGAATCGTGTAGAGGGGCAACCACCACAAAATTTTGGAGCTGATGAATTGTGGTCCAGGACGTATAATTGCATCGAGGGATGCACCGATCCACAATTTTTCACTTCCGATCTGATCCTGATACCTGAATTTGAATATCTGTTGATACCTTTCCGATCCGATACCAGAGCTCTGTTTTAATATTATGATTGTTGTTCAATCAATCAATCAACTTTTTTCTTATATAGCGCCAAATCACAACAAACAGTTGCCCCAAGGCGCTCCATATTGTAAGGCAAGGCCATACAATAATTATGAAAAACCCCAACGGTCAAAACGACCCCCTATGAGCAAGCACTTGGCCACAGTGGGAAGGAAAAACTCCCTTTTAACAGGAAGAAACCTCCAGCAGAACCAGGCTCAGGGAGGGGCAGTCTTCTGCTGAGACTGGTTGGGGCTGAGGGAAAAAACCAGGAAAAAGACATGCCGTGAAGGGGGGCAGAGATCGATCACTAATGATTAAATGCAGAGTGATGCATACGGAGCAAAAAGAGAAAAACAGTGCATCATGGGAACCCCCCCACAATCTACGTCTAAAGCAGCATAACCAAGGGATGGTCCAGGGTCACCCGATCCAGCCCTAACTATAAGCCTTAGCGAAAAGGAAAGTTTTAAGCCTAATCTTAAAAGTAGAGAGGGTATCTGTCTCCCTGATCTGAATTGGGAGCTGGTTCCACAGGAGAGGAGCCTGAAAGCTGAAGGCTCTGCCTCCCATTCTACTCTTACAAACCCTAGGAACTACAAGTAAGCCCGCAGTCTGAGAGCGAAGCGCTCTAATGGGGTAATATGGTACTACGAGGTCCCTAAGATAAGATGGGACCTGATTATTCAAAACCTTATAAGTAAGAAGAAGAATTTTAAATTCTATTCTAGAATTAACAGGAAGCCAATGAAGAGAGGCCAACACGGGTGAGATATGCTCTCTCCTGCTAGTCCCCGTCAGTACTCTAGCTGCAGCATTCTGAACCAACTGAAGGCTTTTTAGGGAACTTTTAGGACAACCTGATAATAATGAATTACAATAGTCCAGCCTAGAGGAAATAAATGCATGAATTAGTTTTTCAGCATCACTCTGAGACAAGACCTTTCTGATTTTAGAGATATTGCGTAAATGCAAAAAGGCAGTCCTACATATTTGTTTAATATGCGCTTTGAATGACATATCCTGATCAAAAATGACTCCAAGATTTCTCGCAGTATTACTAGAGATCAGGGAAATGCCATCCAGAGTAACGATCTGGTTAGACACCATGCTTCCAAGATTTGTGGGGCCAAGTACAATAACTTCAGTTTTATCTGAGTTTAAAAGCAGGAAATTAGAGGTCATCCATGTCTTTATGTCTGTAAGACAATCCTGCAGTTTAGCTAATTGGTGTGTATCCTCTGGCTTCATGGATAGATAAAGCTGGGTATCATCTGCGTAACAATGAAAATTTAAGCAATACCGTCTAATAATACTGCCTAAGGGAAGCATGTATAAAGTGAATAAAATTGGTCCTAGCACAGAACCTTGTGGAACTCCATAATTAACTTTAGTCTGTGAAGAAGATTCCCCATTTACATGAACAAACTGTAATCTATTAGACAAATATGAATCAAACCACCGCAGCGCAGCGCAGTGCCTTTAATACCTATGACATGCTCTAATCTCTGTAATAAAATTTTATGGTCAACAGTATCAAAAGCAGCACTGAGGTCCAACAGAACAAGCACAGAGATAAGTCCACTGTCCGAAGCCATAAGAAGATCATTTGTAACCTTCACTAATGCTGTTTCTGTACTATGATGAATTCTAAAACCTGACTGAAACTCTTCAAATAGACCATTCCTCTGCAGGTGATCAGTTAGCTGTTTTACAACTACCCTCTCAAGAATCTTTGAGAGAAAAGGAAGGTTGGAGATTGGCCTATAATTAGCTAAGATAGCTGGGTCAAGTGATGGCTTTTTAAGCAATGGTTTAATTACTGCCACCTTAAAGGCCTGTGGTACATAACCAACTAACAAAGATAGATTGATCATATTTAAGATCGAAGCATTAAATAATGGTAGGGCTTCCTTGAGCAGCCTGGCAGGAATGGGGTCTAATAAACATGTTGATGGTTTGGATGAAGTAACTAATGAAAATAACTCAGACAGAACAATCGGAGAGAAAGAGTCTAACCAAATACCGGCATCACTGAAAGCAGCCAAAGATAACGATACATCTTTGGGATGGTTATGAGTAATTTTTTCTCTAATAGTAAAAGTTTTGTTAGCAAAGAAAGTCATGAAGTCATTACTAGTTAAAGTTAATGGAATACTCAGCTCAATAGAGCTCTGACTCTTTGTCAGCCTGGCTACAGTGCTGAAAAGAAACCTGGGGTTATTCTTATTTTCTTCAATTAGTGATGAGTAGAAAGATGTCCTAGCTTTACGGAGGGCTTTTTTATAGAGCAACAAACTCTTTTTCCAGGCTAAGCGAAGATCTTCTAAATTAGTGAGACGCCATTTCCTCTCCAACTTACGGGTTATCTGCTTTAAGCTACGAGTTTGTGAGTTATACCACGGAGTCAGGCACTTCTGATTTAAAGCTCTCTTTTTTAGAGGAGCTACAGCATCCAAAGTTGTCTTCAAAGAGGATGTAAAACTATTGGCGAGATACTCTAACTCCCTTACAGAGTTTAGGTAGCTACTCTGCTCTGTGTTGGTATATGACATTAGAGAACATAAAGAAGGAATCATATCCTTAAACCTAGTTACAGCACTTTCTGAAAGACTTCTAGTGTAATGAAACTTATTCCCCACTGCAGGGTAGTCCATCAGGGTAAATGTAAATGTTATTAAAAAATGATCAGACAGAAGGGAGTTTTCAGGGAATACTGTTAAGTCTTCTATTTCCATACCATAAGTCAGAACAAGATCTAAGATATGATTAAAGTGGTGGGTGGACTCATTTACTTTTTGAGCAAAGCCGATAGAGTCTAATAACAGATTAAATGCAGTGTTGAGGCTGTCATTCTCAGCATCTGTGTGGATGTTAAAATCGCCCACTATAATTATCTTAGCTGAGCTAAGCACTAAGTCAGACAAAAGGTCTGAAAATTCACAGAGAAACTCACAGTAACGACCAGGTGGACGATAGATAATAACAAATAAAACTGGTTTTTGGGACTTCCAATTTGGATGGACAAGACTAAGAGACAAGCTTTCAAATGAATTAAAGCTCTGTCTAGGTTTTTGATTAATTAATAAGCTGGAATGGAAGATTGCTGCTAATCCTCCGCTCCGGCCCGTGCTACGAGCATTCTGACAGTTAGTGTGACTCGGGGGTGTTGACTCATTTAAACTAACATATTCATCCTGCTGTAACCAGGTTTCTGTTAGGCAGAATAAATCAATACGTTGATCAATTATTATATCATTTACCAACAGGGACTTAGAAGAGAGAGACCTAATGTTTAATAGACCACATTTAACTGTTTTAGTCTGTGGTGCAATTGAAGGTGCTATATTATTTTTTCTTTTTGAATTTTTATGCTTAAATAGATTTTTGCTGGTTATTGGTGGTCTGGGAGCAGGCACCGTCTCTACGGGGATGGGGTAATGAGGGGATGGCAGGGGGAGAGAAGCTGCAGAGAGGTATATAAGACCACAGCTCTGCCTCCTGGTCCCAACGCTGGACAGTCACAGTTTGGAGGATCCAAGAAAATTGGCCAGATTTCTAGAAATGAGAGCTGCTCCATCTAAAGTGGGATGGATGCCGTCTCTCCTAACAAGACCAGGTTTTCCCCAGAAGCTTTGCCAATTATCAATGAAGCCCACCTCATTTTTTGGACACCACTCAGACAGCCAGCAATTCAAGGAGAACATGCGGCTAAACATGTCACTCCCGGTCTGATTGGGGAGGGGCCCAGAGAAAACTACAGAGTCCGACATTGTTTTTGCAAAGTTACACACCGATTTAATGTTAATTTTAGTGACCTCCGATTGGCGTAACCGAGTGTCATTACTGCCGACGTGAATTACAATCTTACCAAATTTACGCTTAGCCTTAGCCAGCAATTTCAAATGTCCTTCGATGTCGCCTGCTCTGGCCCCCGGAAGACAACTGACAATGGTTGCTGGTGTCGCTAACTTCACATTTCTCAAAACAGAGTCGCCAATAACCAGAGTTTGATCCTCGGCGAGTGTATCGTCGAGTGGGGAAAAACGGTTAGAGATGTGAACGGGTTGACGGTGTACACGGGGCTTCTGTTTAGGGCTACGCTTCCTCCTCACAGTCACCCAGTCAGCCTGCTTTCCCGACTGCCCGGGATCTGCCAGGGGGGAACTAACGGCGGCTAAGCTACCTTGGTCCGCACCGACTACAGGGGCCTGGCTAGCTGTAGAATTTTCCACGGTGCGGAGCCGAGTCTCCAATTCGCCCAGCCTGGCCTCCAAAGCTACGAATAAGCTGCACTTATTACAAGTACCGTTACTGCTAAAGGAGGCCGAGGAATAACTAAACATTTCACACCCAGAGCAGAAAAGTGCGGGTGAGACAGGAGAAGCCGCCATGCTAAACCGGCTAAGAGCTAGTAGCTACGCAACCTAGCGGATTCCTAAAAACACACAAAGTGAATAATGTGTAAATAATTTAGAGGTGATTCAGCAGAAGGAGTGCCTTAATTAAGGCACCAAACAGGCCATGACGCAGCACAGGCAACGCACGACAACAGCGAACGCACGACAACGGTGCTAAAATAAAATAAAAATCGACTAAACACGCTGTGGAGCAGCACAGACAACGCACGACAACAGTGCTAAAAAAAAAAAAATAAATAAATAAATAAAAACGAAAGCGTTAGCAAGCTAGTTAGCTTGCCAACGCTGATAAAAGTTAGCTGATAAAAGTGCTCCATCGCGATGTTTCGACCGTTAGAGGTCTTCCTTAGGCGTTGGAGCACAGTAAAAAAGTATAAAAAAAAAAAGTAAAAAGTAAAAAAGTCTTGAGAAAGACTTTATATGATTTTATATGAGGATTTTCTTAAAAAGAAGACCTGAAAGTTGAGCTACAATTTGCCAGAAGGTGTATCTAAGATGAAAGCCTAGATTTGATGTTTTGGTGAAAGAGTTAAGTACTTTTATTTTTTATAGACTTTTATAGCCTTATTTTTAGAGACTTAAAGAGAAAAGACAGCACTCTCTCTTCCTATCTCTTTCTCTGTCTCTCCCTCTCTCTGTCTCTCTTTCTTTCTCTCTCGCTGTTTAAGTGCTGCGCAAACTTCAAACTTTTAGGAAACGCAAAGCCTTTCAACTGTAAAATAAATATATCATCACTGATGCTCACATGCAGGATTTTAATGGAGACTTTTTCCCTTTCAGCAGACAGAATCTCTGTTCATCTTCTCCTCGGCTGCACACTGAGCTGGCGTTTTACAGCCTCGGGACAGTGAAGCGGCTAACTTTTTAGCACACATTTTCAGCAACAATTCAGTTAATTTTTCAGAAAATCTGTGCTTGACGGACAAACAATTTAAAGCCGAGAGGTGGGAAGAAAGTTGCCAGAGCAGCTAGAACACTGCGGAAGAGAGCTCTCTCAAACAGCCTGGCTTCAGAAAACTTCCACCCCCCTGTCGCTCAGCAGTAAACAAGAAGAGAGCAAACAACAACAGTTGAGAGGATTCACAGTCGCTCTTCTCTGGTATCGGAAAATGTCGCGGGTTGGATCTGTATTTTCCGCTACGTGAATTACATCTGTATCGAGTCTGGGATCAGATCAGTCCCATCCCTAATTGCATCCCACAGTTTTATAATCTTAGGTTTTGCAAACATTTATTGTTGAGCTGCAGCTATCGATTATTTTAGTTATCGAGTATTCTATCGATTATTCTGGCAATCAATCAAGTAATTGGATAAAAAGTACTTTTTACCAACATCAACAGTCCAGGGCTCTCCCTAAGCAATGGCACAATGTTGCTGCGCCATCACACAGATTGTCAAATTTAAGCTATCCCTTTTTGTTTTCCTGGGTAATTATTTTTTTCACATCTTTACAAGTTTTAGATCTTTCCTGGTGTCAGGAGCTCAGCCAAAGTCAGGCCAAAGTCTTGACATTTTGTTGAAATGGCGATGGGATGTGGCTTTCTGTTTTGTTTTGTTTTTTCCCCAACTTGTAAAATTTAACCATTTTTAATTTTTTTTTTTTTAAGGTTGGTGGACTGGGTTCCACAAACAGGCCACACATAGGCCTGGCATATGTACTACAATGTTAAACAAAGCTTCGAGGCACAGAATTTGCCTCAAACATTTTTTGTAATCGAATTACTCAAATAATTTCAGCCCTAGTTTATTGTTTGGGATGAACATGTGGCTACGCAGGGATGACTCACCCCTTACAGAATTTTAGGTCAGAGGATACATAAGAAAATTACAAACCAGTGAAGTAGCAGCATTAGCAAGTCACCTTTTCCCATAGCCGAACAACAGGTCTTCACCATCTGCCACCCAGCAACATCGCAAGACTAAACCTCACAGCTCGAGTCCCCTTGTGACTGTCAATACTCAGGATTAACAACCCCAAAGCAGGAAAAGAGGGGACAATATGGAAAATGCTAATTTAAACCCCTCCCCAACAGTAATTCTTTTGACTTTTATTTCATTGTGCACAGTTACACATTTCTATACCCGGATACTCCAATTAAGAGCCAAAAGGGAAAGGGGGGGCTGGAGCCTATCCTATTAGTCATTGGGCAAAAGGCAGGGTACACCCTAAACAGGCCACCAGTCTATTGCATGACCAATCTTGATACTGTCCCTTCATCCTACCACTTCCCTCTTTCCCTTCACTTTGCACATTCCAAGTCAGTGTTGTTATTATATAATTAAGAACATTACTAAGAGTAGGCTACCACGTACAACATGCCTAGTAACATATCCTAGCTCAGAATTTAAAGTCTTAACCCTTTCAAAATGTAATCAGTACTTCCTTCCCACCCAACCTACACGTTAATGTGATGTGACGTGGGTGTTGGTGTTTACATATAAATGTGCTTTTGTAAACTATACAATTTTATTCACTCATCATCTTCAACCACTTTTCCGTGTTCGGGTCGTGGGGGCAACAGCTCCAGCAAAGGACCCCAGACTTTCCTTTCCCGTGCCACATTGACCACCTCTGACTGGGGGATCCTGAGGTGTTCCCAGGCCAGTGTGGAGATATAATCTCTCCACCTAGTCTTGGGTCTTCCCTGGGGTCTCTTCCCAGATGGACATGCCTGGAACATCTCCCTTGGGAGGTGCCCAGGAAGCATCCTTACCAGATGCCTGAACCACCTCAGCTGGCTCCTTTCAATGCGAAGGAGCAGCGACTCTACCCCGAGCTCCCCACGGATGATCGAACTTCTCACTCTCTCTCTCAGGGAAACATCAGCCATCCTCCTGAGGAAGCCCATTTCAGCCGCTTGCACCCACGATCTAGTTCTTTTGGTCATGACCCAACACTAGCTAGACCATAGGTGAGTGTAGGAACAAAGGTGAGAGTAGGAACGAAGATTGACAAGTAGATCGAGAGCCTCGCCTTTTGGGTGCTCCCTTTTCGTCACAACAGTACGGTAGAGCGAATGCAATACCGCACTTACTGTGCCGATTCTCTGGCCAATCTCACACCATTTTATTGGAAGTTCCTTCGGCTGCTCCCTTATTTGCACTCGGGGTCGCCACAGCAAATCCAAGGTGGATCTGCATGTTGAATTGGCACAAGTTTTACACCGGATGCCCTTCCTGACACAACTCCACATTACATGGAGAAATGTGGCAGGGGTGGGATTTGAACCCAGAACCTTCTGAACTGAAACCAAGCGCACCACTTGGCCACCACCCCCTCAATCTGCAAAAGCCAAAAGTCAAGTTGTGATTAGACAACCGTCTGATTTAACCGGGGTCAAAATGCATGGAAGACTGCCATCTACTGGTGCACAGATGCTCAGACCGTAACCCATAATCCTTTGCGTGCCAGCGTGTTTTTTTTTTTTGCATGCCAGAGAGTTGCTGCGGTTTAAACAGCACAAAGAGAATCCACGACAACAATTGTAAATGAACATTATACAACCAAAATGTACATTTTTATTTCTTTTCATCAGCTTCAGCAAGAGGCTGCAACAACTCTCTGGCACGCAAAGGATTATGGGATATCTCAATACTTAGGGCGAATACTGCCATGAACACTGGCCAGTAGATAGCAAAAGAGACCATGAAAACTTGCCAAAACAAGTATTCCGAATAAATAATCAGTGTCTGCTACGTTTAATCTGCGTGGAATTTAATAAACGCAAACTGAATTTCAGACATATTATACAAGGTCTGTTAGAAAAGTATCGGACCTTTTTATTTTTTGCAAAAACCTGATGGATTTGAATCACGTGTGCTTGCATGAGCAAACCTTGAACCTTCATGCGCATGTGTGAACTTTTTCACGCCTGTCGATTGCATCATTTTCTGGTAAGCAGCCTTTGTGTGAGGACATGTGCAGCGGGCTCGGCGGATTTTCATTTCAAGGAAAAAGACGGAACGACTGGAGCAGCGCTGCATCAAATTTTGCCAGAAACTGGGCGACAGCCAGGTGGAAACCATTCGGATGATTCAGACGGCTTTCTGTGACTTTTCAGTCGTGTGACTATCCGAGAAATTGTGGAAGAGGTGGGCATGTCACAGCATGTCCTGTGAGACTTCAACACAGAGGTGCTTTTGCTCCGCCGTTAGCAGCAGCATGAATTTCGCCGCCACTCTTTTCATGGCCAAATCTTCTGTCTTCGACAGTGGAAATCTTCTACAGTGGAATGTAACGAAAAAGTGCTGATGTCCACCTCTTCCGCAATTTCTCAGACAGTCACACGACGGTCCTGCATCACCACAACGTTCACTTTGAAATGATCTGGTCATTTCAGCATGTTGATAGCCGACCGGAGTGTGGCTCGCTCTCCACCGTTGTGCGGACATCTTTAAACCGGTTGTACCGCTCCTTAATCTGCGTGATGCCCACAGGATCGTCACCGAAAGCCGTCTGAATCATCCAAATGGTTTCCACCTGGCTGTCGCCCAGTTTCTGGCAAAATTTGATGCGGCGCTGCTCCAGTCATTCCGTCTTTTTCCTTGAAATTAAAATCCACCGAGCACACAACACAAGTCCCACACAAAGGCTGCTTACCAGGAAATGACGCAATCGACAGGCGTGAAAAAGTTCACACATGCGCACGAAGGTTCAAGGTTTGCTCATGCAAGCACACGTGATTCAAATCTATCAGGTTTTTGCAAAAAATAAAAAGGTCCGATACTTTTCTAACAGACCTCGTATAGATTACTTTGGAACAAAGACGACAAACAGTGTTGTAAAGGACAATAAGCAGGATGTTAAAGAGCAAACAGGAAGTGACTGCAGCTCACAGTGATTCCAACTGAAAATAATGGAAAAGCAACCTGAGCTTCTTCTGGCATTTTTACATAAAACAAACACAATAACAATGTCTATAAACCCAGAGAATATATTCACGAGAGTTTTAGGCACAATGTACAAAGGGTTTAATGCTGTTGTCCGTGTGGAGCCTGATCAGAGCGTCTCAAATGCATTTCTCCTATCATAAACCTTTACCCATAATGCACTGGCACTGCCGAGGCATGTCCACACTAAAACCTTCAAAATTAGTGCAATACTTTAAAACTAAAACATATAGCTGATATTTTCACTTTATAAAACTTCAGAAGTGACGTTAATTCAAATAACATGTCCAAAATTAGTTTGGTTATAATTTTAACCATAAGTTAAAACTGTATGCCTCTGGATGACTTGGGCAATAATGTCGGCAAGTTCATATGGTGTCAGGAGAAATGATCTTGTAACCAGTTCTCTGCTGACTGCAGAGGATAGAGCGGTTTCTCCTGAATAGAACTGTATATCTGCTACAAAACATTTAAGAGGTAAGCACTAAAATCTTTGATATCAGACAAACGTTTTTAACTGTTAAAGCTTTATTCACTATGCCTGCAAAAATATGCTAGCGATCGAAAAATTATTGGACCAAAATTTATCGAAAGATAATTGGTCCGTTGATGGTTTTCAAAGTTATCTGAAAAGCTAATCCGATAATGAAAACATTAGCTTCTATAATTAGTGGTTAGCGGATTAGCGGAACTGTGCCCATCACTGATCATATCGCATTGTGAGGAATCGATTTGCCATCAAATACATATCAAATTGCATCGAATCAGGAACAGGGGTGAATCATATCGTATCGTATAGTCCTGGAGTTTAATCACGTATCACTATATGTATCACATTGCTGGTAGTGTATTGCGTAGTGTGTGCATATTGAATTGCTGTCAGTGATGAGATTCACATGCCTTTATATATACATATATATACATACACACACACACACACACACATTACGATTATACACTCAACAAAAATATAAACGCAACACTTTTGGTTTTGCTCCCATTTTGTATGAGATGAACTCAAAGATCTAAAACTTTTTCCACATACACAATATCACCATTTCCCTCAAATATTGTTCACAAACCAGTCTAAATCTGTGATAGTGAGCACTTCTCCTTTGCTGAGATAATCCATCCCACCTCACAGGTGTGCCATATCAAGATGCTGATTAGACACCATGATTAGTGCACAGGTGTGCCTTAGACTGCCCACAATAAAAGGCCACTCTGAAAGGTGCAGTTTTATCACACAGCACAATGCCACAGATGTCGCAAGCTTTGAGGGAGCATGCAATTGGCATGCTGACAGCAGGAATGGCAACCAGAGCTGTTGCTCATGTATTGAATGTTCATTTCTCTACCATAAGCCGTCTCCAAAGGCGTTTCAGAGAATTTGGCAGTACATCCAACCAGCCTCACCGCAGACCACGTGTAACCACACCAGCCCAGGACCTCCACGATCGTCTGAGACCAGCCACTCGGACAGCTGCTGAAACAATCGGTTTGCATAACCAAAGAATTTCTGCACAAACTGTCAGAAACCATCTCAGGGAAGCTCATCTGCATGCTCGTCGTCCTCATCGGGGTCTCGACCTGACTCCAGTTCGTCGTCGTAACCGACTTGAGTGGGCAAATGCTCACATTCGCTGGCGTTTGGCACGTTGGAGAGGTGTTCTCTTCACGGATGAATCCCGGTTCACACTGTTCAGGGCAGATGGCAGACAGCGTGTGTGGCGTAGTGTGGGTGAGCGGTTTTCTGATGTCAATGTTGTGGATCGAGTGGCCCATGGTGGCGGTGGGGTTATGGTATGGGCAGGCGTTTGTTATGGACAAAGAACACAGGTGCATTTTATTGATGGCATTTTGAATGCACAGAGATACCGTGACGAGATCCTGAGGCCCATTGTTGTGCCATACATCCAAGAACATCACCTCATGTTGCAGCAGGATAATGCACGGCCCCATGTTGCAAGGATCTGTACACAATTCTTGGAAGCTGAAAATGTTCCAGTTCTTGCATGGCCGGCATACTCACCGGACATGTCACCCATTGAGCATGTTTGGGATGCTCTGGACCGGCGTATACGACAGCGTGTACCAGTTCCTGCCAATATCCAGCAACTTCGCACAGCCATTGAAGAGGAGTGGACCAACATTCCACAGGCCACAATTGACAACCTGATCAACTCTATGCGAAGGAGATGTGTTGCACTGCATGAGGCAAATGATGGTCACGCCAGATACTGACTGGTATCCCCCCCCCCCAATAAAACAAAACTGCACCTTTCAGAGTAGCCTTTTATTGTGGACAGTCTAAGGCACACCTGTGCACTAATCATGGTGTCTAATCAGCATCTTGATATGGCACACCTGTGAGGTGGGATGGATTATCTCAGCAAAGGAGAAGTGCTCACTATCACCGATTTAAACTGGTTTGTGAACAATATTTGAGGGAAATGGTGATATTGTGTATGTGGAAAAAGTTTTAGATCTTTGAGTTCATCTCATACAAAATGGGAGCAAAACCAAAAGTGTTGCGTTTATATTTTTGTTGAGCGTATGACTTTCTGAATAGACTTGCATACTGCGGGCATATATTCATAGAGATTTGGAGTTTTGCCTTATCATCTATTGGTGCAAAGGTGGCAGGGGTGGTGGCCAAGAGGTTAAAGCGCTTGGTTTCAGTGCAGAAGGTTCCGGGTTCAAATCCCACCCCTGCCACATTTCTCCATGTAATGTGGAGTTGCGTCAGGAAGGGCATCCGGCGTAAACCCTGTGCCAATTCAACATGCAGATCCACCTTGGATTTGCTGTGGTGACCCCGAGTGCAAACAAGGGAGCAGCCGAAAGGACTTACTTACTATCTATTGGTGCAAAGGTGTGTGGCTCTTCTGTGTGCCTGTCACAGTATTGCCTTTCACAGCACCATTCTCATTACTGTTGACTTTCACATCTTCTGCAAAGTAGAGTGCAAAGAATAAATCCTTGCTATTTTCACCTGTAATCCAATAATCTACGACACTTAGGTACTTTTAAGACTCTCACTTTACATTTATCTGACTTTCCTAAATGCTATTGGCAAAGTGTTAAGCAAGTACTTGAATGAATAAATTAATTTATTCAGCACACAATTCAACAATAACAAAAAAATTCACAACAAAACAACTCTTCAATGAACCTGTGTGACCGAAAGGGTGAGGGCAGAATCAAAGCTTATAAATACCCACCCCTTATACTATAAAAATAAGAAATATACGAGGTCTGTCCATAAAGTAACGGTCCTTTTTATTTTTTTCAAAAACTATATGGATTTCATTCATATGTTTTTACGTCAGACATGCTTGAACCCTCGTGCGCATGCGTGAGTTTTTCCACGCCTGTCGGTGACGTCATTCGCCTGTGAGCATGCCTTGGGAAGGAGTGGTCCCGCCCCTCGTCGGATTTTCATTGTCTGGAAATGGCGGAATGAAAAGGACTTTTTTTCCATCAGAATTTTTTCAGAAGCTGTTAGAGACTGGCACCTGGAAACCATTTGAAAAATTTATCTGGCTTTCGGTGAAAATTTTACAGGCTTCACAGAGAATAAGGACTATTACTACAGGTTTAAGGACCCCTTTAAGGACGCTCGGCGTGCTGCGCTCCGAGCTGCGACGACGAGGCACAAACCACTGGATCATTTCTAAACGGATGGCTCTGTGGATACGAGACCGTCGTGTGCTATTTCTCTGGTTATCACAAGAGCTGGACATCAGCCATTTTCCGGCAGATTTCACTTTTAACAAGAGATTTTGTCATGGAAAGCCGCGCGGAGGCTTCGCGCGTAAAGACCGAGTCGCTTTGGAAGCGAGACAAAGGAGCACCTCCGTTTCGGGGTGTTAGAGGACAAGTTGGGACATGTCCAGCTCTCCACAATTTCTTTTATACTCACTCGACTGGTAAGCACTGAAAGCCGAGATAGGCATGTCCCGAAACGGAGGTGTTCCTCTGTCTCGGACAGACTAGGACAAAAGAAGATAAACACACTCATGGCTGCAAACAGTATGGTTACTATGTCTGACCTCCAGTAGTGTTCTTGGTGTAAACACACTTCACTTTGACCACTTATATAATTGTGTAAATTCCTGTAAATCCATTCAATGCCACAGCATCTTTTTTCAATGGAAGAAAGCTGCATATTTAATTCAAGTGGTACTTAAGATTTTGCTTGTTGATGATTGCAGGTAACATTGACATTTTTTCTTGTGATTTCACAAAAAATAATTGACAAAACTTTGCTAAATGTTTGGTTGTGAGCTACAATTGAAAACTTATTTTTGTGGTGAAACAGCAGAAGGAGGTGGTTTCCAATGAGTATTCTAGAACTGTTACTTCTTACACATAGACACAAAATTGCTGTGATACTGTGAATCCACTGTCTATTCACTTGAAACTAACTCGCCACCATTCCCAACCTCAATTCACGCAAGGTCAGTGGTGGGCACAGCTAACCAAAATGTTAGCTTTGATGAGCACTAATCTGCTAAGTGAAAAGTTAACTGTTATCATGCTAAACCGATAAACCGCAAAAAAATAAAATAGCGGAAGTTACAGCTAACCGCTGACTTTTAGTACTATTGGCTACTGATAAGCCAGTTTCGAGTTTAAGGACAGCCGAGGCTTCTGAGTAAAATTAGAAGTGATCACAAACCCAAAAACGAACAACGAGCCAGAGTTTCTGCCTTACGTAACCAGACTGTGACCTCAGTCCTCACCCAGCAAACGAGACCGGCGCAGGCCGGCTGCTGTTGCCCAAAGGAAGAGAGGGAAAAAAAAAAAATTACTTTCTTCAACACGCAAAAAGACAGGCAGTGTGGAGGAGACATAAAACACAGCACACTTTTTACTCATGGTTTTACTAACAAACAACTAATTCCGGACAGTTTATTGATATTAACTGTAATTCTGTCATTTTTACAGAGAGAAAATATCACACATATGACATATCTTTTAAAGGAATGTGCTAAATTCTGAATGTTTAAATGGAATGGACTGCATTTATATAGCGCTTTTCCATCTGCATCAGTCGCTCAAAGCACTTTAAAATAATGCCTCAAATTCACCCCAATGTGAGGGTGTTGCCATACAAGGCACTCACTACACACCAGGAGCAACTAGGGGATTAAGGACCTTACCCAATGGCCCTTAGTGATTTGTTACTGAGCAGTAGAATGTCATTTCTAATCTTTAAAATGCTTCCTGAGCCTCAAACAGAGAGTCTGGACCACTATTTAATGCAGTGCACTACTGCTGATGTTCTGTGATAACCATCTGCAAATAAACCTGAGAATGTTTACACTTCAAAGAAGGTTTTTTTTTTAAATAAAATGTTCATTCACTGAGAGAAATAACATTCTAAGCAAAGTGTTTCAAGCAGGTGCTGTCAGACGCACAGCAGTGGAAAAAACCTGCACACACACACATAATCCAAACTGACTGCATGTTCAGAAACGTGGAAAAAGACTATTTAATATTTAGATTGTTTAGTCTTCCATGGTGACAGGTTTTTAGTTATTAGTTAATGCTACAGGTTGTCATCATAACAGTAATCAGGGCTCAGATTACTTGTCTGATGTGGCACATGCTTTCGGTGACAATCGAGCTGCATGTCCGCTTGAATTGACACGGGAGTTTTCAGAAGCTCAGAATGAACCATCAGCCACAGGAGGAGAATAAAACAAATCTCTCAACCGCATCTGTTCAGATTTCAACACACACAAAATTTTCTAATTAACTCAGCGGACATCGGCTGACAAGGATCTCATTTTGCTCTTCATAACGGTGCTTTATAAAATGAACTTTATTTATAAAACTCATGGCACACAGCTCTTATCACTGCGTGCCCGTTGGCTGTGATACTAAATGATATTGCTCTTTATTTTGTTCTGAGTTCATGTCCAAACTCGCGTCGCTCCAGTCATGTTACAGTGGACGATCTGCTGTTGTCGTGTGGGGTGGTCATGGGGTGCTCTGTGATGTGTTTTTGTGTGGCCTTTGTGGTATTTGTGTGTTTTTTACGGGCTTGGTGACTCTCCTGTGGAAATCAGGTGCAGCCTCACACTTCACTGTGACCATTGCAATCACGACATAAACCATCAGCTGAGATCCTCTATGGCATCATGTGCCGTTCAACACAATTTTAATTTCATGACTGCATAAGGACTGCTGGACAGACCCCATTCCTGTGTAAAGGGGGTTCGAGCAGGCTGGACGCGTCCTGTCCATGGACAAGCTGCACAAGCCTCTTTTTATTTATTTGTTTTTCTGTGGACAGAAGTTAAATTTAAGTTTAATGCTCCTGGTTGGAGCACACCTGGCGTGCACACACATATGCGACAGGTTAAACAACTGACTAGAAGGGAGGGATATGCCTGGAGAAGGAATCAATCGCACAGTGCATTAAGGACTCTCTGGCAGCAGGCTTGTACGTTCCTCTTCATCCCCCTTAGGAGCAGGTTTCCTTTTTGTTGGGAAGAAGGACGGGACCCTCCACCCCTGCATTAATTCCTCTGGACCCCCTAGTGCAGCAGATAACTGAAACAATCGTGCAAATGGTGATACAAGCACCAAAGTTGGCACAAATACTCCTTAGACATTACTCTTTTGAAAAAACCGACTGGCCACTTGAATTTTCAATAGGCGTCTAGGTAGGGGTCAATTGAAGAATTACACAGGGGTCAAAATTAAAAATGCTCAAATCATTTTGAAAACTACACTACATTATTTGTCTTATCGCAAAGATTCCAAAAAGGTATAGTTTGGACTATCTATGACTGAATGATCAGGAGCTATGGGGTAAAAACAACAAAAATGGTGACAAAGGTCAGTTTCAGTTTATACAGGAGTCAAAAGTTAAAGTTCCTTCAGTTTTGGTAAAAAGTGATGCAAATTATTGGTTGAGCTAATAGGATTAATAAATGGAATAGGAGAATGGCTTGTGTTTTGGAGCAGTTTAGTTGAAGAAAATTTACCTTCATCTACGCCTCTATCTCCTCCAAGCAGGTGGTCAGTGTGGATCTTGGTAGGGGAGCAGTGGAAGTTGAAACTGTTCTCAAATAGAGTTGTGTGTCATCGGCGTAGCAATGGTAAGATATCCCATGCTTGCTGATGATCTGGCACAGGGAAAGCATGTAGAGAGTGAAAAGGGTGGGGCCCAGCACAGAACCCTGGGGGACACCACAGATGACACTGTGGGTGTGTGATCTTGCTTTGCCCAGGGTGACATGTTCAGAGTGACATCTAATTTATCTTATGAAAAGCCACTTCTAACAGGATTTTGGCCTTTAAAATTTTTTCCAAGGAACAATTTTGTAAAATTATAAACTAGTGTTGGAGGTTTGCGCTCTATGAGCACAGTGCTCGTTGTTTTTTTTTTCCATTGTCTGTGAGGATGTCAATGGAAGTTGAGAGACACAGCTCCTGAACATCGTTCTATAATGTGGTGATGGTCTAGTGGTTAAGGCATTGGGCTTGAGACCAGACGATCCTCGATTCAAATCCCAACGTGACTGGAAAATCACTAAGGGCCCTTGGGCATGGTCCTTAATCCTCTATTGCTCCCAGTGTGTAGTGAGCGCCTTGTATGGCAGCACACTGACATCGGGGTGAATGTGAGGCATTATTTGTAAAACGCTTTGAGCATCTGATGCAGATGGAAAAGTGCTATATAAATGCAGTCCAGTTACCATGTAAGTCCATGAGTGGTTCTTCACACATTTTTCTCTTTTTTATTATTATTATTATTATTTCTTATTATTTTATTATTATTTTCAGTGTTTTTTTTCTAAAGTCAGGAGATGTTTAACAGCCTTTTTCACATAACAATGCAATAGTCCACATCCATCCTGAGCACTGTGAGTGCAAACATGTCATCACCTCAGTCACACCAGTAGCGCTCAACATCTGTGCAAATCATTGCACCTGCAAAGACAATGCCAGTGCTGCTTGACTTTGATGTGCGTGCCGTGCACCATGTCAGTGGCTCTCATGCGTACTGCTTGAGAGTTGTGGCCATATTTTTCACCGCCACTCTGGAAGGCATTCAGCGGACAGTTGGCCGCCACACGCACGTGTCAGCAGGATCAATTTAGCAAGATTTCACATGGGAAAGTTGTTGCCTTTTCACCTGTTTTCACGTGATTTCGTGTCTCCGCCTCCTTTCCACCAGTCGAGCCTCTGTGAGATATTAGCCTAACCACTAGACCAAGGGTGGGCAACTTGTTCCAGAAAGGGCCAAGAGGGTGCAGGTTTTCTTTGCAGCCACTGACTCCACCAGGAGATTTCACTGATTAATATCACTTTGAGCAGATGGAATCAGTTAATCAGTGAAATCACCTGGTGGAATCAGTGGCTGCAAAGAAAACCTGCACCCTCTTGGCCCTTTCAGGAACAAGTTACGCACCTCTGCACTAGACCATCACTTCCTGGGGTATATACGGTACACTGCTGAAACAGATAGACATGTCAAGTGGTGATGCCCACTGTAGATAGGATTTTTGTGTTTTACAACAACAACAACAACAACAACAACAACGTCTGTATAACAGTACAGTGTGCTGTGTGTTGTTACTAAATAAAGTATTAATGCCCTGAAGGCATTTGGTCAGCCTCTGTTGTCCTGTTCTCAACATTGGCCCAGTTCCCACCATCAACACGGTGCATCAAGATGTTTTGGCATTTCTGTCTCATTCAGTTTTGTTTTTCTTATAAGTGTGATCTGTATTTCTGTCTGTGCTGCTTTTTAGTTTCCTGTCTAATCCTGTCATTATCTGCTGGATATACACCATTTATGTCGTTAAGGAAAATACTGTTTTTTCCTCAAGAAAATGATTACAACTCTAACTCTGCAAACTATACCACATTCTACTTCTTCTATACCACATTCATCACATTCTAAAAGTACTCAGGAATCTCCTTTGTGGCGTTTTCGAAATCTGGGATGGTTTTCAAGGCGGCCACCTTTCACTTATTTTTGCGTATTGCTGCTTCTTGGGAGGTTGGAGACCTAGTTTAAGTGTCTTAATGAATGAACATAAAGTTCAAAATTGTTGAAGAATTGAGGGCAGGTGATGGTCTAGTGATTAAGCATTGGGCTTGAGATCAGAGGTTCCTCTGTTCAAATCCCAGCCTGACTGGAAAATCACTAAGGGCCCTTGGGCAAGGTCCTTAATCCCCTAGTTGCACCCGGTGTGTAGTAAGCGCCTTGCATGGCAGCAGCCTGACATCGGGGTGAATGTGAGGCATTATTGTAAAGTGCTTTGAGCATCTGATGCAGATGGAAAAGCGCTATATAAATGCTGTCCATATACCTGCATCTCAACTCTAAAAATCTCTTCACTACTGACACATATTTATGGTTCAATGCTCAACCTCCATGCACCAGGTTAAGGTGGAACAATAATGCTTTGAAAAGTGAAATCACAATCTGAAAGCTTAATGTTAAAATCACAAACAGCAATCAGTGCTCATTTTCAAGCAGTCAAAATTTCAGAGTGACATGTTGGCTGTTATCTAGCCGTTTTCAGAATAGACATGACTAGCTAGTATCTGACTAGGGCATATCTCAGTCCAGTCAATGCTATCTTTTAAAAATTATATACCAGATTAAATACGAGATAAATCAATACTTCCATCTCTTTAATTTGTGTGGGTCCTGATAAGGCTGATAAAAGTAAAACAAGCCAGAGTGCATTTGAAAAATGAACAGATTGACAGCCATTATCATGATGTAACGTCAGGAACTGACTATTACCTATCTGAAAGTCACTCCACCTGTGTCCACGAATGGAAAGAACAGAATCCGTGGTTAGGTCTATGTTTTGAAGACCATTCTCATGCTGTGCTGGGCTTCACTTCTGCAGCCTATCCCAGAGGCACTCAAAAAATAAGTAAATAAATAAAAACCTCCCACTTTCCTCCTTTCCTCTTATCTTTGGAAAATCTGTTCAACTAATAAACATCACTAGTCATATGACTACATCCTGCCAAAATGCACATTTTAACCAATTTGATATATTCAGCACCAAAGTCCACAAAAAACACAGATTTCACACTGTAAGAAATTTAGTTTTTCCCATTCATTTTAATAGAGGGCCTCAAGGGGCATTAGCCTATGTGATGTCATCAAAATCCACATCCCTCACAGCTTCCTGTTTCTGAGCGTTTATCAGCAGAAAGTGAAATCAGGCTTAATTCCACATGTTTATGACTTAATTTCTCAGGGTACATGGCACCATAAATAAAACACATCAATAATTTCATTATTCTTTATTTATTTAGAATAGTCAGCTCATTTGACATTTTATTTACTAGTGATACACATTTTAAGTTGACTAACTGGGTAATTCAGATAGCACGAATTTCTTACTATTAAAGTTTAAAACATGGCTTAAATGTTTAACATTCTTTTTCTGCACAGTTATGAAAAACAAGGACAGGATAAGCTTACGCAGACGGATTCACCGAGGTCAGCCACCAAGCAGGAATCAGTCAACACAGCCCACCATCCACCAGCAGCCAGCACTCCTTTCACTTAAGGGATCTGAATGAACAATTTTGCATCTAGTAGAACTACAAACATCATTTCCATATGTTAAAGCCATACTTCCTACTTGTACTTCTATAAATGCTTACTTTTTAAAAAAATTAAAGTCAATCCCTGCTAAGATTTGACTTTAATTTATTGTGAGGTTTAGTTATTGTCTATTGGGTCATGATCTAAATTAGTAATCCAAAATCCCAATACCTAATTTGTGCTCTCTTTGTGCACCTGGTCACTTAGTCAAAGATTGTTACTGCAAGATGATGCACTAATGTCTTAACTTGTAATGTTTGAAAAGACAGAGAGACATATCTGTCTGGTTGTCAAGAGATCAACAGAGTGGTGCTGCTGACTCTCCATAAACAATCAGCATTGACAAGTTATGCCTGGTTTATACTTCATACTGATGCTGACATGCTGGTGTGCACTGGGACAATTGCGGCCACTGTAGATACAAGACTTATATGGGGACCACTTGGCATTTACCAGTTTTTGGAACAATTCACTCCAGGTAATTGCCCGAGTGTAGATTGACATTTGGTTAAAAGATGATGATGAAGCAGGTATGAATAGTCTCCAGCAAGTGCAGTACCACTCTGACAACAATCCCACAAATAATTCTGATGTTGAAGTGTAGTATTTGCAACACTGTAGCATCTCTTAGCTCACAAAAGCCTCATGATTAATCATTATTTCAATTGCCTTTTAGACATTATGACAGTTTTATGGTACATGGATATCTACACACACTATGCAAACCTATCCATAGGGTTTATTAACATGCAATATTTTCTTTTTGCTGAAGGACATGTTAGTATTATTGTGTATGCACCCAGATGTTATGAGCAGACTAGTCGATAAAATTCGTAATTCACAAATCAAACCTTTTAACTCACTCGATGCCATTGACTCTAAAACGCGTCTTTTCCAATAGTAACGCCCCACGCCAAAGACGCGTCATCGAGCCAATTTCTTTTCTTCTCTTTTCTTGTGGTACGTTTGTTGCTGACATGGACATAGAACTCAATTTTCTATGGGTCTTGAAAAAAACACTCAAATGCTGAAGAAATCCTGGCACTGGGATGTTCTGAACTTTGAAAATGGCTGGCACTCAATGAGTTAAGAATACATGAACATTAAGCTGGTGACTCCATTAAGGAAGTGCATTTATATTGACTGGACAGGAAACACAATATATATGACAGCTTTTCAAATACTCATTATCACCTTTCATGCAGTCTTGTGTGTTTGGAGTATTATTTTGGACCCTCAGGCTGTGTAGCATGAATCTGATCACAGAACATTGTAGGGAGCAGTATCTGCTGTGAGGCTAGCAAGACTAACAGAAATGAGAATGCATCTGAATGAAGTGATGGAAGGGGATTTTGGAGAAAAAGTAAGGACAGATCTCACAGAAAAGACAAAAAGACAACAGTGAAATAACAGGTCCGGAGAGACGTATGCCAGACAATTTGGCACGGCCACTTTTAGTGCAGCAGCAAGTCAACATGCAGTGCACATCCTCTGAATCTTAACAGGTTTCATGACCCTCCAGAGGCCCCTTACTTTCTCTAATAGCGGTGCTTTACTCTCCTCTATGTGTCTTCAGCTTCTGTGACTTCAGTGATCACTCACCTCCACAGCCACTGTTTTCCACAATGGCTGTTTTCCCGTGTTTGTGTGGGTTCCCTCCACGTGCACTGGCTTCGTCCCACTTCCACAGACGTGTGTTAGGTGAATTGGTGACTCTAAATTGACCATAGGTGTGTATGAGAGTGTCAGTGAGTTTTTCTGTCTATATGTGTCCCTGCGAAAGACTAGCGTCCTATCCAGGGTGCACCCCATCTCTCGCCCAATGGCCCCTGGGATAGGCTCCAGCACCCCCATGACCCTTAACTGGAATAAGCAAGTACAGAAAATGGCCACATTTACATGACCCTAAAAATCAGATAACTGTTAGTAATCATCGGGCATATGGTAAGGACGGATGGATGAGATTTATTGTCATTACAAGTGCAACAACGAGATTACGTCCACACTCACATTTCCACACACAAACAGCAATTAATCCACAATTATTACTTGTTTACCGTAATAATGGCACACATCAGAATTAAAGACAACACATATACATTTGACATTGTTTATGTGCACTAAACTTGAAACAGTCCGTTTTCCAAATTAAGGCGATGTGAGTGTGTGGTAGCCGCTGCAACTGGAGTTGCGCCGCCACTAGCTTGGGGAAACGGGGACCAGCTACAGCTGAAACCGCGCCGCCCCCGCAGAAGGTTAGGGATGATGTGAGCAGAAGCCGGAGGATGCCTCAGGTGCCTCCTGAGGGAGTTGTTCCAGGCACGTCCAGCTGGGAGGAGACCCCGGGAAAGACCTAGGACTAGATGGAGAAACTATGGCCCAATCTCAATTCTCTTTTGTACCCCTTCCCCTTCCCATTGGCCCTACCCCTACGCTTACCTCTTTAAAACAAGGGGTAAGGCGAAGGGGTATGCCTCTAGCCCTATGAATTGAGACACCCCTCCGCCTTAGAGGGAAAAAAAATTGCCCGTCTCAAACTGCCGTCTTCACTGTTTGTCAACATGGCAACCGGAGCGCAACTTGTTGCAGTAGCCTGTTTCCTCTTTTTATTTTCTCGCCTTTCTGCATAAATGCAAAGAAATAGAAGAAGTCGCAGATTTCTTCGACACATCACAATCATGTTGGAGAATTTTGTGGTATTAATAATTAATTTAAATAATTTGTCATTTATAATAATAATTAATAGTATCAATAATGAATTAGTAATTAATTAATGTTAATAATACTGATTAACTAGTCATTAATATTAATTAATATAGTTAATAATTGATTGATTAGTAATTAATTAATGAATCAATTAATAAGTAATTAAAATAAACACTTGAAATATATCAGTCTGTGTGGAATGAATGTATACATTATACATGTTTCACTTTTTGAATGGAATTACTGAAATAAATCAACTTTTTCATGATGTTCTAATTATATGACCAGCACCTGTATGTATGTTATGGGCTGCATCTAGTTCTGTTAACCTTATTTCTTTTTCAAATTCTCTCATTTGTTGCATCCAGCCCTATTTCCTTTAGAAATTTCCTTGACAAATATACGAGGTCTGTTAGAAAAGTTTCCGACCTTTATTTTTTTTTAAACTATATGGATTTGAATCACGTGTGATTGCATCAGCCAAGCTTGAACCTTGGTGCGCATGCGTGATTTTTTTCACGCCTGTCGGTTGCGTCATTTCCTTGTAAGCAGCCTTTGTGTGAGGACGTGTGCTGTGCGCTCCGCGGATTTTTATTGCAAGGAAAATGGCCAAACGATTGGAGCAACGTTATTGCATCAAATTCTGCCAGAAACTTGGCGACAGCCAGGTGGAAACCATTCGGAAAATTAAGACGGCTTTCGGAGATGAAGCTATGGGCGTCACACAGATTAAGGAGTGGTACAACCGGTTTAAAGATGGACGCACAGCCATGGAGAGCGCGCCACGCTCTGGCCGGCCATCGACATGCCGAAATGACGAGATCATTTCCAAAGTGCACGCTGTAGTGATGCGGGACCGTCGAGTGACCATCAGAGAAATTGCGGAAGAGGTGGACATTAGCACTTTTTCGCCACATTCAATTGTTACAGAAGATTTGGGCATGAAGACAGTGGCTGTGAAATTCTTGCCGAAGTTGCTGACGGCGGAGCAAAAGCACCTCCCTGTTGAAGTCTCACAGGACATGCTGGACTCCACACAAAGTGATCCCAGCTTTATGGACATGATTATCACTGGTGATGAATCCTGGGTGTACGGGTACGACCCGCAAACCAAATTCCAGTCGTCACAATGGAAGCATTCCACGGCACCACAACCGAAGAAGGCGCGCCAAGTGCGCAGCAACGTGAAGGTGATGCTGACTGTTTTTTTTTTTACTCCTGCGGTGTTGTACACCACGAGTACGCACCACAGGGTCAAACAATAACGAAAGAGTACTACAGGGATGTCCTCCGTCACCTCCGTGATGCTGTACGGCGCAGGAGACCGGAGTTGTGGGCCACAGGAACTTGGCGCATTCATCACGACAATGCTCCAGCACATTCCTCAAACTTAATTTGTACTTTTCTGACTAAAAACCAAACTCCTCTGGTTCAACAGGCTCCGTACTCTCCTGACATGGCCCCTTGCGACTTCTGGCTGTTACCAAAACTTAAAAGACCCTTAAAAGGAACGCGTTTTGAGACGAGGGAGGACATTATGGCTGCAACGACGGCGGAGCTGCACTCCAAAAAAGCCTCTTTCGGAATGCTTCCAACCGCTGGGAGAAGTGTGTGGAGTCCCAAGGAGACTACTTCGAGGGTGATTAGGTTTCCAACGCTCCAGGTAAGCCAGTTTTTTCACGGCCAAAGGTCGGATACTTTTCTAACAGACCTCGTAGCAGTCTATTAGGACGTCAGGTTACACGTATTGTATGTATATGTGTAACATATACATGTGTGTGTATATATTCTCCAACTTACTCCCATTGATGAAATTTCTCCCCATTTTCTGCCTGAAAGCTTATTAGGAGCTCAGGGCTCCCTGTTTGTTTACAAAGTACACACGCGTTACAGACCTTGAAATCCAACAGCAGGGATTGATATTATCCAAAGATTTATGAACATATCTTTCTAAACAGCGTAATTTGTAATGAAAGCCGCTTTAATTTATGCAGCTCTGGGCGCCATGTTTGTTTCTTTGGACACAGCAGTAAGCTCCTCCTACCCCTCCAAACGGAGTGTGCATCCAGATTCACTCGGTTTGGAGGGGTTTGAAGCCCTCCGCCTACCCCTCCACCTCGCTCCAAAAAGAGAATTGAGACACCCCTCTGTCTCTCGTGCCCATGCAAAATGGAGGGGAAGGGGAAGGGCTGAGGGATAGAATTGAGATTCAGCCTATGTCTACACTGGCCTGGGAATGCCTCAGGATCCCCCAGTCAGAGGTGACTGATGTGGGAAAAGGAAGTCTGAGGTCCCCTGCTGGAGCTGTTGCCCACACGATTCGATCCCGGATAAGCGGTTCAAGATGTATGTATGCTAGTAATCAGAAAAGTGTAATAATCTGATCACTTGCATTTACATGCATTTCAGTAATCCGCTAATTGGAAAAACCATGTTTTGGAAGTGGAGAAAGAAGAAAGGGCAGCTCCTGAAGTGAGTCAGTCTCTCTCTCTCTCTCTCCTTTTTTTTTTTTTTTGAACACACAACAGATTGTATGAACTTTGTGATCTGATAAAGGATGTTACAAGACCAGACGGGTCATCCCACTTCACCTCTGGAAATGTGAGTGACAACTGCTTTTTACACATGCACAAATGTAAAACGATGAAATAAAACTTATTAATGGTATACATGTACTGAAGAAATTGGAGTACAGTGGTCCCTCATTTATCGCGGGAGTTACGTTCTAAAAATATCTCGCGATAGCTGAAATCCGCGAAGTAGTCAGCGTTATTTTTTTACAATTATTATAGATGTTTTAAGGCTGTAAAACCTGTTCAAACCTTAGTAGTAGAAAATTAAGACCAGTATTATAGAATGAAACAAAAGATCAAAACCTGTTTTCAGGCCCAAACATTTGTTTGAGAAATAAAAATAGAACTTTTTCCTATAAATAATTATGATGGCTTTTAGAACTAACAAATTTAATTTTAACGATCATCCTACGAGGTTGGACACATAAGAAATTATTAATAGTGACTGACCAGTATTTCACAGTTCCTCTGATCGCGCCTCTGCATCCTGGCGCTGCTCCGCAGCATGTTTTTCCAATGAGAGACACCTCGGGCAGGTGTCTTTTTCCGAGTGAAAAACACAGTTATGGATAGTTGTTGGCGCTCTTTTTTTCTTCTGGGCTAGAAGAATCTTATAAACAGACACACACAGAACACAATGCGCGTTGCTCTCCCTTCGCTCATTGCCTCCGGTGTTACCGTTGCGGGACGGATGCTGAACCCGCAAAGAATCCAAGTCATTAAAAAGAAACAAACTTCTCTCAGTGGCCACGGAGCTCTGCGGCTGTGGTTTCCAAGACCATGCAGCGCTGCTGAATTCTATCCTTGCGGGCTGCTGGAGCGCTCTGCATCAAAACAGCGAGCGTAGTCTCTGGACCGGTTGCCAGATTTGGGCTGCAACTCAGCACAGCAGACAGTGGGGCGGTGTGAGTGGCCCGCTGCAGCGCTTACCGAGCCCACAGACTCGGTAAGCGCATTGGAGGCAGTGAGAGCAATCGCGGTGATGCAGACTGGCCCGCCTGATGAGGACGCAGAACACAATGCGCTGTTAAAAAAAGAGAAGCAGCATGCAAAATTGCACTAAAAAAATCCGCCAAACTGCAAGGCCGCAAAAGGTGAACTGCAATATAGCGAGGGACCACTGTATTGAGGAGGAATCCAGGTGTGTTAATCAGATAATGGTCACTATTGGATAAAGCATAATGGATTTTGCCGTTTACATGAGCACTTAATTAGATAACGGCCAACAGCAACCAGATTTTTATGCGTATGTAAACGGCCAATGAATGTGTAAAATACAATGGATATTCAGCTCAAACACCCTACCAAAGCACCCAAAAAGCTGCTGAAGGCAAAGAAATTCTTCAGTTGCCATGTCAGACCTCTATCCAAGAAAGCTTGACTTTCACTTACTGTAGACTTGTTCTCTCCAACCCTGTTCCTGGAGAGCACATGCATGTTTTTCACATCTGGTCTAGTCACATCTGATTTGTTAAAAAATTAGTTGATTTGGTGCTTCCCAACTCTTGACTGACTGAGCGTAGTTGAGTGTCTAAATTAAGTGTGAGTGGAACATCAGCATCAGTAAAGATTCAAGGCAGGCGCTCTCCAGATGCAGGGTTTGCAACTAGGGATGGGTATCGAGAACCGGTTCCTTTCGGGTATCGTTAAGAAATGATTCGATCCACCGACATCAATAAGCTTTTTGCTTAACGATTCCGTTATCGGTCCTTTAGAGTGGCCGTTGTTTTTGAGGGTGTTTGTCAGGAAAATGATACTTTCTCTACATTGATTACAGACCCTGCAGCGGGTCCGTAATCAGCTTTTCTGCAGCGCGGCTTTGCTTTGAACCTTGAACCAATCGAAGCAGTGGTTCGCAGACTGAAGCAGTGCTTCGATCTATTGCTTCGTTTATTCATTTTTTTTCCTTTCGCTTTATCTTAATTTTCCCTCGCTAAAACCCTAAAGAGCATACATCTGTGAGTATTATTTACCTTTTTTATGTTAAACTGACCTGTTATGGTCTTCTCAAACAGTTGATAGATGTATTTTATAACTTAAAAACGGGAGCGATGCTAACGCGTTAGCATGTCTATGGCATTTTCAATGTTAAACTTAGCATTAAGCAGTTGCAGCTGTCATCACGTTCGGGTGCATTTGTTTTCTGTATAATAAGCGTTTGTTCTCATAAAAGAGTCAAATGTATTACAAATTGTAATATTTTTTAAATTTATTTTTGTTTATATATTAATAATCTAATGATTAGTTATTGTATACAATTTTAGAGAAATATAAACAGAATATAACAGAAAATATAAAACCAACTAACAATGAACATACAGAAATAAATACATACATACATACAGAAATAAATAAGTGTTTCTTGTGAACACCTAGTGACTCTTACACCTCCATTTCATCCCTGTCTTATTTAAGTTTAATGACAGTTTGTTTCATTCAAACCATATTTTCAATTTGTTAATTTCTTCAGTGATTTCCTCCAGAACTATCTGCCAAGCTAGAAAACTGCTGCATCCTTGTAAGAGCAGAATACTACTGGAATGAATTTGAATAAGTTGGGTTTTTCTCACCAAAATGGATGCTGCACTCACTGCAGTGTATTGTCTAGAATAGTCCCAGATTGCATTTCAGAGCTTCTAGAATTCAAACATTTTCGTGCAGGTGGTGTTGGGGTAATTTTGGGTTTCAGCTTTTTTTGTTTTTCACCACTTTCATCCCTAAATATGTCAATCGTAAATCACTTTTGTGCGGATTAAATTTACTAACTGGGACTCCTGTCTTGTTGCGAGAAAGAAACGCGAATCGTCCTCTGTTCAGTTCACACCACTCCAAACGCTGCGCGGCTCTCTGCTGAGTCAAGTTAGAACGATAGAGTCCAGTCGGAATTAATAATGTCAAAGCGAAACACATTTTTATTTATGTCCAGAGATCAAGGATACAGTGACCAATTTCATATTTATTTACTTTAAGACTCAATGAAATACGTAGAAAACCTGTAAAGCCTACTTTTAGTACAAAATTCACAAGAGGTATCGATAAGGGAATCGATAAGGAATCGGATTGATAAGCAGAATCGATAATGGCATTGATAGATAAAATCTTATCAATACCCATCCCTATTTGCAACACCTGCTGTAGACTTAACTGAAGGCAGAAAGACCCACAAACAAGTAACAACTCAAGGAGGCCTGCTAAAATATCTCAAAGGGGGAAATTCAATATTTAGTGATGTCCATGGTTCCAGATTTCTTTTCATACTTTCATCCAAGTATTAACAACAGTCCTTAAATTTGTGAATATGTTCGTTTGTCCAATTACTTTTGGTCTCTGAAAATGGAGAGACTGTTTAAAAATAGCCATAATTTGTTAATGTTCAATGGAATATATTTTGCTGTTCCTCTTGAATTAAAGAAGAAAGCTGACACTTTGTTTCGCCTCCATTGTGGTGATGTACAAACAAAATTTTAAAATTGTGTCACTGTCCAAATACTTACCATATGTGCCCGACTATACTCTACATTAATGAAATAACCTATGCAGCACCATACTGAACCAACTACAATATTGTCAGACCCTGAATAAAAGTTTCATAGATTCAAACACCTGGTACTGGAACATGGCTTTGGAGGGTTCAGTCACCATTACTGACCTGATGCAGCTCAAATGTGTTGCATTGTGTACAATGGCATCAACTCTGGGCTAGGGATGGATATTGATAAGATTTTATCGATACCATTATCGATTCCGCTTATCAATCCAATTCCTTATTGATACCTCTTGTGAATTTTCTGTGTACTAAAAGTAGGCTTTAGAGGTTTTCTATGTTAACATTTTATTGAGTCTTAAAGTAAATAAATATGAAACTGGTCACTGGATCCTTAAACACTGGACATAATAAACTCTACATGGTGGATCCTTGATCTCTGGACATAAATAGAAATAAACAAAATCTAGTTTTTGTCAAAAGCATTTCCATTCAGACATTGTTGGCATGATTATCTCTCCATACCTCTGAGCTGAGCTCTTGCAGCTGGCTGTGCTGCATGTCAGGATGTAATTCATAAAGAATGCAGGACGTCTTATTTTGGGAGGAAAAAAACATTGTAGTCGATTGTAGTTTATTGTCTGTATTACAGTGTTTGGGAAGAGGTGTCATTTTATTTAAAGCGGTAACTTGTTAAGAAGTTATTAATTCTGAGCGGACTCTGTCTCAGCAGAGAGCTGTGCAGCATTTGGAGTTGTTGCAACAGAACGGAGGACGATTCTCGTTTCTTGACTGCAATAAGACAAGAGTCCCAGTTAGTGACTTTAATCCACACAAAAGTGACTCACAATTGACATATTTTAATGGCTTTGAGAGGGGTTAAGAAGCGGACTTGCTGCTTCTGAAGAGCAGCGACTCAAAGAACCAAGTCAGAGGATCAAAGCAGTGCTTCATTGGTTCATGCATCAAAGTGGAGTCACGCTGCAGAAGCAGTTGATTACAGAGCCGCTGCAGGGTCTGTAATAAACGTAGAGAAATGATCTTTTCCCAGCAAACACCCTCAAAAACAACAGCCGCTCTGGAGGACCAATAAGGGAATCGTTAAGCAAAAACACTATTGATATTGGTGGATCGAATCATTTCTTAACGATACACGAAAAGAACCGGTTCTTATTACACAACCCTACTCTGGGCACAACAAAGCTGGCAGAGAAACAAATAAAATAAGTCTAATAAGCAGCAAACAGCCTGCAGGAATCTCACACAAGTGCACGAAGACCATAAACACAGTCTGCCTGACTATACGCACAGAGTACACACCGCTCTGTTGAAAACAACTGTCACGCAAAGTTCCACTACTCACACTGAATAATACACAGCTGAAAGCAGCACTCTATAGGTGATTGACATCTGCTAAGGCACGAATGGAAGAGAGTGGCACACAGCAGTGGGTTAGTTTTGGAATACAGGCTTTAGATAACTCCAGGCATTTTAAGAACTGATCAAGATCTAAATTTTCACCAAAGAGGTGTGTTCGGTGTTCAAACCTTCAATGGTACCATAAATGGAAGAAATCAACAGCTTTAATTCCGATCTCCTGTTGACAATTTTTGACACCCAACTGTCAAACTTTTCTGTGGGGGAAAAAAAAAATTGGATATGCAATTTTGTAACTTCCCATAATTCCCTGCGTATGCAGTATAAAATTTTGTTGATTCCTGGGAATAACACCACAATTACCTGATGCCATCAAATATGGCCATCGGGTATTATGAAGTCTTTGCGTCTGATCATCCATCCGTCCATCTGTCTGTGCTCAGCATAAGTCCAGTCCTATTACTGCCAGAGTCTTCAAATTCACACAGAACATTTATGGGACACAGACCTTGGACACGTTCAAAGATGGCTAACCTTGACCAATTTTAAGAGGTTAAAAAGTCACATTCTGTTTTCATATTTTTATGCCATGATTCATGCAAATCTGTTTTTTTTTTTTGTTTGTTTGTTTGTTTATTGGGGGGTTTTTTGTTGTTGTTTTTTTTTTTGTTTTTTTTTGAGGGGCGGGGGTGACAGCCAATCAGAGTAAAGCAGCACCATGACGTCACTGGCTGGTCTCTGTTTGTTTTCGGTTTGGTGATCCAACACTGCTTTGTCTATAAATGGACTGCATTTACATAGAGCTTTTCCATCTGCATTAGACACTTAAAGCGCTTTACAATTATGCCTCACATACACCCATTCACACAAACACACTCACACACCGATGTCAGGGTGCTGCCAGTCAAAGCGCTCACCACACACTGGGAACAAGTAGGGGATTAAGGACCTTGCCCACGGGCCCTTAGTGATTTTCCAGTCTGGCTGGGGTTTGAACTGAGGATCCTCTAGGCTCAAGCTCAATGCTTAACCACTAGACCATCACCTCTATGTGTAAATATAACGTTTCTCATATATTAAGTAAATGCTAGCAAGAAATAAACACTTCTAAAATTGAAAACACTGTTTTTGTAACCTGATCACTCCTCTGGGGTGATTTACAAGACATCTCATGGACATCAGCATGCATGCTAACTTCCACTAACTCAAAGTTTAGCACACAAATGACCATATAATTTGTATTCAAGAATAGGTTATTTTTAATCTAACCCAACTGTGTATACAATTATATATCAAAAACAGCATTCAACATTGTCAGATTAGGCTTTAGATCTTACTTTATCCATTCATCTGTTTATATATGATCATAAATCATTAATGACAAAACACTGAGAGTTTTGTTGGTCCTAATGTTTCTGTATGCTTATTTTTAAAGCTTCTCTTATAACCACAGAGACATATCCCCAGAAGTACATAAGTGTACTGAATGATGGTCAATCACTTTGTAAAATATAAGAATTTCTGCCTGCTGTGTTTTACGAGTTTTTTAAACCACTGTACAAGAAAGACACTCCATCGAACTACTTCTAAAATGTGAACTGTTTCTAACCAATTTAATTTTGAGATAATAGGCTTTCATTGTTCCATATAGAATAATTTCAACTATTTGTAAACAGCTTCAAACAATTTAAAGTAGTGTAAAATGATACTATCTGCCATCAATAACATAATAGCTTCATAGCTTACCACTGTTGCTCTGGGGGTTGGTAAGGTTAGACCTTACTTGTGTGAAGCACCTTGAGGCAACCTTGTTGTGATTTGGCGCTATATAAATGAAAATAAATTGAAACTGAAATATTTACGTTGGTTGGTGTCTCTTGAGTTTCACCGCGACTATTTAAAGCTCTGGCTGCAACAAACGCTGCTTTTGCTTCAAATTTGGAGTACAATCAAACAAGTCTCAAGCTGTACTCACTAGGACTACCCGTTTACAGATGCTTGAACATGACTGAAGACTACGGAGTCGAAGAATTATTCTTTCCATTGTGGTCTATTTAAAAATCAAATGACAAAATATAAGTAGAAATAAAATAATAACAATGTTTATGATAACAAAAACCTAAACAATTTATAAATACATTAAGACAGTAAATTATCATTAAAAAAATTACATGATTAACAGGAAATAAAAGGGTTAAGTTCTTCTAAAATTTGTTGAGGTCCAAGGTTCTAAAAACATTCTGGACTCACAAGCCATTCCAACTCATTATAGAAGCTTTGCTTAATTTATTACCACCCTTACCACAAAAATGTCAGCTACCCATTTTATAAACACTACCCAATCTAGACCCCGTGGATCCCAACGGGCAACACACTTGTTTAATATATAGGTATGAGGGACTGGAAAATCGATACAGTATTGTGGAAATAAATTACCTGCTTCTTTTTTTGTCAGCCCTAAGAAGAACCCATTAAATTGTTAATCTGGGGTGGATCCAGTAATTTGTTTTGTTTGTTTTCATTCACAAAGATTACTCTCAAATCGACTGAATTCCATGGAATCGGTTGTGGAGTGGTAAATTCTGGTGCAGTTGTGGATCCAGGGACAGAACAGAGGAATTGTTTTCATCTTTGTCAACACTGTGATACAGGCTGTTTTGCACCATTCTGAATCCCTTTCTAATGAAATAATCTAGACCCCAATTTAATAAATAAATAAATAAATAAATCATATTGTTGAAGGGTACATGGAATATGGGTTGTGGCTAATAATGTCAAAGGTACTATTAGCCATAAACTAAGACCGCATAAGAAATTAAGTACTTTTATCATGTCAAAGAGACTGTAGTTATATTTGTTGTCTGTTTTTATTCTCTGCACTGTAACAACATATGGTTTGTACAGCAAAAATGTAGACATGAGTAAGTGGGTGGGTTAGTCCATCGAAGCCACTTGTAAAGACAATAACTCAAAAAAAAAAATACGTTATGCCAAATCAACTCTGATGTGCTGCATCCATCAAAAAAGCAATATTGTTTTGCCTATGTAACATTCTATAGATCTGTCTGCCACCTACTGGATGAGACGCCCACCTTCATGTGATCGTCAACTAATAAGCTAGCAAAAAAAAAAAAAGATATTCTTATGTTGCTCCTGTATGGGAACATTTGCAACAACATATCTATGAAAACTAGAAAGAAAAAAGGGAATTCAAGAATCTATAGAACATGTAGCTGGAGATAACATGGCAAATTCAGAATACTGTTTCACAAAATTTCCAAACCTTTACAACACCTGTTTTGAAACACTGTTCAGACTTCAGACCCATATCAAAAGGAAGACATGCTGAACACTGATACCTGGTGGACAGTTAATGAATGTGCACCTACATCAAATTATGAATTTCATCTAGTGGCTTTGCATCTCCATAAATGCACTGTAATTTTCCCACAATGCACTATGGTTTTTGGTGTGAAAACTGGAGCGATGAGCACTGAAATGACAGCAATGGCGGGCATAGAAGGAGCCTGTTTTGTTTTTGTTTTTTTGAGTGATTTGCCAAAAATAACTGGTCCGAAAAAAAGGAAAGTGATTTTGTGCTGCTCCATTGTGCAGCAACTCATCTGGGCACTTGGGATCATACTACAGATTCCCACACAAAGATTACAATTCTCCCAGCAAACTAGAAACTGTTCTTCACAGATCTCAGACAAAATCATGCACTCAAGATGTCGTGATATTTCAAAATGTGACTGCAGCCAGTCCAGGATCTGTATGCAAAATATGCATTAGTGCATACTTTGCTTGGTAATGTCAGAATTGTATTATTTTAAAAGAAGAACTTTTGCACTGTACTGTACATATGAGATGAACTGGATTTCAGGAATGTAAAAAAACAAAAGAAGGATCTTGGACTCATGTATGAAGATGTCTCCTTGAGGTCTGTAAACCGATGATGGCCATTCTAAGCTGAAATACACTGAACAATGAATCATAAAAACCATGAGATTAATCTGATGAAAATAATTGGTAGCTGCAGCCCCAGGTGTGACTGAAAATCTGGGTTAGTAGATCTTTTTCACACGTCCAAAAAACCAGACATGCTTTTTTTTTTAAATAAATAAATAAATAAGCGTCAGAGTGGCTCATTAAGGACAAAACAGCACTAATGACCTTCATCATCATGAGTCATTAAGGCCTGCAATCTGACTACAATCGATATTTAGGCGTATACTACAGGCTGCAGGGATGAATCATCGAGAATTTTTTAAACCGGTACGAACGTTGCTTAAAAATGTAAACCAGAGTTTAGCAGCCGGGGTGTTTTGGTGCGGAAGCTCGCCGCCCTGTTCATGATGCTGAAACATCCACACCGCCCCTCCGGATGGTTCCAATAAACATTTTTAACACTACAACCACACAACACTTCCTTCTCCACCGTGTTCACCGGACGATTTTTTTTTCTTTTTTTTCTGTGCCGTTAAAATAATAACCTGAAAGCCGTGTCTTACCTCGAGAATGTCGTGCGCGGATAAAGTCACCGGCTGTCGACATTAGTGAGCGCGCGCACTGGCTGCATTTCAACCGCTGAAACGAAGCGCACGGAGCCTGGCAGCGGCGCCCCGGAACGAGGATAAAATCAAACGCACCCACTGCAGTCTGCTGGTGATGAAAACAGCGCGTGCACCGCAAACACCACCCCACCCCACCCGAAAAAAGGACCTTGTTACCCTAACCCTACGTCACTCACTCATCTCCAACTGCCTACTTCAATTAAGGGTCACGGGTTAACTGTATTTAATGATATATATTTTTAATGTTTAATTTTTTCTCCACTTTCTTGTCAGCAACATACGTACATAGTATGCCTGTTTGTTTTTAGCATTAAATGCCTAATATCGTCTCTCATTGTGCATGAAATGATACAATCACAGTACCCCGCCCCCTCAATTGATATTATTGTACAGAAACATAAAGAGAGACGTGATTATAAATGGGCTGTTAATCCGCCAGCTCATAAACACATCCTACAAGCAGCTGCTTCTCAGCTCAGAAGGCAAACTGACCGGACTTTTTTTTTTTTCCCATAGTACAACACTGCCACCTGGACAGTAAAATGAGGTTCTGTTCTTCTGCAGTGTGGCAATCTCACACACACACACACACACACACACACACACACACACACACACACACACACACACACTAAAGTGAGGTACGGTGTTGCAGACCGAACGGTCCCCCCCCTAAAAAATGGTCCGCCCTGCCTCCACTGTGCATGCGTCATTTCGGACCACAGCAGCACGTCTGAGACAGAGTCTCTTCACCCAAAGCCATCAAACAGATTAATGGAATTATTAACTATCAGATAATAAAGGTAAAACCTCTTAAATCATTCGATACTCCGTGACGCTTTGAAATGACCGATGCACAATGAATAAAGGTGGGCGATACCGGGAATTTTGGTATTGATCCGATACCAAGTAAATACAGGCCCAGTATCGCTGATATCGATACCGATACTTTTTCATATTTAAGCTTCATAGATCCAAAGGATACAAAAGACCTAGGATAGAATTTCGCCAAAAAAAAAAATATATATATGTATATATATATATATATATATATATATATATATATATATATATATATATATATATATATATATATCGGATCGATCTTAATATCGATAATATCAATACCAACGCTGGTATTGATATTGAACAATCCTCATGTAAAAAGATCGATACTTAAGCTTTTTTTCTCTCCCGCACGCACTGACTGCTGTGCACGCAGATTCATCAAAGTCTACTCTCTGTCTGTAAGAGCAGTGCTGTGCTGTGTCACACAACACGGAGCAGCACACCCTTGTATTGTGGTTTGTCAGCCCTCTACCTCAGGAGATTTTGTTTTAAGTTGTGTTGAGTGATATCACTAGAGGGCTAGAGGGCTGACAAACCACAATACAAGGGTGTGCTGCTCCGTGTTGTGTGACACAGCACAGCACTGCTCTTACAGACAGAGAGTAGACTTTGATGAATCTGCGTGCACAGCAGTCAGTGCGTGCGGGAGAGAAAAAAAGCTTAAGTATCGATCTTTTTACATGAGGATTGTTCAATATCAATACCAGCGTTGGTATTGATATTATCGATATTAAGATCGATCCGCCCACCTCTAGCAGTGAATGCATTAGCTAGCAGCTTGTGTAGCCATGGTGCTCTGATCGCTTCCGCCATCTTTTATGATGAAATAATGCTGAATTTAAATGTAAATGATTGTTGTACAAAAGCTTCAGATATCTGTTGCTGAAATACATGATGACTGGAGCGCAGTTTAAAGCAGAAACAAGGTGTTAATCCGTGAACCATGGCTAATGACGCATGCGCAATGAAGGCAGGGCGAACCGATTTTTAGGAGGGGCCGTTCGGTTGGCGACACCGGTGTCACGGACTCAACACTACCCTGCCTTAACAGCGCTAGCAGCGATTAACAGATTATTGCCTCGTTGCTCCTTAAAACTGGCCCGTTTCTGCTTAATCTGCCTAATTTCTGCTTAAAACTGACTTTAGAATGATTTAAAAGGTTTGATGTTGTCATCTGATGGTTAATAATCCCATTATTCTGTTTGATTGCTTTGGGTGTAGAGAGTCTGACTCAGAGAGAGAGAGTCTCAGACATGCTGCTGTTGGGCTGTGATTGTTCCCCCCTCCTTTATGTGGAAATGATTGTTGTACAAAAGCTTCAGATATCTGTCGCTGAGATACATGGCGACTGGAGTGCAGTTTTAAGCAGAAACGAGGCGATGATCGGTGAATCGCAGTTGACGCTCCAAAATGACACATGCGCAGTGAAGGGAGGGGGATCGCTGAGAAGGAGGACTGCTAAGCTCCTGACACCACTGTCTCAGACTGAATGCCCCCCCACCTAAAAATTGGTCTGCCCTGCCTACACTGCACATGCGTCATTTCAGACCACAGCAGCACGTCTGAGACAGTCTCTTCACCCAAAGCGATCAAATGGATTAATGGGATTATTAACCATCAGAGGACAAGGTAAAACCTCTTAAATCATTCTAAAGTCAGTTTTAAGCAGAAACGAGGCGATATTCGTAATGCAGATGAAAGTTCAGCAATCTGTACTAAAGTTTAACTGTCAGAATCAAAGCTCAGACTATTCTCAGGCAGTGATCATACGAGGTCTGTCCATAAAGTATCGTACCTTTTTATTTATTTTTTAAACTATATGGATTTGATTCATATGTTTTCACGTCAGACATGCTTGAACCCTTGTGCACATGCGTGAGTTTTTCCACGCCTGTCGGTGACGTCATTCGCCAGTGAGCACGCCTTGTGGAAGGAGTGGTCCCGCTCCGTCGTCAGATTTTCATTGTCTGGAAATGGCGGAATGATTTGGGTTTTTTTTCCATCAGAATTTTTTCAGAAGCTGTTAGAGACTGGCACCTGGAAACTATTCGAAAAATTTATCTGGCTTTCGGTGAAAATTTTACAGGCTTCACAGAGAATAAGGTCTGGTAGTACAGCTTTAAGGACCCCTTTAAGGACGCTCAGCGCGCCGCGTTCCGAGCTGTGACGACACGCGGAGACTTCGCGCGTCACAACCGATTCGCTTTGGAAGCGAGACAAAGGAACACCTCCGTTTCGGCGTGTCAGAGGACAAGTTTGGACATGTCCAGCTCTCCACTATTTCACTAGATAGACATGTCCAAAATTGTCCTCTGACACGCCGAAACGGAGGTGTTCCTTTGTCTCGCTTCCAAAGTGAATTGGTCGTGACGCGCGAAGCCTCCGCGCAGCTTTCCATGACAAAATCTCTTGTTAAAAGTGAAATCTGCCGGAAAATGGCTGATGTCCAGCTCTTGTGATAACCAGAGAAAGAACACACGACGGTCTCGTATCCACAGAGCCATCAGCTCAGAAATGGTCCGGTGGCTTACGATACTTTATGGACAGATCTTGTATAGATAGCATTATAGAAAGAACTGTACAACTAAGAGCTGAAATTTTGTTTGGGGCTTAAATTAACTTAAATGTGACTGTGGTCCAAAAACAATCTTGATGAATTTGAAAACTCTTATTATTTTTAAAAGAGTGCTCTTACTGTAACCAAACAACACTAAAATGTTGCCCCAGTTGACAGGTTTTGATTTTGAGCATGTTGCACCTACATGTCATCATGCTGTCTCCAGACAGTTCAATGTGTTCGTCTGGAGACAAGAGCAAAACATTTGCTGTAACATCAGTACTTACACACATTTCTTACTTATTTCTTCTATGTAAATTAATCACTAAGTAAAACAATTAAACCAGAAGAACTAATGAAACTGATCCATTTGATTGTTGAAGTTAAATATACTATTAATAACTGCAATTGTGAAAGTTAAACACACACACACACACACACACACACACACACACACACACACACACACACACACACACACACACACACACACACACACACACACACACACACACACACACGGGCAAACCTAAAATAAACAAACAAATAAATAAATACATGATAATGAACTCATTTTCAAATCTTGTCTGCTCCATCAAATTTCCACATCGCAGCAGCAACAAATGCCAACACTGCTATCTAGTGGTCATTTCTTCACATTACAAATGAATAAACCAAATACAATAATCTGTATTTAGGGTCAAGTTTATTTTATTTAACAACCATCAATCATTTTTTTTTCCCACAAAATGCTGAAAAGGAAATACACCTGTATTAGAGAGGCCTATAGTAGGGCTTTAAATTAACTCAAACTGCAATTTTTCAAACCTTGCAGTTCCCAGCCCGGGTCCTCGGGCCCACCCTAACTTGCACATTTTCCATCTTGTTTGTTGGAAATGGTTGCATCATATTTTATGTTGTATTTGTAATGGTGAAGGTCTCGATCTTGTCTCGGGCTCTACTTCATTTTTACTCTGTTGTACTTTTACTCGGTCTTGTCTCGGTCTCAGACATACGTAGAGGACTTGAGATTTTATTTCAAGACTGGTCAAGACCACAATGGTGGTGATATCACTGAATTACCTGCCGTTAGGCCACTGAATGTTTGACCGCTTAGGATTAGGTATCTCATGTTGGTTTAAAAGTTGAAATGGTCAGATCTTTTTTGATGCTCACACATTCATTCAAAAACAAATCTAAATCTGTAAAACCAGAGAAAACGCTGTACTCCTAAACTGTTCACACACTTCATTGTTCCTTAACATCAATATTTGACATATAGAGCCTCTGTTATTATTTCTTAATTGCTGATAGAATGTTGTGTGCTATTTACAACTTCTGGTATTTTCTACAAGGGTCATCTCAAAGGTTCAGTGTGATTATTTCAATAACAAGGAGGTACTCGGATGAATCACATACACTGGTCTACAAATTTTAAAATGTTGTCTGCTTCAGAAATATAATGTGCTATTTATGACGGATTTTGGCATGCTGAATTCAAATATGACAATAAAAATGACTGGTTGGCTACTGTTTCTAAGATATTTAAGTTTTTACATTTACGTCTACATAATTATATTGTGTTGATAGTAGGGTTTTCATGATAAATCCTACACATAGGTCTTTTCATGTTTCTCTGACTGGTCATATAATATTTCACCTGTTTTTTTGTTGTTGTTTTTTTGTAACACTTTAAACATGATCAAAAGGTAACTCTTAGTAGCATAGAGCCAATCAATCATTTCAAGCATCTTTTTCATTCTCAGTGGCCCAAAATGAGTAAAGTTTGACTACATTTATTTCAGAAGTATTTTGACTGTAGACCAGTGATATCTGCTTAAAGCTTGGAATGTTCTCCATCAGACAGTACAATTACTTTTTCACTTAGTCACCTTCCCTATCCACACACTTATACCAACACCGGACAAGGTTATTCATCTCATCAGAGAAGAAATCGGGTGTCTTCTCTCAGCACCAGTGATGTGTAACTTGCACTTCTGCATCAGTAGTGTAACTGTGTCCTGTCATGTTCCTTTTGACCGAGGGACATAGAAATGCTGTCCATCCATCCATCAGACATTTACCAAATCTGCAGCAGGGATGCATCCTTTGAAGGTCTAGGTCAGCTTCTATGATGTGTGATTTTTACCAAATACTGAAGGTCACAGAGCCAAAACTAGACGTTTATGAATGAGACGAAGACTGTACTCTCAATAATATTACAAGGATTTCAGACACATTCATCAAATTTGAAGGACACATGCATCCCTTCAAGGTCTAGGTTAACTTCAATAATAACTGACCTTGACCTAATGTTGAAGGTCACAGGGCCAAAAATATCCATAAAACTGTAGTCTCAATACCTTTTCAAAGAAATAACACAGGCTTACCAAATTGGAACCAAGGATACATCTCTTGAAGGTCTAGGTCAAGTTCAATGATGAATGGCCTTCAGCTTGTTTTGAAGGACACACAGTCAAAAATTTTGCCTGTGTAAGATAAACATTGCCCTCTCCTTACATTTCTAGGCTGTCTTGGTCATGACTTGGTCTCACTTTACCTGATCTTGACCACAGCACTATGCACCTGTTATTTTAATTGCCTGATTTAATTTTTTTTTTTCTCTTGTGTGCTATGCTGCATGTTCAGTGATTTTAAAAAGTAAAATAAATAAATACCCACAAAGTGTGATCCACACGTAAAAATCTAAAGTAACTGATTAGAACGATCTTCTAAAGGCTGATTTATGCTCAGTGTTAAATACAGATATGGACAGAGCCTTCTGTCTGCACTCTGTCTCATTCATTTTGTGCATATTTGTGTCTGGTTTCGGAAAGCAGGCATTGCCCCTCGACCCCACCGGGGGCCCTGCGGCCCACTGGATCCCCCACTCAAGGATTTGAACCCCCCCTTTCACATTCCTATATACGGCCCTGTGGACCACCTTCCTCTTGCACAGACTTACCTCAGTGTTTTGCCCCTCGTGGATATGACCTTTGCCAGTACCTGGATGACGAATAAAGAACTCCTGAAAAGAATTCCTGAACCTTGTTTCCATTTAAAGCCTTGATCTAAAGAATGAACTACTGGTCAGCCGTCTTGTTATTTATTATCTGACAAAGATCCACTACTTATTTCCACTTTGAAAATATCTGAAACATAATTTGAGCGCTTACAAGTTTCATTTTTGCAACAAAGGATTTTGTTCCCAAAAAAGTTCTGGTTATAACAATGTAACAAGCAGATCAACGGGTTATATTCATATCACACTGAGACCCTAGTTATTGTCATAATTAAGTACAAGCCAAGGTCCACATGGTGGAATGTCTCTGACAGATACAGTGGCAATAAAAAGTACGTGAACTCTTACACATCTTAATTTTGAATGACATCAAATTATAAAAATATAATTCAAGCTTTTGCGTATCAAAATTTCTAAAATGATGCTCTTCAAACTCACAGCAAAAAACTAATCTCCACAGCATAACATGAATGAAATAATATAAAAGCCAAAATGATATGTTGCATAAGTACGTGCACCTTTTAGTGTAACACAAGTAAGTCATCATTTTTGCAGTCACTTTTCTTCAGACAAGTCAGTCAATCAATCAATTTTTTTTTTATATATAGCGCCAAATCACAACAAACAGTTGCCCCAAGGTGCTTTATATTGTAAGGCAAGGCCATACAATAATTATGTAAAACCCCAACGGTCAAAACGACCCCCTGTGAGCAAGCACTTGGCTACAGTGGGAAGGAAAAACTCCCTTTTAACAGGAAGAAACCTCCAGCAGAACCAGGCTCAGGGAGGGGCAGTCTTCTGCTGGGACTGGTTGGGGCTGAGGGAGAGAACCAGGAAAAAGACATGCTGTGGAGGGGAGCAGAGATCGATCACTAATGATTAAATGCAGAGTGGTGCATACAGAGCAAAAAGAGAAAGAAACAGTGCATCATGGGAACCCCCCAGCAGTCTACGTCTATAGTAGCATAACTAAGGGATGGTTCAGGGTCACCTGATCCAGCCCTAACTATAAGCTTTAGCAAAAAGGAAAGTTTTAAGCCTAATCTTAAAAGTAGAGAGGGTGTCTGTCTCCCTGATCTGAACTGGGAGCTGGTTCCACAGGAGAGGAGCCTGAAAGCTGAAGGCTCTGCCTCCCATTCTACTCTTACAAACCCTAGGATCTACAAGTAAGCCTGCAGTCTGAGAGCGAAGCGCTCTATTGGGGTGATATGGTACTACGAGGTCCCTAAGATAAGATGGGACCTGATTATTCAAAACCTTATAAGTAAGAAGAAGAATTTTAAATTCTATTCTAGAATTAACAGGAAGCCAATGAAGAGAGGCCAATATGGGTGAGATATGCTCTCTCCTTCTAGTCCCCGTTAGTACTCTAGCTGCAGCATTTTGAATTAACTGAAGGCTTGACCACAAATTTCAGTGTTTATGTATTCATACCTGACCACAAGTCAGGTATGAATACATAAACACATCAAAGTCACACAATAATAATAATAATAATAATAATAATAATAATAATAATAATAATACAGCACAGTCATCTGTCAGGACTTTGCTGTCATCTGTCAGTTTGAGATGTAGGTTTGGTGTAATGTAGTGCTTTGTTTTCTCTGTAAAGAAGCCGAGGGTCACTACACCATGATTTTGAGATACTTCCTCATAGAATATACACTCAATAAAAATATAAATGCAACACTTTTGGTTTTGCTCCCATTTTGTATGAGATGAACTCAAAGATCTAAAACTTTTTCCACATACACAATATCACCATTTCCCTCAAATATTGTTCACAAACCAGTCTAAATCTGTGAGAGTGAGGACTTCTCCTTTGCTGAGATAATCCATCCCACCTCACAGGTGTGCCATACCAAGATGCTGATTAGACACCATGATTAGTGCACAGGTGTGCCTTAGACTGTCCACAATAAAAGGCCACTCTGAAAGGTGCAGTTTTGTTTTATTGGGGGGGATACCAGTCAGTATCTGGTGTGACCACCATTTGCCTCATGCAGTGCAACACATCTCCTTCGCATAGAGTTGATCAGGTTGTCAATTGTGGCCTGTGGAATGTTGGTCCACTCCTCTTCAATGGCTGTGCGAAGTTGCTGGATATTGGCAGGAACTGGTACACGCTGTCGTATATGCTGGTCCAGAGCATCCCAAACATGCTCAATGGGTGACATGTCCGGTGAGTATGCCGGCCATGCAAGAACTGGGACATTTTCAGCTTCCAAGAATTGTGTACAGATCCTTACAACATGGGGCTGTACATTATCCTGCTGCAACATGAGGTGATGTTCTTGGATGTATGGCACAACAATGGGCTTCAGGATCTCGTCATGGTATCTCTGTGCATTCAAAATGCCATCAATAAAATGCACCTGTGTTCTTCGTCCATAACAGATGCCTGCCCATACCATAACCCCACCGCCACCATGGGCCACTCGATCCACAACATTGACATCAGAAAACCGCTCACCCACACGACGCAACACACGCTGTCTGCCATCTGCCCTGGACAGTGTGAACCGGGATTCATCCGTGAAGAGAACACCTCTCCAACGTGCCAAATGCCAGCGAATGTGAGCATTTGCCCACTCAAGTCGGTTACGACGACGAACTGGAGTCAGGTCGAGACCCCGATGAGGACGACGAGCATGCAGATGAGCTTCCCTGAGACGGTTTCTGACAGTTTGTGCAGAAATTCTTTGGTTATGCAAACCGATTGTTTCAGCAGCTGTCCGAGTGGCTGGTCTCAGACGATCTTGGAGGTGAACATGCTGGATGTGGAGGTCCTGGGCTGGTGTGGTTACACGTGGTCTGCGGTTGTGAGGCTGGTTGGATGTACTGCCAAATTCTCTGAAACGCCTTTGGAGACGGCTTATGGTAGAGAAATGAACATTCAATACACGAGCAACAGCTCTGGTTGACATTCCTGCTGTCAGCATGCCAATTGCACGCTCCCTCAAATCTTGCGACATCTGTGGCATTGTACTGTGTAATAAAACTGCACCTTTCAGAGTGGCCTTTTATTGTGGACAGTCTAAGGCACACCTGTGCACTAATCATGGCGTCTAATCAGCATGTTGATCTTGATTGATGTAGATTATATCATAGATTATTGTAAAGCGTTTTGAGCATCTGATGCAGATGGAAAAGCGCTATATAAATGCAGTCCATTTACCATTTAGCTTGGTTGTGTTATTTGCTGGTACCATAAGTGTGGCGTGTACTGTGTTTGATGACTTCTGCCACTGTCTCTGTGTTGTCTTGTGTAAAAATTAAAGCACTTATAGAGGCAGCATGCAAAAACAATGGAAGCTGTGGCTCAGTCGCCATTCTCCCACACAGCTCGCTGCAATGTAAAACAAAACAAAAATGTGTAAATGCTGAGGCTCAGTGCGGCAAAAAATTAAGTTCACCGCGGCTGACAGTGTATGACATTCATAACATTACAAATGCGTTTATTGACAAATACTGAACACAGGGTGATAGTCGAGGGCCTGTTAAGAAGCTGTCTAGTTCCATCATCAAGAAAAAGAAAACACATTAATAAAAACAACAAAACACATATTTGAATGCGCACAAGCCCAAATGTGCCTGTGGTGGTTATTGTTAGGAACAATTACACAAATAATCTATTAAAGCATCCGTCCATCGCGCATCATGCCAGCCTCTACCCCAGGGGTGGGCAATCATGCACCATGAAGGGCCAAAACACTGCAGGTTTTCCTTTCTACCAATCACCTTAGCAGGTGATTTCATTAAAGATCAGATGTTTCAGCAGGTGATTTAATTGACTATCAGGTGTTTATGTTCAGGGGAGAAGCTCATCAGTAACCCACCTGCTGAGGTGACTGGTTGCAAGGAAAACCTGCACTGTCTCGGCCCTCGTTGCCCACCCCTGCTCTAGCCTCTTCCCAGCCTAACCCAATGCATATATGTATCACATATGATTTAAACATGGATGGAATAAAAATGTTCCCTTTTAACAAAAACAAATTCATCATGTGATGGTACCTTTATGTATGCAGTCAGTAGCTTGATTACATTGGGGAAACTGGGTCTCACTGTAAGTTAAACTTTAATGTTGGAATGTGATGTACGTGGATGACATTCGGATAATTGTGTTCCACACAGTTGGCATGGCTCAGCGCAGGGTTGACTGGCACACTCCTGACCGATCGGTAAGCTCCTGCTGGAATGCCCTTGTTGCCAGGAAGCATAGCGTGAGCAGCAGGCAACCCCTGGCTCCTCACTTTGCATGAGGCCACTGGTCACCAAAGAACTCCCTCAACTTAATTTTGGTGATAAAATACTGCAAAGGTGTCAGAAATGCGCATATGTGTAAATTCTTATGAGCATCTCTGCAATAGTAGTTTCAATTGCTTCGATATTTGAGATTTCTTAAGCTGGTGCGTTCTCAGCATGATGTCAGTGATACAGTATGTGCATGTTGAAGCAGGAGATGACAGACAGGCTTCCCTAGTTTCAAGTATACTGAGGTGTAGCTGAGTTCATTTCACTCTGATGCTCTGATGTTTGTTGGTCTCTGTGTTAGGCAGCTTCTTCTTGTATGTATAATTCATTTGTGCATGTTGGGCATGCCTTGGAAATGTGCAGCTCCAGTGCATTACAGAATTTAGCCCAGTTAACGTGGTATGCTTTAAACAAACCTTCAGTATGTGAGTACTCATAAAATTTGCATTAAGAGCTGCATTTACATAACAGTCAGTGCTAGCAAATCTTATGAAGAAATGAGGCAACGCGGCAATGAAAAACCCGTGCAGATTAAAGCTTGGCTTGAGCTGTGCTGATGAATGTCTTGTTTTGACTTCAGAAAAGACTTTGTGACAGGTTAATAAATATTCATCACCAAAAATTTGTGAGTAAAAATGAGGGTAGAGGGAGTGGGAAAGCCAGATGATGCAATGACAAGTTTGGAGGAGGAAAAGGGGTGGCATCAAATATCTTCAGCACATATGGAGCATACCAGAGGTGGGACGACATGACTGTCAAGTCATTCGCAAGTCATGAATCAGCAAGTCCCAAGTCAAGTCTCAAGTCAGCTTGCAATCAATTGGTGGTTATTATGACGTGAGACTTGACTTGGGACTTGCTGATTCATGACTTGAGAGTGACTTGATTAACAGAATAAACAGGATTCTATCGTTCATTACATTTTCAGACTAACTGACAAGCAGTTACTGTGCTTGCTTCCTCAACATCACATCACTGCCTTCACCGAAATCTGAATCACTCACTCATCTTCACCCACTTATTCTAATTAAGGGTCACGGAGAGGCTGGAGCCTATCGCAGGAGCCATAGGGTGTGAGGCGGGGTACATCCTGGACAGGGCGCCATTCTGTTGCAGGACCACGTATAGACAAACAAACACATGCACACCCGCACGTACACCTACGGACAATTTAAAGTTTCCAATTCAACTAACCTGCATGTCTTTTTATGTGGGAGGAAGCCAGTGAACCTGGACGGAACCCACGCAAACACAAGGAGAACATGCAAACTCCACACAGAAAGGCCACAGGTGGGTATCGATCCCATGACCTTGCTGTGAGGCAAGAATGTTAACCACTAAGCCAGGGGTGACATGGATGAAATGTTTTGCTAAATGTTCCAGCTTTGTGGCTGCAGTGGATGAGTGGGTTTTCCATGAGCAAGAAGGCTGGTAGATTAATTGCTAACTGCTCCTGTTGGTCATTTTTCTAAAGCGAGACATGAGCCTTGTCTCTGGGACGTCTGCACTTTGTAGACATCCCAGAGAACAAAGAGACCAGATAGACAGGAGACGGAGACAAGAAGAAGAGCAGTGTCTCTCCCTTATTTAGCAGGAGTAGGGGAAAAACTACAGAGGATCTTCAGACAGCACAAAATCCCAGTTTACTTTAAACCAGTTAACACCTTGAGACAGAAATTAGTTCACCCTAAGGACAGGATCCCTAGTTACAAACAGAGCAATGTAGTGTATTCTATCAGATGTCAGGAAAACTGTAATGAACACTACATAGGTGAGACTAAGCAACCTTTACACAAAAGGCTATACCAGCACCGCAGAGAGGGCACCAGTGGACCTCAGTCTGCAGTTCATCTCCACCTTAAACACACTAACCACACGTTTGAGGACAAGGAAGTTAAAATATTAGCCAGAGAGAAGAAATGGTTTGAGAGAGGGGTCAAGGAGGCATTCTTTGTGAAACGTCTGAAACCCAGCCTTAACCGGGGAGGGGGTCTGAGACACGCTTTATCCCCTGTTTACAATGAGGTACTCAGGTCAAAGCAGTTTCAGTCTTTTGTTCATGGTAATGAGTCATTCACGTCATCAGCAGAGTCGTCAAGGGAGCCATCATGAGAGGGTCCGTCCCATCATTAGGAGGGACAGCTGCCCTGTCATTAGGAGGGTGCTAACTAGAGCACAATAGGTGCTAATTAGGGCTATTGTTTAGTCACTAGCCTATAGCAGTCTGCCTCTCGGTAGGAGGAGTCTGGTTAGGTTTAAAACTCCAGCTTTTGTGACTTCTTGATTATTCTTCTCTACAAGAGTCAAGACAGAAGTCAGACCACCAGAGCAAGAATTGTAGCTGAGGAAGCTTCTGCGATTTGAAGCAAAACATCCTCGCGTCAAGCAACCCAGTCCAGTCGAAGATTCAAGCTTCTCTACTATCTCAATATGACATGATCCAAGTTTAATGAAATTTGGTGATGAAGTAAACCTTGGGCAAAGGAAGAACTGATTAAATTGTTGTGTGGATCTGTCCCTCAGACTGTTCACCCATGTACTTGACCTATGTCTGCTTATTTGATTTGATTTATTTGGAATTTAAATACTGTGAATCCAGAAAGTATTCACAGCACTTCGCTTTTCCACATTTTGATATGTTACAGCCTTTTTCCAAATGGAGTAAATTAATTTTCCCCTCAAAATTCTACTCACAACACGAAAATGTTTTTTTTGGGGGGGGAATTTTTGCAAATTTATTAAAAATAAAAAACTAAGGAATCACATGTGCATACGTATTCACACTCTTTGCTCAGTACTTTATTGATGCGCCTTTGGTAGCAATTACAGCCTCATGTCTTCTTGACTATGATGCCACAAGCTTGGCGCACCTATCTTTGGACAGTTTTGTCCAATTTGCCCAGTTTTCCTCTTTGCAGCACCTCTCAAGCTCCATCAGGTTTTATGGGGAGCATCAATGCATAGCCATTGTCAGATCTCTCCAGACATATTCCGTCAGATTCAGGTCTGGGCTCTGGCTGGGCCACTCGAGGATATTCACAGAGTTGTCCTGAAGCTACTTCTTTGATATCTTGACTGTGTGCTTAGGGTAATTGTCCTGCTGAAAGAGGACTTTAAGAGCACTCTGGAGCAGGTTTTCATCCAGGATGTCTCTGTACATTGCTGCATTCATCTTTCTCTAAATTCTGATGCTGAAAACATCCTCACACCCTCAAAAAAAATTACTCATTGGATGAACTCAATTCAATTATGTGCAGCATTTCCACCTAAGAAATATATGTTGCCCCAACTCAAAAAAGCACATCCTTCAGTTGCCTTTTGGCAAACTCCAGGCAGGCTGCCAACCCAATCTCACGCCATTTCATGATGTCATTACAAAAAGTAAAATAATTAAATTAATCTATTGTTTGTGATGCCGTCAGGAAAAGCATCACATTTTTGTGACAGGAGCACAAAATGTGAGGAGATATGGGAGGAGGGCAGAGGAGTCTGTGGGGGTTATGGTTAGGGGAAGGAGTAGGGTTACAAATAATAAAATAAGCTTTTAAAAAATCACGGAAATGTGACTCAATTCGTGACGGGAGCACCAAAAAAAGTTTGAGACTGGGGTGGCCTTTTACTAGGAGTGGCTTCAGTCTGGCCACTCTGCCATACAGGCCTAATCAGGCAGCAATCCACCAATCAGTGGATTGCTGCAGAGATGGTTGACCTTCTGGAAGGTTCTCCTCTCTCCACAGAGGAATGCTGGAGCTCTGACAGAGTAACCATTGGGTTCTTGGTCACCTCCCTGACTAAGGCACTTCTCCCCGATTTGCACAATTTAGACGGGTGGTCAGCTCTAGGAAGAGTCCTGGTGGATCTGAATTTCTTCCATTTACAGATGATTGAGGCCTCTGTGCTAACTGGGACATTCAAAGCAGCAGAAATGTTTCTGTACCCTTTACCAGATTTGTGCAGATTTGTCTTTGAGGTCTACAAACAATTCCTTTGACTTCATGCTTGGTTTGTGCTCTGACATGCACTGTCAACCGTGAGACCTTAAATGTAGACAGGTGTGTGTCTTTCCAAATCATGCGCAATCAACTGAATTTACCCCAGGTGGACCCCAAATAAGCTGAAGAAATATCTCAAAGATGATCACCGGAAACAGGATGCACCTGAGCTCAATTTTGAGGTTTCATGGCAAAGGCTGAGAATACTTTTGTACGTGTGATTTCTTTGGGGTTTTTTTTAAGCGAATTCGAAAAAAAAATCTCAAAAAACTGTTTTTCACATTGCCATTATGGGGTATTGTGTGTAGAATTTTGAGAGAAAAAAAAAAAATTCATCCATTCTGGAATAAAGCTGTAACATAAAATGTGGAAAAAGTGAAGCGCTATGAATACTTTCTAGATGCACTGTACATGTACGTAAAACAAAAGAGTATATAAAATTGCAATAGATTACACAATAAAGCATACAACTTGTTTCCAATGCGGACTTCAGAAAAAAAAAAAAAATAACAATGCAAACATGACCAAGCCTGCTGCCAGCTGTAACTGTGCATTAACCCCTGTGGTGCAATAAACCTGTTGTACTCTAGGTCCTGATGTGGTTCTCTGAGTTGGGGATCTCTGCCTTTCCATTACAAGGAATAAATGAATGACTTAGTAAACGGGGAAATACAAAGGTAACTGTGATGAAGCTGAATTTCCCCCCAGGTTAATCAAGGAAAGGAATCAGAATAGCTGAGGAACTTAAAGTAGTAATAACTGAATAACCTTAACTAGTTTACCTGAGACTGAGAACAACTAAGTATCTTCATCTGATTACCCTAAAAGACTCTTTTGTTCTGACCTGATAAGGACTTTTGGCTGTTATCTTCGTACACCCCAATTTAAAATTCCTCTGATGGTGACTGAACCATTGTTACCCTCTATTCTCTCAAAGTGTACTTTCTAATTATAAATGATTTCATCCTTCATAAATGTCTTTTTCTTTTTTACATGTAGCCTGAAATGCCAGATGAGAAGAAGAATCTCCAAAAGAAAAAAGTAAAGAAAAAAAAATTAACACCCAGATTACCGAATTATGTGATCCACTAGAGACTGCCAGTGAGCCGAGTTCCAACCAGACTGCATGTGAACGTGAACAGTGAGTCAATGTGTCTGACTGTACAGGCCTATAATAACATGATCATAATGAAAGCACGCAGTCTGCTTCAGCACAGAGAAGCTGACACTAATGAGAAGTTTAATAAAGGTTTAATGCATCCCTGAGAAGCAGGTAATCTACAAGTCCAACTCTCAGCGCTGAAAAGGTTTCACATTCTGACTCCACAGTTAAACCACCGGCTTAGGGATGATTGATAAGCATTCTTTAAATTATTTCTAAAAGAAAAAACACTTGTCACTTATATTTTCATCTTGTCACCTTTCCTTATGCACTGTCAAATGTCTGTCCATGGGCAGATAATTTACAGCCCTGCCTGGGTGCAGGTCTAGGGACCACAAACACATGATCCCTGCATCATTCTGGACAAGAAACAGTTGTGAGTTACAGACAAAAAGAGTGGAATCTGGGACTGCAACATGCACACAGTAACATCAGCAATATTATATTATTATATTATTTTGTGGCTTTGTCGTTTTTATGGCATTTTTTATGTTCTTTTATGTGTTTTTATTGTTTGTGTATGTCTGGCTAGTGCACTTTTGAGCTCCTTGCACCCTTTTTCCAATGTGGTTTTAATACTGCAAATGGCAAATAAACTTGAACTTGAAGTTGAATATAATAATGGTCATTTTAAAAAATCACTACCTACTTAGTTCAATTTATTTTCATTTATATAGCACCAAATCACAACAAAGTTGCCTCAAGGTGCTTCACACAAGTAAGGTCTAAATTACCAACCCCCAGAGCAAGCACACAGGTGACAGTGGTAAGGAAAAACTCCCTCTGATGATTTGAGGAAGAAACCTCAAGCAGACCAGACTCAAAGGGGTGACCCTCTGCTTGGGCTATGCTACCGAACACAATAGACAAACAATTTACAAAATGAATATACAGGAAATTTTGCTGGTGCACTGGACGGGAGGGTTGCACCACACCCATCTCTGATTGGAGCAGAATCAGGCATCGGAAAGACAACAAATTCAGTATAATTTGTCAGCATTAATCAACAAGAAAAACAGAAGAAATGCTAAGGTGGCCGGCCACTAGCCCTAAACTTCACCCAGACTTTAGATAAAGTTGATGCCACGGCTCACTCCGTTTCCTAATAAAATTAACTTAAAAGGGTAAAAAGTAACATACTATGCCAGTATGCTAGCCATACGAAAGGGAAAGTAAGTGTGTCTTAAGTCTAGACTTGAAAGTCTCCACAGAATCTGACTGTTTTATTGATGCAGGGAGATCATTCCACAGAACAGGGGCACGATAAGAGAAAGCTCTGTGACCCGCAGACTTTTTATTCACCCTAGGGACACAAAGTAGTCCTGCACCCTGAGAACGCAGTATGGATTTACGTAGGATTTAATTAGGTCAGCTAGGTAGGAAGGTGCCAGTCTGTGAACAATTATATAGGCTAGTAGCAGAACCTTAAAATGTGATCTCACAGGGATGGAAACCTACTAATAACAATCCAACAACAGACTTACATTTATGTTTCAAAATAAGAGTTTTCTGATGATGGAGGGTTGTACATAAATAAGCAAATAAATAAACTGATTTATTTATTCTACTCTTATATCTACAAGTATTTTGGAAACAAATTTAGATAAAACAACACTTGATAACAGGCAGTCTATCATGGGTACAAAACACATCTTTTTAAATATGAACAGTTATGTCATAAATAAATGGCTATGTGTATCAAATGTGTGTTATTGATTTGTTTTGTGCTGTTTGTACATTTACAACACCTTGTAACATTTTTTTTCCTGGCATGTGTAGAATAGTCCTTTATGGTGGAGTCTTGTACCACCAGCAGCTGATTTACTGATTAATATTGTTTTTAATCTCAGAATTGGGTGGATCCTATGTAAATATCAACTTTTCATGCTGTGCAAAATGCATGGGCACTATCAAAGTGATCAGCAAAGAAAAACAGGAATGGTCCCTCCATCTCAATTTGAATTTACATGTGTATTTAGATCTTCTTTTTTGGAACATCAACCTGGTCCAACATATCAACAACAGTTTTGCGAAACAACAGCTGTTGTTCGGCAGGTCAGCCATCGTCTTGCGCAAACAGCTCCTGCACACATGCCACTTGAATTGTCTATGCAGACTGTCAGGTTTCTATAACAGATTTGTTGAAGTTGTACAGAGTGTGTACATTGTGTGGTTGGCTTGGGCTTCATAGACAATCTAGCAACTTGAGTGATGTCAGTATGAGGATTATTGTTCCTAAAATTTGAAGGACACACAAATTTATTTGAATTTCTCAGGTCAGGTCTGGAAGCATCTGCTTGTGCTACACTTTGCAACATCACACCATAGAACCACCTTGGGTTCTGGATGGCAAAAATCCATTCAGATAATCAGTCCATCCCCACCTCTTCAATTCAGTTTTAATTTATTTCATTTATATATTGCCAAATCACAACAAAGTTGCCTCAAGGCGCTTCACGCAAGTAATGTCTAACCAACCTCTTGAAAATAATGATTATCTGCCACAGCCAGGTAAAACTTAGGCATCCCTTTGGCCCTCTCCACCTGCAGGGGTCCTCAACACTGAGACACCTGCACACTTGATCATGCCCAGAGAAACACAGCATATGGCCAAAATGTTGTAGCTGATGTTCCTTCTCAGTGGAAGTGATACAGCTTATCCTTGTCTCTCTTTGTCACTGCTTATTTGACATAAAGTCATTCCAGCAGGACTCAAGGATCCTCCAAAGATACCTAGTAAGAAAAGACTGTTGTGTGTTGGGGGGTGTGGCTGGACATTTTGGTGTTCTTTTCTTTTCTTTGCTCTCCAGGTGGCATGAAAACTGATTTGTCTGTGGAGAAGGTGCGGGCTGAAGAGTCCTTCACCCTCATCAACATTATGTGCAGCACCTGTGGATTGTGCTCACATGCAACCTTAAAGACTTTCAGCTGAAGCAGATAATTGGATGACGTTCTGCATTTAAGCCATGTGTGATTCAAGCAGAATTGCCGGGAACTCGACCTTGTGATGTTCGTTTGTGAGACGCTGAGCACCGCGCCTGGGTTTGACACATCGTGCCTGTGAAGCAGGAAGGGTGAGGGACACATGCTGTCAGCACACATCAGAGGTGATTAATTGTTTGACTACTTGTTGATAGTAACTTGGTATTTTGTTACGCAGTAGATTTGAATTGTGATGAGAATTGTGCAGCTCGCTTCTCACTGCTGTGGCGTGCGGACAAGTGATCCTCCACCTGTTGTGAGAAGCTGCTCATTTGCATAAAGCTTAAAATACAGACCTGAATGTGTTGCTGATGGTGTGTGTCTTTTGAAGGATATTGGTTGTAACTGCTGACTTACCTCACCTCTTCTATCCTTCACAGAGTCGGTTTGTCGTGTCCACCTGGGGGGTGTTTGGCAGTAATAGTGAGTGCAGAAGCGCCGGGCTTCGATCCTTTTGGGCGCTGGAGAGCGTGCCAGCCTTCACTCCGCCAGAATGACGCTGTTTTAGTTTCTACACTTTGTTTAGCACCAGAGGGTGATTCAATAAATTGTTTTTGTTATTGGAACCGCTTTCTGGTTATTTTAGCGCTGGGTTCCGTCAGACGCAGGTCCGCTCCTCAACCCGCGTCGACACATAACAAAGACATCTTGTTGCTGCCTTCGGGTACTGGTTAGCATTCAAATCTCACAACCATACGGTATACCTGCAAATATACCAGCAATGCCAAACCATTTCTAGTGACCTCATGAATCAGGCTTAGAAGGGGCAAGGATCCAGAGACATGAATGTCACTGTCAAGAAAAGTGAATTCTTTAAACGTTCAGCAGTTGTGTCGCTTTCAGATGCACTTCTGATACCTGAGTCCAGAAGATTGAAACCCTGGACCTTAGTCTTGGTTGAGGTCAATCGCAAACCCAGAGACTCAGTTTGTCGAGCTGCAATCAGGGTAATGATTCTGCAAAGATCACAGCAACATCTTTGAAGACAAGGTCAGTTACTTTTCTTGCCAACAATGGCATCAAAGCCACTGGTTTCAACAACCCTACCCAATATTCAGTTCATGCAAACATTCAACAATGTAGGTGCTACAACACATCCTGAATTTCCCAGTGAATTTTTCAGTTTCTATGGAGAAACTACAAAATGAGGAAGGGGCTATGAAATGGTCATGAAATATGGAAGAAACCTAGGAAAAACTGTATTGTTGGCAAAGTTATGTAGACAACATTGTAATGTTGCATGATGGGAAACTGGGCAATTCAAGACATCACAATATTTTTACTTCTTACAAAAGCTAAATAAAAAAAAATCATGCAATTCCTTGGCTTCCCTCTGGAAAAAGAGTGTTTAACTTGAGTGTATTCACACATTTGTTAAAAAAATTAAATTGGTAGGATATTGACTATGATATAATTTGGCATGATTCTCTTATATGAGTTTAATTCCACCGTTGGGTCAGTTTCACATACCATATACACAAGTGGACAAAATTGTTGGTTCTCCTATATTTTATGTACACATTTTAATGTATGGTCAGAAATAAATGCAAATAAAGCAGTTCTATTTATTCAAAATATTCTTAAAAATGTCCAAAATTATTTAGCAACAAGAACAAACAAAATGCTTTCATGAAGTGAAAACAAAAAATCCTGACCTTCCCTCACTCCTTTTCTTCTTGCAGGTTCATTCAGTTTTTGAAAACTGCCTCTTCCAAACAGATTTACCATACAGTACCATAGTGTTTGTATTTTTTTAAATGCAAATTAAGATGTAAATGTAGTCCAAGACATAATCAATGACGTGGTAATGTTCATGTATACATCATCTGAATTGTCTAAAGAAAACTGTCTGTAAAAGTGATGATTTACTGTCAATTCCTCAAAGGGTGCCAGTGACTGTGTCCAGAATACATTGTATGTCAGGATTTTTTGTTTCACTTTATGAAAACATTTTTTGTTCTTGATGCCAAATAACTTTGGGCATTTTTTAAAAATATTTTTGATTAAATAAAATTGCTTTGTTTGCATTTATTTCTGACCATATATTAAAATCTGTACATAAAATATAGGAGTACCAACAATTATGTTCACATGTGTAGCCTGTTGTATTTTACTCAAACATCTTGTGGTGCTTTTTTTTAAATTAACAGAATACTACGATTGTTCATAACATGCACATTTCAACAGCTGCAAAAATTAAGCTTGTCTGTGGAGTTTTAGAGTAAAAGCGTGCGTAAAAACGGCTCGCTGGAATGTAACAGCTGTGCAGAACCTGATCTGAGTGCGCACGGATTCACCGCCTCACATAAAGAGCAGGCGACCTCTGGCATCACCGCGCCCGTCTGCATGCCGTCTTCTCACTAAAAAGAAACAAACAATCCAAAAAAACAAACAAAAAAAAAAAAACGCTTACGCCGGTGACTGTCCGACGGAGCGACTCTGAGCCGAGACAGTGCGAGGCGACGACACAGAGAGAGAGAGAGAGACAGCGAGAGAGAGAGAACATCCATACAGTCTCCCAACATCACCTCCACCACCTGCTCCAGCGCAGCCAGAGGAGGAGGACGCACAAGTGCAGGCGCGTCCATGCGTGTCACCCGCACGAGACAATAAAGCGGGCAAAAGAGCGCGCATCCACATTTGGAATAAGAGTTGACCTTAAGAACTCTTTGGGGTTTGTGCAGAAGCGCCGTTGCCAGAAGACCCAGACGGCCTGAATGAGCGCGCGCCACGAACAGTCATGCATCTGAACAGAGAAGAAGACAACAGCAAAGGTGAGCAGAAAGACATCTGCGGCCACGATCTGTGTGGCTCGATTCCTCCGGACGGAGCTGCTTTCCAAAGCTCTCGCGTTGGTTGCCAGATGCCCTTGAGTGCGCAATGTTGATGTCAAGTAATGATTGCTATGGGGGGGGCAATTCGCCTTTTTGCCAAACGCACTTTTGCACGGCAGCCACGGGGGATGGTGATAGTCTGTGAGACGGCCGCCGGAGCACTTGTTGTGCTCCGTGTCCGCTATCCACGCTCAGTTTTGCGTGATGTGAGCCGTGCATCGGTGCACAAGGTCATCCATTCTCGGACGTGTTACAGCCGCGTCTGTGCGGCTGCCAGTTGTTGCCTGTGATCGAGTCGCCACGGCTGTTTGGAGAGAGAATAATCATTTTAAAAAGAGCAGACGGTGAAGCGTTGGTTGGGATGAGTGGGCTTTTGGTGCATGCTTGTGTGTTTCCTCTCGGCTTGTGCACTCAGGTCGAGGTCACTGAAGAACACCTGATGCTTTGGGAGCAGTAACATGATGCAGTTGTGGAGTGTTCACCACACCCATAGAACACGCAAATTAAACCTCACTCCAGTGATTGATGTGCAGTTTGCACCTCCATATGTCCATCGTCTGCTCTGCTTCTGAACCAGTCCAGCATAGATAGTTTCCATTATCGATTTAAATCTCCATTATTTTCAGGACTGATCACATAATCATTTTGAAATTCCCAACTCAACTTCTCAGAACTAATCTGCTTCATCTCCAGCACAGAATCAGTCTTTATGTGTAACACATTTTTAACATTTAGTCTTCCAATATGTGGTCCCACTCTAAAAGAGTTACATAAACTCTAATATGTTACATGTGCTGACATTAAGGAGCGAAGCTCCTCACCATCTCACCGTCATTTAGGTCCTTCACACTTTTTTAGTATAATAGTGTTTTAAACTTTAATGTTAAAAAATTAAATTGCTGAAGAAGCATGAAGGTCATATAGGTCCGTTAGACTTTTCCAGGTAAAATTTAGAGTTAGAAAATTAAATTGTAAAAGAAGCACTTAACCATTAAGGGTCATGGTTTCTTCTGATTTTTTTCTGTATAATGAAAAGAAAAAAAAAAACAGTTGCAGAAGCAAATAAACAGCTCCTCTACTTTTTAAAATGCAAATTAAGATGTAAATGTAGTCCAAGACATAATCAATGACTTGGTAATGTTCATGTAGCCATCCCCTGAGTTGTCTAAAGAAAACTGTCTGCAAAAGTGATGATTTACTGTAAATTCATCAAAGGGTGCCAGTAAATGTGACCAGAATACATTGTATGTCAGGATTTTTTTTTTCACTTTATGAAAACATTTTGTTTTGTTCTTGACGCCAAATAACTTTGGGCATTTTTTAAAAATATTTTTGATTAAATAAAATTGCTTTGTTTGCATTTATTTCTGACCATATATTACAGTTTTTATTGATTGCTTTGACGCAACAGTCAACTCAAAATCCACATTTTCAAAACAGTTAACACAGAGGCCTAAACAGTGCCCCCAATGGTCAAAGTGACGCATTTTGTTTGCAAAAGGCTCTAACTGTGCCAAAACATTTAAAATAAGGAACAAAAGCAAATTTTGCCTTCAAACTGCACAACTTGCCCACAAGTGTATGAGCACTTACAATCAATCATAACACAATGGACAACAAAATACAAAATACAGCACTCAGTGTGAATCAGTGCACCATTGGTTGACATTGTAGCCCATAACTGTTACATGCTAGTGCCGTTTGCTGCCTTCTTGCAAAAAATGGATCTAGAATCAGATATGCTTTGAATGCAAATTTTATTGATTCCATTACATTCTTTTTTCAGGCTTTTTTGTGTCTGAAAACTGAAATATTCCTACAGAAGGTGTGCAAATCAAAATATGTAAAATCCATTAATGTAGGCCTATAAGAAATTAGGAAAAAAAAATCAATCTTTTACAGTAAAGAACAAAAATCTTTAGTAGGCCTATACTATAGAGTACAGTAAGAGTAGAGTACAATTGACAGTCTCTTCTGTCTTGACGAATGAGCCACATGGCCTCATCCACATCGCATTCAATGTTCTTTCTGGCAATACAGCGAGGGAAAAACCTTCTGGCATGCCTGATCCAGCCTTGGCATACCTCTGCATCAATATCTTGGGCTGCAGCAGTCATTGCATTGAGCAAGGGCATCCGACCATAGGGATGATGATCATAAACCTTCCATCTCCAAGCACTAAAGAATTCCTCTATTGGATTCAAAAAAGGGGAATATGGTGGAAGGAATTGCACCATCATCCGAGGGTGGACTGCAAACCACTCATTTACAATACGAGAGTGGTGGAATGCCACATTGTCCCATATGATGATGAACAGTGGCAAGCCAGGCCTCAACAGCTCTCTCTCCTGAGGCAGGATCAGCATGTCATAAAGAGCATTCAGGAACGCTATGAGGTGCTCGGTGTTGTAGGGGCCAATGGTGGGGATATGGCACAGGACACCATCTTTGGAGATGGCAGCACACATAGTTATGTTGGCGCCCCTCTGCCCTGGACCTCCAATAGTGGTCCTATGCCCAATGAGGTTCCTTCCTCATCTCCTGACTTTACACAGATTGAAGCCGGCCTCATCTACATAAATGAAGACGTGATGTGCCCCCTCGGCTTCAAGCGCCATTATTCTCTAAAGAAAAAAAGGTCAAAATTACAAATACGTAAAAGTGACTCTAGTTGCCTCTACAGGAACTGCAGGATATGACAAGGCAGACAGTAACAGTAATGTTTCCTTACCTCCACATATTGGCATCTGGCCTCCTTCACAGCATCAGAGTTCCTTTGAAAAGGAAGTCTGTAGAGCTGTTTCATTGCCATATGATTCCTCCTGAGGATGCGGCCTATGGTGGTCTCGCTCACAATATTTATATTTCTAAATACTCCCTGATCTGCAGTTACTGCAGCCCTGATTTCTCGCAGCCTAATGGTAATATTTGCCACAACCATGTTGACAACCGCTGCCTCCTGCTCAGCATTAAAAATTCTTCTTCTACCACCAGTGACTGGTAGCCTTTCGAATCTATAAAAAATATATGAAATGGGAATGTGGAAAAAATTACATGAAGTACTGTATATTACAGTTTTTATTGATTGCTTTGACAAAGTAGTCGACTCAAAATCCACATTTCTCAAAACAGTTAACGCAGAGGCCTAAACAGTGGCACCAATGGTCAAAATGACACATTTTGCTTGCAAAAGGCTCTAACTCTGCTAAAACATTTAAACTATGGACCAAAAGCAAATTTTGCCCTCAAACAACACAACTTGCACACAAGTGCATAAGCGCTTCCAATAAGTCATTAGACAAGGGGCATCAAAATACAAAATGCAGCACTCAATGTGAATCAGTGCTGCATTACTGGTCATTGTACCTAATGACTGAGCTACAGTAATGACTGAGCAGCTTACATGTCAGTGCCATTTGTAGTCAAATTTGCCTTCTTGCAAAAAAAGTGATCCAGATATGCTGTGATGAAAATTTTATTGATTGCAGTATTCATTCTTGTTTTTCTTATTTAGACCGTGGCTAACAAATGAAATATCCCAACAGAAACCACATATAGAATATGAAAGAAAAAATAAAATCCGTCACTGTGTAAGACATTAGGAAAATAAAAATAATAATTCTGTACAATAAAGAAAAAAAAATCTCTACTAGTCTATTCTCTCTTGATGAATAGACCACATGGCCTCATCTACATCACACTCAATATTTTCCCTTGCGATGCACCTAGGGAAGAATCTTCTAGCATGCCTTATCCATCCTTGGCATGCCTCTGCATCTATGTCTTGGGCAGCAGCGGTCATTGCATCGAGCAAGGGCATCTGCTCATAGGGGCGGTGGTCATATACCTTCCATCTCCATGCACTGAAGAATTCCTCTATAGGATTTAAAAATGGAGAGTATGGAGGAAGGAATTGCATCATCATCCTCGGGTGCCCCACAAACCACTCATTCACCACACGAGAGTGGTGCAATGCCACATTGTCCCAGATGATTACAAACAGTGGCATGCCAGGCCTCAACAGCCCTCTTTCCTGAGGCGGGATGAGCCTGTCATGCAGGGTGTCCAAGAATGCAATGAGGCGCTCACTATTGTAGGGGCCAACAGCTGGAATAGGGCTGAGGACACCATCATTAGAAATAGCAGCACACATAGTAATGTTGGCGCCCCTCTGCCCTGGAACTGTAATAGTGGCCCTATGCCCAATGAGGTTCCTCCCACGGTGCCTCACTTTACAGAGGTTGAAGCCGGCTTCATCGACATAGATGAAAATATGATGTGCCCCCTCAGCTTCAAGCTCCATGATACGCTGAAGAAAAGAAAAAGCAAAATTACAATTACATACAGTAAAGGTAACTCCAGTTGACAGTAACTGCATGATATGCCAAGGCACAACAGTATAGTACTGTAATGTGTCCTTACCTCCACATATTGGCATCTGGCCTCCTTCACAGCATCAGAGTTCCTCTGGAAGGGAACTCTGTAGAGCTGTTTCATAGCCATGTTGTTCCTACTGAGGACACGGGCAATTGTTGTCTCACTCACAGTATTTACATTTCGAAATACCCCCTGATCTGCAATCACTGCTGCCCTGATTTCACGCAGCCTAATGGCATTATTTGCCAGAACCATGTTCACAATGGCTGCCTCCTGCTCAGCATTCAAAAGTCTGCGTCTACCACCACCGACCGGTAGCCTTTTGATTCTATAAAGAATACATGACGTGGAATAAAATTACATGACATACTGTATATCACTACAGATATATCTATATACTGTATGAGCAACATTACCTGTTCTCCAGTCGAAAAACTCTGACAATGGATGCAACCGTGTTTCTATTGAGAACAGGTTGGACTCTTTGTCCAGCCTCTCTATGTGAAAGACCATGATTTACCACATGATCAATCACAGTTGCCCGAATTTCATCTGTGACTTGAGCCCTTCCAGCTACACCCCCACCTCGCACACGGACTCCTATTCCTCGGACTCGTCTTCCCCCGAGCCCTCTACCTCTCACTCTCATGTGCCTTAGACCATCCATGCTTGCAAGTTACAACACACAACGTGGCACCTTTTGAACCTGTAGACTGATTGCAAATTGAAAAGTTGTGTGAAGCAGTGTCAAACAGGTTCTCCAGTGATTTCATCCCGGTCAAGAGGTTTCTAAGAGATGGGAATATATGGTTTCTGTTTGGTTACCACAGCTAAAGCAATGGAGTTTGGACTGCTTGAATGACATCTGCGTTAACTGATTTGCAAAAGGGTGGGGGAATTGTGTCAAACCAATGACAATGGGTTAACTCATTTGCAAGAGGTGTTTTTTGCTCTGCTGAGAGAGTGATGATGAGGACTGAGAGGTTACCAGTTTCTTCAAACAGGTTAAAGCAATCAATAAAAACTGTAACGTACTGCAGATATGTCTGTATATATTGTAGGCCTATAACAACATTACCTGTTCTCCTGTTGAAAAACTCTGACAATTGAGGCAACAGTGTTTCTGTTTACAACGGGTTGGACTCTTTGTCCAGTCTTTCTATGTGAAAGGCCATGATTTATAACATGATCAATTATAGTTGCCCGAATTTCATCAGTAACTTGAGCCCTTCCAACTATACCTCCACCTCGCACACGGACTCCTCTACCTCGGACTCGTCTACCTCTTACTCTCACTCACATCTGCCTTAGACCTCCTTGATCCATGCTTGCAAAGAACAACACAGGCATGGCACCTTTTAAGGCCTCCTACAGACTGATTGCAAATTGAAGATTTGTGTGAAGAAGTGTCAAACAGGTGCTTCAGTGATTGCATACTGATCAGATAGTTTCTAATAACTGGGAACATATGGTTTCTGTTAGGATACCGTAGCTAAAACAATTGAGTTTTGACTGCTGAACCGAATTTCAGACATATTATATATATTAGTCTGGAACAAAGAGGACAAACGGTGTTGAAAAGAACAATAATCAAGACGTTAAAGAGCAAACTTCACCTTCTCCCAGAACGACATGATCAGGAAGCGAGCGTAGCTCACAGCAGCTCCCATTGAAAATAACTGAGAGACAGCCTGTGATTCTCGCATGTTTACATAAAACAAACGCAATAACGTCTAAAAACCCAGAGAATATATTCATGAGAGTTTTAGCCACAACATAAAAATACGTAGTTTTATGTTGCAATGTTAATGCTGTTGTCCGTGTGCAGCGGTTAAAGTGCAGTGTGATCACAGGGTCTCAATGCAGTTCTCAATGTTACTGAGATCTCGAAGCGCGGCGACCTTTCCGAAGTTTTGCGGGATTTGAAACCTGAAAAGGGTGGATACCAGTAAATGCACAGTGGGTGATGTACAAATATTCCTTGATTTGCAAAACGTCCGCTGTCAAAAGCTCATGTACATGCAAATGCAACGCCTCCTGCAGATGCTGTTAAAACGTAAATATTGTTTTTGATTGATTGATTATTAGAGGGGCTTTATTGAACATGTACAAATTGCACATAAGACAACAGGATCTTAATAATTAAGTCAACAACTGCAAATTATAAAGAACACAATGCTTATATGGCTGAGGGTATTTTGGCATTGCGTTATATTTTTAGTGTGATAGAGTTAAAATAACTCTGTTTATAGTGGGACCAAATTTAGTCCTGTCACAGTAAATTTTACTTTCTATGTTGAGGAGGATCATAATGTGTAGTGAGAACCTGAGTTTTTCTCACATTTAATTTATACCCCAAGTATGATCCATACTCGTATTTGTCCATAGACATCAGAACTGGTAGAGACTCTGAGGTGTGAAAGGCTAACAAGCACATCATGTGTGAACAGGGCCAGCTTTTGGTCACCTGCTGACATCTTTATACCTTTGAGTTCATTGTTCAGCCTGATCCATCGAGCTAATAGCTCAATAAAAATTGCAAACAACAGTGGACTTATGGGACAACTTTGTCTTGTGAATCTCTCCAACAGAAAGGAGTCTGCGAGCTCCCCATTGATTTTGATAAGGCTTCTAGTGTCTTTATGATTTCATTTTTTTTTTTTTTTTTTTGTCGTTTATATAGCGCCAAATCACAACATAGTTGCTTCAAGGCGCTTCACACAAGTAAGGTCTAACCTTACCAACCCCCAGAGCAGCAGTGGTAGGGAAAAACTCCCTCTGAGGAAGAAACCTCAAGCAGACCAGACTCCCTCTGCTTGGGCCATGCTACAGACATAAATTACAGATTACCTGGTTTAAACCAAATTTCTCCATAGCGCTGAATAGGAATTTCCATCTAACAGAGTCAAATGCCTTTTCCGCATCTAAGCTAACCAGCTTGGCTTGTATTTTATTTAGATTTATATATCTAGAATAGAAGAATAGAAAAGAATGCCTTTTATTGTCAATATACAATATACAATGAGATTAAAAGCCAACTCCAAAATCAGTGCAGGCAAGTAAGAAGAAAAGCAGCGATATCAAATAATATGTATTAAAAAAAATAATAATATATGTACGATGTAAACATTAGAAGGTAAGGTGCACGGTCCTGCATGGTATGTACATTGCAGAATAAGTATGTTATTATATACATTATTAAAAATTATAAATATTGCACATTATGGGATGGAATGTTGCACATTATCGTCGGTTTATGAGGGAATTCAGGATGGTTACTGCTTTGGGAAAGAAACTGTTTTTGAGTCTGTTTGTTCTGGTCTTAATACACCTGTAGCGCTTACCTGAGGGCATCAGGTCAAACAGTTCAAAGCCAGGGTGGGAGATGTCTTTAGTGATGTTTAGGGCTCTGCTAAGGCAGTGGGAGCTGTAAATGTCCATCAGGGAGGGGAGAGGGCAGCCAATGATCTTTTGGGCTGTCTTTATGACTCTCTGGAGCCTCTCCCTGTCTGCAGCAGTACAGCTGCCGTACCATACTGTGATGCAGTATGTCAGCAGGCTCTGAATGGATGCTCAATAGAAGGTCAGCAGGACTCTCAGGAAGTGTAGCCGCTGCTGAGCATTCTTGGTGACTGCTGTGATGTTCACAGACCAGGAGATATCACTGGAGATGAGGACGCTGAGAAACTTGAAGGTGTGAACCCTCTCCACACGCTCGCCATTGATGAAAAGGGGGGCTGGGTCAATGCTGTACTTCCTGTAGTCAATGATGATTTCCTTGGTTTTCTTGGTGTTCAGTGCGAGGTTATTCTCTGAACACCAGGCTGCCAGCTTCAGGACAACCTCTCTATAAGCTGTCTCATCACCCTTAAAGATGAGTCCGACCACAGTGGTGTCATCAGCAAACTTGACGACCAGGCTGTTTTGGTGGGCCGAACTGCAGTCGTAAGTGTAGAGGCAGTATAGGAGGGGGATCAGCACACAGCCCTGTGGGGAGCAGATGCTCAGTGTGCGGGTGGAGGAGAGGTGGGGGCCAAGTCTCACAGTCTGGGGCCGGTTGGTCAGAAAGTCCTTGATCCAGGCACATGTGAGAGGGGGGAGGCCGAGAATGGCCAGTTTTGTAGTGAGAATGTCCGGGATTATTGTATTGAAGGCTGAACTGTAATCCACAAAGAGCATCCGAACGTAACTCTGCTGCTGCTCCAGGTGGCTCAGCAGAGTGGAGAGCTACGGCGATGGCATCCTCTGTGGATCTGTTCACACAGTATGCGAACTGGTAAGGATCAAAGTCTGGAGGAAGATAGACCTTGATGTGCTGGAGAACTAGTCTCTCGAAGCACTTCATGACTACCAGAGTAAGGGCCACTGGACGGTTATCATTCAGGCTGGTGATGGGAGACTTCTTCGGCACAGGTATTATTGTGGTTGCTTTGAGGCAGGATGGGATAACTGCCTGGTGCAGAGAGAAGTTGAAGATCCTGGGTTAAGGTGGGAGCAAGCTGGTAGGTGCACGCTCTGAGCACCTTGCCAGGTACTCCGTCTGGGCCGGTGGCTTTCTTAGGATTCACTGCCAGGAGCACCCGTCTGACCTAATGCTCCTGATATTCTAATATTATCATGTGCTTGGCGTGATAGAACAAAACCTGTTTTATCAATATTAATTATTTTGAGCAACATTTTCTCAAGTCTTTTTTGCAATCAATAACTGAAGTAAACAATTTATAGTCCACATTACACACACCAATTGGTCTGTAATTGCCACAGTCTGATTTATCTTTACTTTCTTTTGGGATAGCTGATACAATTGCTCTCTCTCTCTTTCTATCTCATTTGCTTTCTCTCTCTCTCTTTCTCGCTCGCTTTCTCTCTCCCTCTGTCTCTCTCTCTCTCTCTCTCTCTCTCTCTCACATCATCATCAGCGACGCTCTTTTTTAAGGAGGTTTTTTCCCTTTCACGGACAGAATCTCTGTTCGGCTGTCCTCCTTGGCTGCACACTTAGCTGATGTTTCACAGCCTCAGGATGCTGAAGCGGCTCACTTTTCAGCACACATTTTCAGCAACAATTCAGTTCATTTTTTGGAAAATCCATGCTCAACGAACAGACAATTTGAACCCGAGAGCCGGGCAGAAATTTGTCGCTGCCCTCAGCTTCAAACACTATGGAAGAAAGGTGTCACGAACAGCTCAGCTTAAAAAATCTCCCCCTCCCCTCATCCCCTCGGCAGCAAACAAAGCAGAGAGCAAACAACAATTGAGAGAATTCACAGTGGCTCTTCTCCGGTATTGGAAAATGTAATGGATTGGATGGGTATTTTCAGATAAGTGAATTGCGTTCGTATTGGAAGCCGATCCTGAAGCTGGATTGGTCGCAACCTTAGTCAGAGCTCCCCTTTATCATTGTATTTTAAGTAATAGAAAAATACTTTCAAACTCATAAACAAAGAAAAAGATAAAGACTTCATGTAACAGAGGGACCCTTGTCCCTCTAAGGTTCTTGTTGATGGGCGGAGGGGAAAAAAGCCCCTTCCCAAATGCCCCCCCCAAGCAGTGAAGTGATCCTGCTAGAGCACTGCTTTTCCACTAATGAGTTCAACACTGTGATTCTGTTCAGTCACTGATTTACAGTATTTTTCAACAAATGGGATTTAAAATAAAGAGAGGTTTTAGAAAAAAGAAAAGTACCTGGTTGGCTTCCTTATTTTCAGTCTGTCCATGTGTTGTCCTCCAGATTCTTTTTTTTTTAAATTTATACACTGGAATGATCTCTTAAACTCCTGGAGCTTTTCTTTCACTCACACCTCCATCTATTTTCCTCCATGAACCACTTGCTGCCAAGGAAACGCCTTCAATATAGTCTCCTCCAGGTTGGAACCCGGAGCCTCTCTGAGAGCATCCACCTGTATTCCCCATGCCTTCAGCTCCCGTGCAGCTTGTTGCGCATCCGTGGTCCATAAGTCCATGGTCCGGTGCTCCAATGAATCTGAATTGTCATGAGCAGAGTTTGGAAATGTATGCCTTTTTCCTTCAGCACTTTCTTGATCCCTCCGTAGGCTCCGCGTTTCTCCATTACCTCATTAGCACAGTTGTGGTCGCAAAAAATTTGTTTGTTGTTGAGGTAAATTTTTTTCTTCCAGGCCAACTTCAACACAGTTTCTTTAACCTCAAACTACTGGAAATTTATCACAATAGATCAAGGGGTAGTGCTGAGGCCTGGTTTACGTGCCACAGCTCTGTGAGTCTGCTGAATCTTTAGGGACATACTGTCTGGTAACACGAGTTCTGTCGTCAACAGGTTTTCTATAAACTTTATCACTGAGTCACCCTCGGAGTCCTCCGGTACACCATACACCCGAATGTTGTTTCTTCTGGACCTGCTTTCCAGATCTGTGAATTGTTCCCGTAGCCTGCACTATTCCTCCAACAGACATAGCAGAGCCTCTTTCGTTACAGCACTCCTTGCTTCCACCCCTGAAATGTGCTCCTTTGTCTGGGTGATAGCTTGGCTATGATCTTGGAGCATGGTCTTGACTTGAGTTAGCTTCTGGTTTAGCTTGTGCCTCAGCATTGCTAGCTTACTTTAACTCTACCTTAAGGTCGGATATAACTGAATGTATATAATTTCTAAAGTCACAGTTATTTTTAGATATAATTGAAATTTTCTGAAGCAGTTTGTCTCGAGATTCATCCTCTTCTCTGCTAGCCAGCTGTTAGTTGTTAGCCCGTGCTTTTAAAAAAAGCTCCGTGCTTTTATTAGGCGCCAACATTGTTGGTTCAGTTACTTGCCCTCTCCGAGACGTAGGTCCTTTTTGTGACGTGTGTGATTTCTCTCGACTCATTCCTCACCTCTCAGAATCTTTGTGTAGATGTTTTTGAGTTGGAGAGTTATTTTTAATACAGACTCAAACGGAGCATTCAAGTATGAATCTGACATGTACATGGCTTAACCCGGAAGTCTTCGTGGGGATGTTTTTCAGCTGCTGGAACTTCGAGACTAGTCAGGATTGAGGGAAAGATGAATACAGCAATTTACAGAGACATCCTGGATGAAAATCTGCTCCAGAGCGCTCTTGACCTCAGACTAGGGTGACGATTCATCTTTCAGCAGGACAATGACTCTAATCACACAGCCAAGATATAAAAGGAGTGGCTTCAGGACAACTCTGTGAATGTCCTTGAGTGGTCCAGCCAGAGCCCAGACCTGAATCTGACTGAACATCTCTGGAGAGATCTGAAAATGGCTGTGCGATGATGCTCCCCATCTAACCTGATGGAGCTTGAGAGGTGCTGCAAAGAGGAATGGGCAAAACTGCCCAAAGATAGATGCACCAAGCTTGAGGCTGTAATTGCTGCAAAGGTGTATCAACAAAGTACTGAGCAAAAGGTGTGAATACTTATGTGCATGTGATTTTTTAGCTTTTTATTTTTAATAAATTTGCATAAATAAAAAAAACCTTCTTCATCTTGTCATTATGGTGTGTTGTGAGTAGAATTTTGATGGAAAAATGAATTTATTCTATTTTAGAATAAGGCTGTAACAGAACAAAATGTAGAAAAATGAAGTGCTGTGAATACTGTCCAGATGTACTGTATTTAATTCTAGTGATATCAACTCTAACCCAGGCACCTTAAAAATCCTTTAAAATATTCTGTCATTGATGTACTGTGCGATTTAAAACCAGCAAACGTGTTCAAGACACACTTTCGCTGCTTTAGTGCAGAACTTGGTAAGTACCTGCCAGGAAAAGACAAGAAGGTGCAGGTCTGTGTTACGGCCGCTCTCCTCTGTAGGTGATGTCATTGATGAGCTTCTCTAACCTCCAGATCAAAAGGTCAGTGAAACCACCTGCTGAAGGGATCAGTTTGGAACAAAGATGTGCACATCTTCCATGTGCTTTAGAGTGAAAGAGATTTAAGAGCAGCTGCCTGAGAAAAAAAACAAAACATGGAAAGTGACATCTTACCCATTCCAATGAAATTTGGTGTATGAACAGTATTTAGCTCGTGTATAACTGTCACACAATATTTTAACATATCCTTCAGTGGTTGCCATTGTAACCAGTCTTGTATTTTTAGCACATGGTCTACAGGAGTCATTCTTAAAATGTGGTATGATGACAGGGGCTGAGCATGACCCGCACATTCTCAGGGGTCACGTTAATTTCACCATTTTCAGCGATCGCGGTCATTTTTCTGGTTTTTGAATACATGGCTATACTTGTCTGACACGTATTGGCACATAATAACATATGCGACAACTTTTGAATATATCAACATGGTCTGCCATGGTCACTCTTTCAATGTGATAAAATAACAGGTTGCATGGATAATCAGCACATATGCAAAGGCCCCATCAATTTTACACTTTTCAATGTTTTCATGCAATTTTCCATCACTTAAAAATAAAGTCACATTCATGTGAAACATATAGGCACTTAATATTAAAGGCAACAACTTTAAATGATATTTGCATGGTCTACAGGAGTCACACTTTAAATGAGATATGATAATGATCCGCAAATATGCAGTGATCAGGTCAATTTTACCATTTTAATCGTTTTCGCTCAAATCTCAGTTACTTTAAAAAAGGGTCACATCTTCTAAAACATGATACCACTTTATATAAAACAATTCTTAATTATACTCCCATGATCTACAGGAGGGTATTTCTAAATTTCATATGATGAGAAGGGTATCGTTATAATCTGAAGACAGATAGATGCCAGCTAAACTTTGCTGTTTTTGCTCTTTTCGCTATGTTTGAAAATTGGAACAATTTGTACTTTTCACAGATTCACCCAGTATCTGATGCGATTGGATTTTATTTGATAAATGTCAAGCTGAAATGTCCCTCTTCAAAATATAAATAGATAAACTAGCCAGTCATGGTCTGCATAGTGACAGTAGGCAGAGCAATACTGTAAATATTTGTTTTTTTTCGACATTTCTAAAATAGAGGTAACTTCAGCGTAAAAGACACACTCCACTGCGTAACAGCTCAAAGGTACAAATGTATGACACGTATTTCTGAAATCTATAGAATCTGCTTGTTCTATTGATATGTAATGTTCATTTGTATGTAAAACCGATCTCTCTGTATGCTGTGTCTACAAGCTGTTCAAATGCGACCACTGCAGTAGCCACAACAGCTGATTTTGGCCTTTTTCCAGCATAGTGCGTTTCCATGGCAACCAAACTGATTTTTTTTTTAATACTGTAGGATATGCCATTTTTCCTCAAAATAAGCTGGTGTGAAAAGTTTAATTAACATCTGCTAACCCAGACTTTCCACCCCATGGCTGATTTTCTCAGTCACCAGCTCTTAAAAGTGTTTTAAACATAGTTAAAATCTTTGGTGTTCAACATTTAAAATCTATGAAATGTAGATTTTGTTACATTAAATATATTGGGATGAAATCTTTATAATTGAGAAGGTGAAACAACGTAAACACGAGTGACTTCAGTGAGTAAACAACAGTAATGATGTCATTATTTTGTCCTCTGGACTGATGATAACCCATTATTTTAATTCTGGTGCTTTCAGGTTGACGCTGTCAAACTGAAAGCTGTCAGTTGTTTGTGTCTCACAGGGAAATAGCAGCGCAGTGTCCTTGTTCTTTCCAACATTTTTTGCTTGTGTCTCCCTAAAATCAAAGCAGTGTGCACTTGAGACCCGTTGGCACAGAACATCTGTCTGAGTTGTGAGTTGGAGTCAGGTTAAAGAACATGCGCTGCAGCATCATTCAAGTGACTGGCCTGCTTTGGTTTCATACTGGTGACCACCCATGCAGATCTAAACTGCTTCCTTATCTCCAAAAAGTAGCCATCTGTCTGCTGCAGCCAGGGGATGGATGACCGTGCCTTTGACCTGGTCCAGATGCTGGGGTTGTCGGGATGATGGCACCTGTGTGCACAGTAGGGATGCCGTGAGAACCAATACTTCAGGCCCAAGTTGATGCCAGATTTCTAAATGTGATGGCAGTTGTTTTGCTTTTGTGCAATAAAGGTAGTGCCACTGAGGATGCAGTACTTCCATAACTGCTGTTAAATACCCAGCATAGAAAACAACTACACAACAGCGAGACATTTCATTGCAGCTGCAGCAACAGCTCTGCCCGGAAGAAAAGAGTCAGACATGAAGGCGCCGTTTGAAAACAGTGCTATTGTGCATTTCAGACCAAACAACACCTCACAATTATTAAAGCTACAAAAAGACAGGGATCCAAATACGTTGAAACAATTCAAGGTGATGGAGTTTCAGTTCATCTTAACAATGTTGTATCTTGAAATTAGCCACATTTAGGCTAATGTAATGCAATCATAGCTTGTAGTAGTACTGGAAGTGCCATCCTGAAATTTCTGTGTCCTGTCATCAAAATAAAATGTTTGCATTTTAAATAAATCTTTCCAGTTTGCAGGTGCACATGAAATTTAATGAAATCTGGCAGGACAGCATCAATTTGAATAATTAAGTACAGTGTTTGAATCATGCATTTCTGAGCCTGTGTATCACGAATCAGAGCTTCGTAGCCTTGCTAGCACACTCAGTGTAATCAGGGACAGGTAGCCACGGCACATCATTAACTGTTGGTCATGCAAGTGAAACCTGGCTAAAGAAAAACTGTCACAGAGTGGTATTTACATAGATATAATGAGATGAGACTTAAGCATGGTTTACACATAGACGGTTTTGTCGGCGGGTAGTACGTAGACCGAAGTTCGCGGTAGTTCTGGCTGTTTTCATGGTGGAAAGGGGCGGCGCATTTCGCCGGCGTTTTGACCGCCGTACTAGCCGCAAATACGCGGATAAAACGCCGATAAATCCGCCGAATAAAGCGGCGTTTTGACGCTGTAGCATCCGGCACACGTCAGGCAACGCGGGTTAATACCCAGTTCTATCCTTTACAATCGCAGGTTAAGACACGCGTGAGAACGACGGTGTTCTGCTGCCGCTGATAATACCCTGTGTACTGCTGGATTTATCCAGGCAAATCCTGTGTTACTCCAGGAACTTTTGCATATAGGCACCGCCCCCAGAGTATAATAGGCTAAAGCCTCTGTCACTGCAGGGGGAGGGAGATCATACTCAGCCTTTTCTTCTCCTTCCTTTTTCCCCTCCTTAACGTATTGCTCCATCTCCACCACAGGGCTACCCTCTGCTTCTGAACCAGACCTCTTGGTATGTCCTTGCCGCTGCCAATTTTCTTTTAGGAGGCATACTGGAGCTTCTCTGCAAAAATATCTGGAGCTGGCCGCGAGTGAGAGGCCTGCATATTGACCGCCGCCTATCGGCCGTTTGCAAACGCCATTTAACCGGGAGGTGGTGTTTAGAACGGCGTACTGTCCGCTAGCACCGCCGTTTTGTCTGTCTCTGTTGCCGGGTAAAACGCCCTTGAGGACGCCGATGTGGGCTCTATCGCCATTTTACACTCCGTTGATTAGGGATACAACGCCAGCCGCCAATTACGGCAATGTAAACTGCAACACTACAGGAAGGGGCGGGATGAAACGGCGATTAAAAAGTATCAAACACCGTTGTTCGCGTTGTCTCCGTCGTCACGCGAATTCTCCGGGAGTGCTCCCGGAATTATTCGACATGTTGAATAATTTTTTCGACGATTCCCGGTAAAGCTGGAACTAAGCCACGCCCCATAGTGCCGGCATTAAAAACGGCGTGTGATCCTTAAGACGGCCAAAAACTCTTCTGGGACACTTCCGGGAGCTCTTACCATCTATGTGTAAACGGGGCTTAAGCCACAACTCCCAGTCAACTACTTCCCCAAAAGTTTCATTACTTGAAGCATCCTACTGATGTTTTCTTCGTCTTCATGTTCTTCTTCTTTTGACTGATCCAGTTGAAGCATATCATCATCATACTGTCATCTACAGATGTGGTCGGAAGTACACATACATTCATTGTGGGCATGAATATCATGGTAATTTTGGACTTTTGTGCCCCAGTCACTAGGGTTGGGTATCGAAAACCGGTTCTTTTCGAGAACTGTTAAGAAATGATTCGATTCACTGACATAAATAGCCTTTTTGCTTAGGGCCCCTTCACACAGAGTGCGAAGTTTGGACGAAGTGCACACTTAGTGCACATGACGCAGGAATCGTGTGCAAACCGTGTAATATAGTCCTTGTCGCCAATGCCTCGTACACCTGTTGTTAGCTTCAAGCTCCCAGTCTATGACTGGGAATCAGAGGTTTTGAAAGGTGCGAGTTCGCGTCCTGGGTGATGTGTTTTTTTCCCTTTTCTTTTTTCTATTATTTATTCCACATAAGCGGCGCGATGTGGTCTCACAGGTACCGGCTGGTTTATATTTTATTATTTATTCCACATAAGCACCGCGATGTGGTTCCACACGTACCAGCTGATTTTTATTTCTTCCACATAAGTGGCACCATGTGCTGCACCTGGCACTGTTCCTGCTCGACGGACACCGGTGCGTGCATGAACTCTTGCACTGGGTTCATGCATGTCTGCCCATTGGTGCGATGCATGATGTTTTGTGCGCTAATTTCAAACTGTTTTGTGCTGTTTCACCGTTTTCGTCCAAATACTGATGATACCCTTATCAGTCCTTCATAGCGGCCATTGTTTTTGAGAGTGTTTATCGGGAAAATGATCATTTCTCTACGTTGATTGCAGACCCAACCGCTTTATGCAGCAGCTCTCCTTGAAGCTTGAAGCAGTGCTCCAACTTGCTGCTTCATTGGTTCTCTGCTTCGCTGCTTTTCAGAAGGGGCAAGTCCGCTTCTTAACCCCTCTCAAAGCCATTTAATGATGTCATTCATGAGTCACCTTTGCACGGCTTAAAGTCACTAACTGGGACTCTTGTCTTGTGGGCAAGAAACAAGCATCGTCCCGCGTTCCGTTTGCACAGCTCCAAGGCTATGGAGTTAAATTTGTCTCATTAATACCTAAAAGGAAATGCTTTTGACAAAAACTACAGATTTTGTTTATTTTTATTTATGTCCAGAGATCTAGAATCCACAATGTACAGATTTGATTTATGTCTAGAGATCAAGCACAGAGATTCAGAGATCAAGCTCTGGATCCTTGATCCAAGGATCCAGTGACCAATTTCATATAAATGGACTGCATGTATATAGGGTTTTTCCATTTGCATCAGGTGCTCAAAGTGCTTTACAATAATGCCTCACATTCACCTCAATGTCAGGCTGCTGCCATGCAAGGCGCCCACTACACACTGGGAGCAACTAGGGGATTAAGGACCTTGCCCAAGGGCCCTTAGTGATTTTCCAGTCAGGCTGGGATTTGAACCAAGGATCCTCTGGTCTCAAGCCCAACGCTTTAACCACAAGACCATAACCTCCCATCTTTATTTACTTTAGGACTCAATAAAATGGTGACATAGAAAACCTGTAATGTCTACTTTTGGTACACAGAAAATTCACAGGAGGTATTGATAAGGGGATCGATAAGCGAAATCGATAATGGCATTGATATCGATAAAATTTTATCAATACCCATCCCTACCAGTTACACTAGAGCACAAATTACACAAATGCTGTACAAACTGACATTTGTGTAATTCATGCTGCATTCGAAATGCATTCGAACACCTCGTACAGCATTGCTACAGCAGTTGACACATTCATGTGTCTCTCCAGATGTAGAGATGCTGTCTTTGTCAGGGGAAGAGAAAGGAGCACACCCTAAATAAGAAAGTTTTTGATTGTGCGAAGAAACCAGAGTGCCCGGAGGAAACCCACGCAGAGATGGGGAGAACATGCAAACTCCTACGACCTTCTTGCTGTGATGCACCAGTGCTAACCACTAAGCCATCGTGCTGCCATATGACTGTGCTTTAAAAACAGCTGACTCTCATCAAAACTTTTTTAGTATTAGAGAAACTCTGTTTCTCCCCTTTTTCAGTGTATGATCATTTTGGTGAGCTGCCGTCCACCTGAAATGAAACTACGTCAGCAGTAGCCTGACACCATCATGTGACACGACGTCCACATTTTGATTTTCTGTTGCATGAAACTACTTTCATAAAATTGAGAATTTTTTAGCTCTTTTGGCTGAGTTTCTGACAAGTTTCAAATGCATTGCAGAGTGCCTTGCCACATCCAGCTCTACACAACTTAGCTTCAAGTAGGGTTGCCAACTCTCTGAAAAATACCTCACCGCCAGGGCCGACCGGCCGACTGACCATTGCCTTCACCCTTCCCAGCGTCTGTGTGAAACGATTTTTAACCATTTGACTGTTGACTTGACCCTGAATTTAGGTAGATGCATACATGCATTTGTTCTGATATGAACACGTGGAAAACAAATTATTATTTAGCAATTTATTTTTAGTGCAAAATAAATTTTCACTCACAATTTCAATATGAGCATTCTGTCTTCTTTAAAAATAAATCTCTGTAGTGCTATTGCTTAACTTAAAATTGTATAAATTAACAAAAAAACAATAGAAAATTTGCATCATCCAAAACAATGTAACAGTGCAAAACAATGTAACAGTGCACATTTACACATTTAGTGTAATAAAAAGTGCAAAAAATAAAGTCTGAAAAGTAAACAATACTGTTGTTGCGCACCTTTTCCACCCAGCCATTTTCCTTTTCTCATTCTCCCCTGTATTTTTGCATTCTTTTTTGTTTTTTTTAGGAGGAGTAACGACGTTACAGACATTGCTGTCCGTAGACATATCTGCAGTGCCAGTGTCGGTGTCTGTATCGATATCAGCCATGCTGCTTTGTTATTGTAGTCCAGCGACCGTCGTCAGCTCATGACGTCGGTATCTTCTTGCGAGTATATGTCCCTCGACCAATGAGATAAGAGTGATTCTGTATTGTCAACTCGTGTCTGTCACCTCATTGGTGAAAAGCAGGAGAGAGGCTGGGATAAAATTTACCGTAAGTTTCCATATAAAGCGCCAGTCAATTCCATTGACATTTTACAGACTTTTTGATTCTCACAGAAATATGGGACAAACTGCGTCCCGTTTCAGCTCAATACGGAACGCACACTTTTATTTCCAAATAAGGGACGATTCCATTTTTCAAGGGACGGTTGGCAACCCTAGCTTTAAGTTAGTTTAGTTTCAAGTACCTGATGTTGCGTGAAAGTTGCTCTATCTAAAGCCAGTCAAAGTATTAAAAATCTAACGTGAAACTTCTTCAGTAGCAGACTATGATAAAATATAATGCATACTGCATTTCAGTGGTGGGCACAGTTCTACTAATCCGCTAAACGCTAATTAGTGAAGCTAATGTTTTGTTAGCGGATTAGCTTTTCAGCTAACTTTGAAAACCATCAGTGGACCAATTAGCTAAATTTAGTTCCACTAACTTTCAGTCCTCTCACAGTAAATATAATGGTAAAAAATGTTTGTAAACCTTAAAATCAGCTAGCTAACACCATACTCGCATGAGCGCCACTAGCTTGGCTTATGGTAAGCTAAAAGTGGACACTCTCATTTTGGCCAAACTGCTATACAGCTTTTGTATATTCTATGTTAGTGTACGCCCACAGCCAATGTACTTGATGAATTCCTGTGCAAAAAGTAGTTACCAAACAATGCTGTATTTGCAATGTCAGTATGTTTTCATGGGTAACAAAAACATAAGGAATATATTTGGCACAAGAACTTGTGTATCTTGTGTGTTTTTATGCCTAAATGATCGTAAGTCAATACTCACACTCGTCCAGCAGCATGTTTTCATGTCAGCCCTGGGTCAGGCGAAAGTAGTCCGGCGAGCTTCCTACAATGCCAAAATAGCAGAGCTGTTGCTCCAACGAGAGCAACACACTGAGCGGGGTGAGCTAACACTTCCGGTTCACAGGTCAAAGCACACAAGCGCTGGTTAGAAGACAAGAAGTTACACTGTGGACAAAGACTGTATTTTAGCAGCTCAAAAGTCAGCATTTTTATTTATTTATTTTTTGTGCATTTGCTTTGTGTTTGTGAACACAATACAGGTGAGCCGTAGCTCCATTAACTGTGTATAAATATATACAGTAGTGTTCAGAATAATAGTAGTGCTATGTGACGAAAAAGATTAATTCAGGTTTTGAGTATATTTCTTATTGTTACATGGGAAACAAGATACCAGTAGATTCAGCAGATTCTCACAAATCCAACAAGACCAAGCATTCATGATATGCACACTCTTAAGCAGGCCCGGATCCAGACCGGTTTGGACCGATGCAGTTGCATCGGTCAAATTTTTTTACGCATCGTTCGTCATCGGTTAAAAAAAAAATCTTGAATAATCCCAAATAGTGCCGAACTTGTCCCCGCGGTGACCACAGCTTTTCGGTGGTTTTCATGTCAACCTATAGTCAATTATTATACGGATTTTTCCGAGTTTCAGAGTCATACGGCCGTACAAATAAAGTCAGATATTCAGGGTTTGGTCTTCAGCGGCTCTGTAATCAACCTGCAGCGTGGCTCCACTTTGAAGCCGTGAACCATTGAAGCAAGGCTTCGATCCACTAGCTCGTTGATTCTTTGATTCACTCCTCTTCAGAAACCGCAAGTCTGCTTCTTAACCCCTCTCAAAGCCATTGTGTGGATTAAAGTCACTAACTGGGACTCTTGTCTTGTTGCTGTCAAGAAACGAGAATCGTCCTCCGTTCCGTTCACACAGCTCGAAACGCTGCGCAGTCCGGTCAGAATAACTTCAAATCGCCGCTTTAAATAAAATGACACCTCTTTCCAAACTTTGTAATACAGACAAGAAACTACAATCGACTAAAATGTTTTTGTCCTCCCAAAATGAGACGTGCTGTATTTTCTTTACAAATTACATCCTGAAGTGAAGCACAGCAGAGCTCAGCTCAGATATATGGAAAGACATTCATGCCAATAATGTCTGAAAGGAAACGCTTTTGACAAAAACTACAGATTTTGTTTATTCCTATTTATGTCCAGAGATCAAAGATCTACCATGTAGAGTTTATTATGTCCAAAGTTTAAGGATCCAGTGACCAATTTCATATTTATTTACTTTAGGACTCAATAAAATGTTCAATTTCAATTTAATTGGCTTATAAACTGCCAAATCACAACAAACTCTAAATATACCAAACAAATACATCACAATTGTGTACATATCCCAATTGTGATATGTACACAATTGGAAACCATTTGGAAGATTCAGACGGCTTTCGGTGGCTTTTCATTTGAGTGAGTATCCGAGAAATTGTGTAACAGCTGGGCATGTCACAACTTGTCCTGTGAGACTTCCAACACGGACGTGCTTTTTGTTGTGCGCCATTGCGGCTCCGTACAGACGCACGAATTCCTCCACATGTCTTTCGTTACAAAATCTCCTGTAACAGTGGAATGTGCCGCAAAAGTGCTGATGTCCAACTCTCACAATTTCTCTGGTAATCAGATGACGTCCCGGATCAACACAGACTTCACTTTGGAAATGATCTGGTCGTTTCAGCCTGGCGATGGCCGCTCGGAGCGCGGCGCGCCCTCCGCCGCTGTGGGCCGTCTTTAATCCGGTTGTAATGCTCCTTAATTTGTGTGACGCCCAGAATATCCTCACCGAAAGCCGTCTGAATCTTCCGAATGGTTTCCACCTGGCTGTCTCTCACAGTTTCTGGAAAAATTTGATTCAGTGCTGCTCCAATCGCTCAGCCATTTCCCTGACAATGAAAATCCGATGAGGGGGGTGGACCAGTGCTCACTCAAAGCCTGCCCACTATCTAAAGCCAGTCAAAGTATTAAAAATCTAACGTGAAACTTCTTCAGTAGCAGACTATGATAACATATAATGCATACTGCATTTCAGTGGTGGGCACAGTTCTGCTAATCCGCTAAACGCTAATTAGTGAAGCTAATGTTTTGTTAGCGGATTAGCTTTTCAGCTAACTTTGAAAACCATCAGTGGACCAATTAGCTAAATTTAGTTCCACTAACTTTCAGTCCTCTCACAGTAAATATAATGGTCAAAAATGTTTGTAAACCCTAAAATCAGCTAGCTAACACCATACTTGCACGAGCGCCACTAGCTTGGCTTATGGCAAGCTAAAAGTGGACACTCTCATTTTGCCTTCAAGTTTCAACGTGATTATATACTGGCTGATTATTTATTCTCAAGATCGGCAGTATTCAGTTTTCAGAGTTTAATCATTTATACTTATATGTAACTAAAACTTGGATTAATTCTTAAGCAAATTTAAATTAAATGAACCAAGGACGCGGCTCAAATCCCTCACCTCGAGAGGTAAAGGGTTTAAGAGAACACTCCCACGCTAATTGCATTTAGTCCAACCACCTTAGCATCATAGACATTCAACCTGAAGTTCCTATAAAGGAGAAATAGGCATTCCATTTGAGATAGAAACAGTCCATTCTGTCCAGTAGTTTATATGAAAGGCGTTCCAATGCAGCTAGTTTGCCCAGTTCCGTGAGCCACTGAGCCACCGGAGGGGCTGATGGAGATTTTCAGTAGGATATTATAAGTTTGCATCCCAACAACAAGACAGTCTGAGTCCATGCCTTATCATTAAATGGGGAGTCTTGCAAAGGTGATGGATCCCCGATCACAAAAAGCCTCTGAGAAAATGGCACTTTATGTTTAGCAATTTGTTCAATATGTCAATGGATCTCCAACCAAAAGCACTGAATTTGTGGACAATCCCACAACATGTGGATGAGTGTACCTACCTCCTGCGAACACCTCCAACAGTTTGCAGAGGTTATAAGCTTTGCTTTATACATTTTATGTGGTGTCCATTATAATCTATTCAAGATCTTAAATTGGACAAGCCTGGTTCTCAGTTCTCTGGAAATTTTTTTTCCATTTTGTGAAATATTTGTCCACTCAACATCACTGAATTGAACATTAAGATCTATTTCCCATGTTTGTTTGAGGGTATGAAGGTCTTTATTTGAGCTCTTGAGGAGCATTGAATAGAAAATTGAGGCTTTAAAACCTTTACCGATAATGTCCAGTGTCTTAGTCAGCCACTTTAAAACAGGGGGAGGGGTTGTGGGAGATCCAAAGACTTGACATAACAGATTCGAAGTTGTAAGTATTTCCGGAATTGATTTTGAGGTAAACCATATTGAGCTTGTAAAACCATAAACGATTTGAGGGTTCCCCCTTCATAAAGATCTCTTAGCATAAGAATGCCCTTCCTAACCCACTGCTTCCAAATAAATGGTGATTTTTCAATACATAGGCTTGGGTTTAGCTAAATGGAGGCTAATGAATGAAGATGGGAGCTAGTGCGCAGTATAGCAGAGATCCTTTTTCATACATGCTGTAAAAATGATACTACTGGGTGTGTCTGAAATTCAGAGGAAAGTTTCATGGTAGTAAGATGAATTAAGGGGAGAGGACTACTCAGATAACTCTCTAGATCAAACCGGGGGGAGCTCTCTCTGGTGGGAGGGCCCAGTGAATTATATGTTGGAGGCTGAAGGCGTAGTGGTATAGAGTTAAATTTGGGACACCAAGTCTGTAGGTTTTTGTAATTTTTTCAACTTCAATCTAGGGCGTTTGCCATTCCATATAAACCTATTGCACAGCCTATCAAATTGCCTAAAATAACCAGCTGGAATTTTAAGAGGGAGGACTTGTAGAAGGTAATTAAATCTAGGAGCACTAATCATCTTAATAACATTAACCCGGCCCCAAAGAGACAGAAAAAGAGTAGACCATCGTTCAATGTCTGTAAAATTATCTAATAAAGGCTCTAGATTAATTAGAATTATATTTGAAAGATTATGAGGAAATAGAATACCAAGGTATTTAATTCCTACCTGGGGCCAACAAAAATCTGTGCCATCAGTGTTTTAGGACAGTAAAATGTTAGAGGGAGAGCCTCTGACTTGCTCCAATTAACTCTATAACCAGACAGACGTGAAAATGTATTAATAATTTTAAGAAGAACTGGGATTGATTTTTGTGGCTGAGTAATCAGTACTAAAGCATCGTCTGCATATAACATAATCTTGTGGGTCTTGCCATGAATTTCAATACCTGGAAAGTTGTACTCTTTGCAAAGAGCTACTGCTAATGGCTCTAATGCTAGAGCAAAAAGCAGGGGACTTAATGGGCAGCCCTGGCGTGTGCCCCTGTAAAGTCTGAAAGGTTGAGATGTGTGTTGTGAAAGTGTGGTGACACGGACCCACAACAGGGAGCGTAAATGAACGGACAATGGAGGAAGTCAAATATGAACACTTTACTGTTAATAGCACAACTCAACACAGCAGATTACAGAATATGTACAAAAATCAATTAACAAAGGTGTCGTGTGGGCAGGCTCGAGGATAGAAGACGTCTGTCCTGAGAAGAACCGGAACCACACGATTTCCTCCGCCACCGAACCTGGAAAATACTGGAGCCGCCAAGTTCCGAGTCCCCAGGTGGCCACCGTCTCCGCGTGTCGGATCTGGTACTGCTGGCGAGGAGCAGAAACAATCAGATGTGGGTGTATGAACACCCAGTAACACTTATGGTGGATATTCCACCTCCACCTCTCATTCAGAAAGCTGGCACGTGCAGTTGTAAGTGTACTTATCAAACGTCGGGGTGAGAAGGTGTCAGTCCCAACTCAGCCTCAGCTAAAAGCACTCACAGAAACCCAACTGCAAAAGTAGCACAAGCAAAAATATTGTCTGTAACGGACAATCACAACGGCTGAGAATTTACCTCCTAAGGTAGATGATATCTCGGCAACGAGGTGGAGATGACGTCCAGTCTTTATGGAGTGAGATGATGAGGTGTAGATGGGTGACAGCTGTCAAGAGATAATGAGTGACAGCTGTCACCCCCGGCTGTGTCCGTGGCGGCAGCGCCCTCTCGTGCCTGAAGCCCGCACTTCAGGCAGGGCGCCCTCTGGTGGTGGGCCAGCAGTACCTCCTCTTCTGGCGGCCCACACAACAATGTGATTTGGTTTGTTGTCACTGAAGCTATGGGTTCATCGTATAGAAGTTTGATCCAGGAGATAAATTTTGGACCAAAGCCGAAGGTCTCCAGGGCAGCAAAGAGATATTGCCACTCTACCCTGTCAAACGCTTTTTCAGCGTCCAGGGAGAGGGCTGCTGCTGGGGAGAGATGTTTGAGCGAGGGGTCGTTTTGGAGTTTTAATTTCTCTTATTTTTTAAAATAAGAGAAATTAAAGCCTCCCTTCCAATGAATCTGTGAAGGTTTCTAAAAGTAAAGATGAAAGCTTGTCAGCACAGGCCCTGTAAAATTCTACAGTGAATCCATCAGAGCCTGGTGGCTTGCCAGTGGGAAGACTTTTAATTACTTTTGCAATTTCCTCTTTGGTTATAGGGGCGTCAAGTAGGTCTATTTGCTCCTTTGTCAAGGATGGTAAAGAAAGAGAAGACAAAAATCCATGGATCTCCTGAAATTCTGCTTGCATTTCGGATGAGTAAAGTGAAGTGTAAAATTCTCTAAAAACTTAATTGAGTTCATTCGGATCTGACACCATAGAATTGTCCTGTGCTCTGATTGCAGGTATGATGTTCTGCGCTTCTTTCATTTTGATGTATCTGGCTAACATTTTGCCTGCTTTATCCCCTTCCTAAAATTGTTTATGTCTAAGACAGAACAGAGAAAATTCTGCTTTTTGTGTAAGGATTGAGTTCAGTTCGTGCTTAAGCTTTACAAGAGATGACAGATTAGCAGAGTTTGAATTATGCTTGAATGCAGCCTCAGATAAAGCTATTTTTCTCTCTAGATCAATCTGTTAAGATGTATCAGATTTTTTTTTGAATGAAGCATACTGGATAACAAAGCCCCTTATAAAGGCCTTAAAGGCCTCCCAGGCCACACTAGTTGAGGGGGCTGTGCTCCAATTTGTCTCAACATATAGGGAAATCTCTGCTTTTAGGGAGGACAGAAACTCAGGGTTGAGAAGAAGACTTGAATTAAGCCTCCATCTGGAACATTTTTAAGCTGACATGGCAAGGCCATATGTAAATAGACAGGAGCATGGTCGGACAGTACTATGTTACCAATGGAACTAGAGTTTACTGAGGAGATGGAGGATTTTGACACAAAAAAAGTCAATCCTAGACAATACATTGTGAGCAGAGGAATAAAAGGTGTAATTTCTTGTAGAAGGCTTACATAACCACCAAATATCGACCAGGCCAAGGGCACTGCACATGTCTTGCAGTATAGAGCCGGACCTCCGGGAGCGCTGTGAGAGGATGTTGCGATCTAGGGTGTTTTCCATGACCAGATTAAAATCGCCACCTGTTAAAATAGGATAGTTACCCATTTCACTAATTTTATGTTCGAATTGTGCATAGAATGCGGGGTCGACTGAATTTGGAGCGTAGACGTTTGCTATGATGAACTTGCAGCCTTGGATCTCTACCAGGATTATAAGCAGTCGCCCGGACTCATCACTGACCTCTTTAAGACATTTAAGGTGCAAGTGTTTATGGATAAGAATAGCAACCCTTCTGCTCTGGCTGTTGCCGCAGGAAGCATACACCTGGCCGAGTTTTTTTGATTCTGTATCAATCAGGTGGATCTCCTGGAGAAGTGCCACATCTACTTTTTTTATTTTTATAAATGTTAAGACCTTTTCCCTCTTGATTGGGTGATTAAGACCTTTAACATTCCAGGTTAAAAAATTTAGAGTGCTATGGGAATTAGCCAGCATCGTAATCACTGTATATTGCAATCCAAAAGTTACTACAATTCACAACCAAATACTTCCTCACTGGGTAAAAGACAGAAACAAAAATTAAAAAACACAACAAAAATATAGGAATAAGCATATAACAATAGCATAATGTAAATGGGGACCCAGAACAATAGTCACCCAATGATGCCCCAAAATAGCATCAACTAAACCAAAAAGCTCTATGACCATGACTGTAAACAATGTGACAAACTCAGGGAGAGGTGCTAAAGCAGCAGCCTTGTACATTTGAAAAAGCTATGAGCAAGGGCAAAGGACTGTTGTATTCAGTAAAATGTAAAACAAAAACTCAATAGAAATATCTTAATAACGTTGAAGATCCTTTGCTGAAACTGTATAGTCTGTGTCCATACCTTCATTCAAATCAATGTCCACTCACGGTATTGAAGCGATCATGTTCAGCGCTTTCTTGGGATCTGTAAACTCTTGTTTACCAGACGTCAGCTTCAGGACCAGCACAGCAGGATATTTGAGTGTGAAGGTGACTTTCTTTTGGTGTAGCAGACGTTTACATTGTTTAAACGCCGCCCATTTCTCCGCGACCCGTCTGGAGTAGTCTGGAAAAATCATATTATGATGACCATTCCAATCCAACTTCCCCATCCTGTATGCCGCATCTACAACACGCTCCCGGTCCTGGAAGCGTACAAAGCGTATGAGGATGGCTTTGGGTGGGTGATCGCCGGGAGCTCGTCTGCCAAGGGTCCGATGCGCACGCTCAATCTCCAGGCCACCAGTGGATTCAATATTCAGCAGCTCCTGGATAACTTTGCGCATGAAGGTGAGAATGTTGGACTTTTCACAGTCTTCTGGAAAGCCAACAAAACGTAGATTCTTTCAGCGTGATCTGTTCTCCATGTCATCTATTTTCTCGAGCAAGCCCTCAATCTCTGCTCAGTGGCCGGAGGATTAGCTTCCAGTGTGGCGTTAGCATCTTCAAGAAAAGCAATACGAGACTCAACGTCTCCCAGATGGTTTGGAACCACAGCCTTTTTATCAAAATGCTCCTTCATGTCAACTTGAGAAGAAGAAAGAGCTTCTTTAGCTAGTTTAGCGGCCCGCTGTAACCGTTCCTTAGTCTTAAAGACAAATTCTGACACGTCCCCCTTTGGTATTGTCCCAGACAAAAATATTTTCTTGAACATTTTCAAGGGGCCACGAAGGTTATGACCGAACACAAGCTCGGCTGGACTGAAACCAGTGGATTCTTGAGTGGCATCCCTAATAGCGAACAACATAAAGGGAATGCCCTCATCCCAGTCTTTGCCAGTCTCAAAACAAAACTTACTCAACATAGACTTAAGAGTCTCGTGCCATCTTTCTAGTACACCTTGTGACTCTGGATGATAAGCACTAGACACGGAGTGGGTTACACCAAACGACTGTAATGTCTCCCCAAATGCTCGAGACAAGAAGTTTGTTCCTTGGTCAGTCTGAACAATCTTTGGGAGACCAAATGTAGTAAAAAATTTAATAAGTGCTTTTATGATAGAGGAAGCAATGATTCTTCGTAGAGGAACAGCTTCAGGAAAACGAGTGGTAACACACATCATAGTCAACAGAAATTGGTTACCAGATTTGGTTTTCGGTAAGGGGCCAACACAATCCACAATTACATGCTCAAAAGGCTCACCAACAGCAGGCACAGGGCGAAGTGGTGCCGGCGGTACCACTTGGTTTGGTTTTCCCACCATCTGGCAGGTACTACAGGATTTACAGAAACGAGCCACATCAGTTTTCAGACCTGGCCAAAAGAAATGCTGTAGAACATGATTATGGGTTTTAGTCACACCAAGATGACCAGACCACCAATGTTCATGGGCTACAGATAGCACATGAGGTCGATAACATTTAGGGACCACAATCTGGAACACTACGCACCAACCATTGGAATCAGCACTGTTCTCTGACCAAGGAACCCACTTGCGCATTAACACTCCCTGGTCCAGGAAGTAGTAGTTGTTATTAGTTGGGCTCTCTAAAACAGAAAAACATTTCATTAAAGTAGAATCAGCTTTTTGTGCTTCAATAAGAGCTTCACGTGTTAGTGGAAGAGACATAAGGGAGCCTGTCCGGAACTCCCCAATGTCAACATTAATCTTCAAGTCCTTCTCATCTTGGTCAGAAGATCAGTCAGCGCACAATCCCCATACAAAACAGGGGGCGAGTCACCTAAATCAACTTCACCTTCCGATGTTCTCTTTGCCTGGGCTTGTGTCAAGACACACACTGGGAACACGCCAGGGTGATTTGTGGCCAACTCATCCCTTTCAGATCTTGGAATAGGCTGACTGTCAACTTCAGGAGCCGGGTAGACTTTTCCACCTGCGATGTCATTTCCCATGACAAAATCTACTCCGTCGATGGGAAATTGGTCACGAACAGCCACTAACCAACTTAGACTCAAGATAGACATTATGCAGTGGAGCCGGGACGTAAGTTAAACCAATGCCCGTAACTACAATGCTTGAGTGACAGTCAGTGTTTGAGCTGAGAGACAACACCCCGGAAAGGATAAAGACCCGTGTCCCGCAAGACCTTAACAGGGCGCTTTGCCTCTCCTGGTACTGAAACAAACGCCTCAAAAATAAAAGGCTTAAAACACTCGTCAGGAGTAACAACTGGCGTGCAAACGGACCGAATTATGGCCGGAGGCACAGTTGTAATTAAACCCACACCTTTAGGTTTTGGCCCAAGTTGTTGCTGTTTCCGTTTAAGGACATCACAATCAGCCACAAGGTGACCAATTGTATGGCAATAAAAACACTGCTTTTGCTTTTCAGGCCTGGCACTGACCGAGAAATTAGTCTGTAGCGGCTTGTCAGTCAGTTTAGAAACAAAATCGTGTGTAAAAGTTGCTTTGTGCGTAAGCGCGAACTCATCTGTCCAAACCGCAGCCTGCTGGAGCGTAGTTACTTTCTGTTCATTAAGATAAATAATAATACACTCAGGCAGAGAGTTTTTAAAGTCTTCAATCAAAAACAACTCACGCAATGACGCATAAGTGGACACCTTACTGGCGGAACACCACCTGTCAAATAACAAGCTCTTTTCATGGGCAAAATCCACAAAACTTTGGGTAAAAGATTTCCTTAGCCCCCTAAAATGCTGTCGGTATGCCTCTGGGACCAACTCGTATGCGCGAAGAATAGCACTCTTCAGTTTATCATAATTTAGGCTATCTGAAACAGACAATGACGCACAAGCCTCTAGCACTTTACCGCTCAGTTTGCATTGCAGTAAAATAGCCCAAACATCCCACGGCCAATGTAATGCGACGGCAATGCACTCAAAAGCCCCAAAATACGACTCCACTTCACCGTCGTGGAAAACTGGGACAAGCTGAATATTTTTAGTGACATCAAATGCATCACGTGGACTGACCATGGGAGGTGCCGTAACCGAACCCCGGACCTGCAGCTTCAGCTGCCGCATTTTAAAAACTGACTCTGCTTCCAACTTTCTCAACTCCACTTCTCCAATGGTGGCAGCCTCTACCTCGATGTGCTTTAATGCTAGTTCATGTCTGAGCTGAAACTCTCGTTCTTTTTCCTCTCTTTCACTTTTAAGACGCGCCATGTGCACGTCCACACGCACATCTCGAGCAAAAGTTTCCGCAACAACTCCCCCAGGAGAAGGGCTAAACTTGTCCTTCACCTCAGACACACCTGCACCTGAGCTCACCTGCGGCAGCGGTGCGCTCTCCTGACCGAGACACACTGGGGACGCAGTCACTTCAACACCCACGGAATCATCACACTCCGACAAAACAAAAACGCCTCTGCTAACCAGTACAGGCAGCACAGCTTCCCTCACCTCACTCACACGCAAACCAGAGGAGACGGGAACATCATAATGCTGGGCGATTTCAAGTAAATCACACTTTCTACAGGAGTTAAACACAGAAATTGACGGTTGAGCCACAAACTCCTCCAAGGTAAATGTAGCCATCACTCACCAAACCACAAAACGGTCTCCAAACAAGCCACAGCTAATCACAACACAGCTGATCCCACTCACAGCCGATTACACACACAGCCGACTCACAAAACGCTGTGCGCAGAGCCACGAAGTCATCCAATCACGGCAATTACGCGCACCCGCACTCCACTCACACAGGGCCACAAAAGACAAAAACAGCACACTATAACCACTCAGTAGCCCACACACTTATAAAAGAATCCCAGAATCCCAGAAAGAGGGGAAAAAAAAAACCTACTCTATCTTCTGGAGCTTGCCGGGCTTGAGGCCACTGTGAAGCCCCCGCCAGTGAATACACACCGCCCAGGATTCGCCCCAAAAACAACAAACTAAAACAAAAAAACGGGCGCTCGATGGAATGGTGAACAAAAATCCACCAAGCTGGACACCCCCTAATCTAAACTGGGATTCACAACAAAAAACAAAGACACAAAAGCACAAACATGCCCACACTGGAGCGTACACACACACAGACAGAAAAATGTCATACATCACCACAGAAACCAGCCCCCGATCCGGTCCAACCCGGCGGCAATGTCGGACGAGCCCCCAAATCTGTTACGTGCCACTGTCTAGGGCACACTGGCAACGCAAATGACAGATCCAAAAAAAAGAAAAGAAGGTGGGAGCGGAAGGTGCTCAAAAATTATAAACACTTTATTATAAACAACATTACAAAAAGAAAGAAAAAATACGACAAAAGGTTAACAAAAGAAAAACTTGCTTCAGCAGAAGAAAACCCAGATGCTTCGGGGCATGTGGCACGCTGGACTTTGATACTCCCAGGTGGGCATCAGCTGGCAGGTGCTGCTGATCAGCTGGGCAGATCTGAGACGTGGAGGCAAGGCAAAATCAACATACGTAACACTGTGAATCACTAAACTAATATTTAGCTGTATAACCACAGTTTTTCATGATTTCTTCACATCTGCAAGGCATTAATTTTGTTGGTTTGGAACCAAGATTTTGCTGGTTTACTAGTGTGCTTGGGGTCATTGTCTTGTTGAAACACCCATTTTAAGGGCATGTCCTCTTCAGCATAAGGCAACATGACCTCTTCAAATATTTTGACATATCCAAACTGATCCATGATACCTGGTATGCGATATATAGGCCCAACACCATAGTAGGAGAAACATGCCCCATATCATGATGCTTGCACCACCATGCTTCACTGTCTTCACTGTGAACTGTGGCTTGAATTCAGTGTTTGTGGGTCGTCTCACAAACTGTCTGCAGCCCCTGGACCCAAAAAGAACAATTTTACTCTCATCAGTCCACAAAATATTCCTCTATTTCTCTTTAGGCCAGTTGATGTGTTCTTTGGCAAATTGTAACCTCTTCTGCACGTCTTTTTTTTAACAGAGGGACTTTGCGGGGGATTCTAGCAAATAAATTAGCTTCACACAGGTGTCTTCTGTCACAGCACTTACAGGGAACTTCAGACTGTCTTTGATCATCCTGGAGCTGATCAATGTGTGAGCCTTTGCCATTCTGGTTATTCCTCTATCCATTTTGATGGTTGTTTTCCATTTTCTTCCACACATCTCTGTTTTTTTTGTCCATTTTAAAGCTTTGGAGATCATTGTAGATGAACAGCCTATAAGTTTTTGCACCTGCGTATAGGTTTTCCCCTCTTCAATCAACCTTTTAATCAAACTATGCTATTCTTCTGAACAATGTCTTGAATCTCCCATTTTCCTCAGGCTTTCAAAGAGAAAAGCATATTCAACAGGTGCTGGCTTCATCCTTAAATAGGGGACACCTGATTCACACCTGTTTGTTCCACAAAATTGACGAACTCACTGACTGAATGCCACACTACTATTATTGTGAACACCCCCTTTTCATTTTTTTTTTTTTTTTAATAGCCCAATTTCATAGCCTTAAGAGTGTGTATATCATGAATGCTTGGTCTTGTTGGATTTGTGAGAATCTACTGAATCTACTGGTACCTTGTTTCCCATGTAACAATAAGAAATATACTCAAAACCTGGATTAATCTTTTTAGTCACATAGCACTACTATTATTCTGAACACTGCTGTAATATAGAGATAAACCGTGACTTCTAATACTGTGATTTACTGCTTTTGATAAAGATGATGACAGTGTTTGGGGTTTTATTATTTTTTTTATTGATTTATTTTTCCTGTGTTTGTTTTGTGTTTCTGATGGCCTTTGAAATTACTCCGCAGCCCCTGTGGTGTTTAAACTCGAAACTGGCTTATCAGTAGCTGACAGTCAATACTAAAAGTTAGAGGTTAGCAGTAATTTCAGCTAATTTTTTTTTATCGGTTTATCGGTTTAGCGTTATAAAAGTTAATTTCTCAGTTAGCGGTTTAATGGTTACCAAAGTTAACTTTTCGGTTAGCTGTGCCCACCACTGTTGCATTTAGCCAGACAACATCTCAGTTTAAATGTCAAAATCTACGTGCAACTAATATCTTTGGTTTTACTAGCTCTAAAGCTGTTTTTTTTTAAATAAATAGTATCCTGTGTTCTGAGGTACCACACACATCAACAGACTGCATGGTTCCTTGTGTGAAATGTCTTACGACCTCATTGATAGATATGCTTTCACCAGGGACAAAAGATGAGTCACCATCTGCAAATACAAGGGAAAAAAATAGAAGTGATTTCATGGTCACATTTGTCTGTGTGTGTGAATGTGTGAGCGAACGAGAGAAAAGTTGTCAGAGTGGTGCGCATGTCAAAAGAGCGATAAAAAGCTGGAACATAGTAAATCAAATGTCAGTATAATAAAAGTTCTCCATAAATGCAGCTGTAGCAGTTCCGTGATTTACAAAGACTGTGGTAAAGTTCACTTTCAAGTTGATACATGGAATTCTACAAGTAGCTGATCCCTATAAACAAAACAAGACATTAAAACAAAACAATGAAATATTTTCTTGTCGAAGCTGTAAAACTTTAACCAACTAGTCTGATAGTGTAACTTAAAAGTTTGGTTTATTGTAATGGATTGACAAACAGTTACAATGGAGAACAGGTCAGGTCTGGGAGTATAGGATGCTGCCGTTTGTTGTCACATTAACCTCACCACAGAACCATCTTGGGTTCTGGATGGCAGTAGGGATGCACAATCCACATTTTTTTCCCTTCCGATCCGATCCAGATACCTGAATTTGGATATCTTCTGATACCGATACTTTTCCAATCCGATACCAGAGCTCTGTTTGCTTTAACCCTCTGGGGTCTGAGGGCATTTTTTGGACAGTTCAATCGCCTGTCATAAATGTCTTATTATTCCTGTTAACAGCTCTCCCTGCATCCCACAATCAAGTTTTATGTCTCTTTTTTTCAGGACAATCTGTGCTTTCAGAATATATATGTTTTTGTTGTGTTTTATAAGTGTAATAAAGATTTACAATCAAAAATAGGCAAGAAAAAAATAAAGCGAAAAATAATTTTCCACACACATTTATCCAAAACACACAGCAAACTATAATAAACAACTGTTTTGACACTTTATAAAGGTAATTTGAGGTCTTGTGTGAAAGGCTGTACAACAAAAAGGTTCAAACAATAAACACAAATGCACATTTTGAACAATATATACAAAATGGTCTGTGCATTTTGTTGTCCATTGATATGGTAAACAGTGCTTTATGCAGAGAAAGCAACAGTTATCCAGTAACATTCACATGCAAACTAGTGGAGCAATCCTGATAGTTACACACTCTTTGTTTGAGCACGTGAGATTGTCATCAGAGGCTCTCCGTGTGCTCGTGCTTTCACTGATCGCTGTGCATAGTGGCGCAGGGCACAGTGAGTACGTACTAATAGTATGTACTCATTGGAGCACCCAGGGGGGCTATTCAAACAGGCCAACTACTAACATATCACTCCTGAAAACGATCTTTGGCTTTTCACGTGAGGTAAATTTGCCCTACGATTGGATTTTGGAAAACCATGTGACGGTGAACCAGTTCCGATTGGACACTCACATTGCGCACGTCATCACACAGCTTCTATGAGGAGTACAAAGATGGCCGACGGCTGGCTCGAAAGTCCGCGGAGTTAACTTTTCAGCAAAAAAAAAAAAAAAAAAGTAAGTTTCTATCTCATATCATTCAAAATGATTTATAATTTAGTAAAGCTTGGTCTGCGCCGTCGTATATGACGTCGGCCCCAGAGGGTTAATATTGTTATTATCATGATTGCTGATTTAATGAGGATGTGTTGTATTAAAAAAAGAAGACCTGAAAGTTCAGTTACAATTTACCAGACGGGACATCTAAGATGGAAGCCAAGATTTGATGTTTTGGTGAAAGAATTAAATGTTTTTATATATAGACTTAAAAGAGAAAAGACAGCACTCTCTCTCTCTGTCTCCCTCTCTCCTTCTCAATTTCAGTGGAGCTTTATTAACATGGGAAACATATGTTTACATTGTCCAAACAAGCGTTACAGTAAAAATTAAAAATAATGTCCTCTCCCTTTGTCTCCCTCTCTCTCAATTCAATTTCAACTGAAACATATGTTTACA